>NC_135714.1:93301805-93635376 GCF_964656455.1 Halichoerus grypus | reverse complement strand
CTAGAGTATAGATCCTTTACCTCTTTGGTTAGGTTTATTCCGAGGTATCTTATGGTTTTTGGTGCTATTGTAAATGGAATCGTTTCTCTAATTTCTCTTTCTACAGTTGTGTTGTTAGTGTATAAGAAAGTAACTGATTTCTGTGCATTGATTTTGTATCCTGCCACATTACTGAATTGCTAGATGAGTTCTAGTAATTTGGGGGTGCAGTCTTTTGGGTTTTCCACAAAAAGTATCATGTTGTCTGCGAAAAGAGAGAGTTTGACTTCTTCTTTGCCAATTTGAATACCTTTTATTTCTTTTTGTTGTCTGATTGCTGTTGCTAGGACTTCTAGTACTATGTTGAACAATAGTGGTGAGAGTGGGCATCCTTGATGTGTTCCTGATCTTAAGGGAAAGGCTCTCAGCTTTTCCCCATTGAGGATGATATTCGCTGTGGGTTTTTCATAGATGGATTTTATGAACTTGAGGAATGTTCCCTCTGTCCCTATACTCTGAAGAGTTTTAATCAGGAAAGGATGTTGTATTTTGTCAAATGCTTTTTCTGCATCAATTGAGAGGACCATATGGTTTTTCTCTCTCCTCTTATTAATGTGTTCTATCACATTGATTGATTTGCGAATGTTGAACCACCCTTGCATCCCGGGGATAAATCCCACTTGGTCGTGGTGAATGATCCTTTTAATGTATTGTTGGATCCTATTAGCTAGGATTTTGTTGAGGATTTTGGAATCCATATTCATCAGGGATATGGGTCTGAAATTCTCCTTTTTGATGGGATCTTTGCCTGGTTTGGGGATTAAGGTAATGCTGGCCTCATAGAATGAGTTTGGAAGTTTTCCTTCTGTTTCTATTTTTTGAAACAGCTTCAGTAGAATAGGTATTATTTCTTCTTTGACTGTTTGGTAGAATTCCCCAGGGAATCCATCAGGCCCTGGACTCTTGTTTTTTGGCAGGTTTTTGATCACTGCTTCAATCTCGTTACTGGTTATTGGCCTATTCAGGTTGTCAGTTTCTTCCTGTTTCAGTCTTGGCAGCTTATAGGTTTCCAGGAAGGCCTCCATTTCATCCAGATTGCTCAGTTTATTGGCATATAGTTGTTGATAATAATTTCTAATAATTGTTTCTATTTCCTTGGTGTTAGTCGTGATCTCTCCCCTTTCATTCATAATTTTATTAATTTGGGTCCTTTCTCTTTTCTTTTGGATAAGTCTGGCCAGTGGTTTATCGATCTTATTAATTCTTTCAAAGAACCAGCTTCTAGTTTCATTGATCTGATCTACTGTGTTTCTGGATTCTAATTCATTGATTTCTGCTCTAATTTTAATTATTTCTCTTCTAATGCGTGGCTTAGGCATCATTTGTTGCTTTTTCTCTAGTTCTTTAAGGTGTAGAGTTAGTTGGTGAATTCGGGATTTTTCTATTTTTTTGAGTGAGGCTTGGATGGCTATGTATTTCCCCCTTAGGACTGCCTTTGCAGTATCCCATAGGTTTTGGACTGATGTGTTTTCATTCTCATTGATTTCCATGAATTGTTTAAGTTCTTCTTTGATTTCCTGGTTGACCCAAACATTCTTGAGCAGAGTGGTCTTTAGCTTCCAAGTGTTTGAATTTCTGCCAAATTTTTTCCTGTGATTGAGTTCCAGTTTTAGAGCATTGTGGTCTGAGAATATGCAGGGAATAATCTCAATCTTTTGGTATCGGTTGAGACCTGATTTGTGACCCAGTATGTGGTCTATTCTGGAGAAAGTTCCATGTGCACTTGAGAAGAATGAGTATTCTGTTTTTTTCGGGTGGAATGTTCTGTAAATATCTATGAGGTCCACCTGGCCCAGTGTATCATTCAAAGCTCTTGTTTCCTTGTTGATTTTCTGCTTAGATGATCTGTCCATTGCTGAGAGTGGAGTATTGAGGTCTCCTACAATTAACGTATTGTTATCAATATGACTCTTTATTTTGGTTAACAGTTGGCTTATGTAGATGGCTGCTCCCATGTTGGGGGCATAGATATTTACAATTGTTAGATCTTCTTGTTGGATAGACCCTTTAAGAATGATATAGTGTCCTTCTGTGCCTCTAATTACAGACTTTAGTTTAAAATCTAATTTGTCTGGTATAAGAATTGCTACCCCAGCTTTCTTTTGAGGTCCGCTGGCATGGAAGATGGATCTCCATCCCTTCACTTTCAGTCTGGATGTATCTCTGGGTTCAAAATGAGTCTCTTGTAGGCAGCATATGGATGGGTCCTGTCTTTTTATCCAATCTGCAACCCTGTGCCGTTTTATGGGAGCATTTAGGGCATTCATGTTGAGAGTGATTGAAAGATATGAATTGTCATCATGTTGCCTGTGAAGACGTTGTTTTTATAGATTGTCCCTGTAAATTTCTGTTGTAGATCACTCTTGGGGGTCTTTCTCCTTTTATAGAACCCCCCTTAATATTTCTTACAGGGCCGGCTTAGTGGTCACATATTCTTTCAGCTTCTGCCAGTCGTGGAAGCTCTGCATCTCTCCATCCATTCTAAATGAAAGCCTTGCCGGATAAAGTATTCTTGGCTGCATGTTCTTTTCATTTAGTACCCTGAATATGTCTTGCCAGGCCTTTCTGGCTTGCCAGGTCTCTGTGGATAGGTCTGACGTTATTCTGATGTTCCTCCCTCTGTACGTAAGGAATCTCTTCCCCCTAACTGCCCTTAAGATGGTTTCCTTGCTTCTAAGATTTGCAAGTTTTACTATTACATGCCGGGGTGTTGGCCTGTTTTCCTTGATCTTGGGAGGGGTCCTCTCTGCCTCTAGGACACGAATGTTTGTTTCATTCCCCAGATTAGGGAAGTTCTCAGCTACGATTTGCTCAAATACATCTTCTAGTCCTCTCTCTCTCTCCACTCCCTCCGGGATTCCAATTATTCTGACACTGGAATGCTTCATGGTGTCACTTATGTTTCTGATTCTATTTTCATGGATTCTGAGTTGTTTTTCCCTGGCCTCCTCTTTTCCCTTTTTATCTATTATATTGTCTTCCAGGTCGCTTATTCGCTCTTCCGCCTCAGTTACCCTAGCTGTTAGATTATCTAGATTGGATGGGATCTCATTGATAGCATTTTTAAGTTCTGCCAATTCAGCTTTCATTTCTGCCCTTAGAGACTCTATGCTGCCATTAATTGATTTCTCCATTCTAGCCATTGTCTTCACAATTGCTAGCCTGAATTCCATCTCCGACATGTTGGTTATATCTGCATCCATTTGTAAATCTGCAGCATAAGTCATAATCTCTGAGTCTTTTCTATTTTGGGGGTTCCTCCTCCTAGTCATTCTGTTGATGGGTGTTTGAGGGAATGTATAGAGTCCAAATTATTGACCAGAACCCAAGCAAGATGCACCTGTTCTCTAGGGACCTTAGGGTAGCTGTCCTCTTGTTTTCCCAGCCTGTCTTCTGAGGGAGGGGCCTGCCGCACTGTTACTCAGGCAACCCTGTTTGGGCGGAGTTGCCCTGCCCCCCATGGTGGGGAATGGGCTCAGCGGGAATCAGTTTTTGGGGCTTTTGTTCTCTGGCGGCTTTCCCTGGTGGCTTTCCACGTCTCTTCTGCGAGTCAGAGCAGAAGAGACCGTTTCCAACCCTCTGCCTCAGAGCAGAGAGACCACAGTCTGTTCTTCAGTGAGCTCTCCAGGCCACACTGTCTCCGGTTCTGTCTGTGCTGCTATAAACTGCAGTGGCCTGGGTTGTGCGCCCCTCCACAGCACCCCCAGTCCTGCCTCCAGGTTGGAGCACGTCTCTGCCCTTTGTGCTTCTAAAACTGCCAGCCGCTCCCAGTTCGCACGCGCGACCCCGCTGCTCTGGGTTTCCACCCCGGGGGCTGCCCTAAAGTCCTTTCCCCGCCACTACTGGTCTGCGAGTCTGTGCCCCACCCCAGAGCGCGAGGCTGTCGCTCACCGGCGGTGTAGGATCCCCACGGCCAGGCAGCCTCCCGTTGCTGTTTATCCTCCAATATCTGCCCATGGAATCACGGCTCCCCACTTCATACCTCAAAACCAACCGCCTGCGATATTCTGTTTGTAGAGATCCAGATCTTCTTACATCTCAGGCTGGTTTCGTGGGTGCTCAGAGTGGTCTGGTAGATATCCAGCTCAATTCCGGGGACCAGTTGAAATAGGGTCCCCTACTCCTCCGCCATCTTTCCTCTAAATTCATTAATTTTAAAGAAAAATAGACATGATAAAGAAATGAGGAATTACTGAGATGATTTATATTCCTTCCTGCCTGTATGCAATAGGGTATTCTAGATAGCTTTCTTTCTTTCTTTCTTTCAACATAAAAGTATAACTATGTAACTTCAAAATATACTGTAATTAGAATGGGCTTCTAGAAATAAATGTTGCTTTCCTTACATAAAAAGATGATGTCTGTTTCTGTCCAACTTGAAAAAATTATGCTGTCAAACAGTCATGTTGACTGAAGATGAATAACATCTTTATTTTATTAAGTGACTGCTTCTCTTTGGGCATGCTACCAATAAAATCTCCTAGCATTGAACAAAATTATGTAAGAAGTAATTATAAAATTTGACAGAATGTCTGCCTTATATAAATCTGTTCAGGCAATGACTGAAAACAGAACTTAATGCAGTTTATCTGGTCAGATTGATTATATTAAAAAGTTTAAGCTATGAATGATGCCACAAATTTTTAAAAAGTGCCAACAGAATCAAAGCTATGGGGCTATGACTTATAGGAACTGCCTATATAAAATTTAATGTTTCTGGAATAATTTAGGTTCTGAACTGCCGGAGTCCGGCTCCAGCCAGGGTGGGTCTCTCGTAGGAAAGGACGGCGTCGGTGAATGAGGAGACACAGACACAGGGTCAGGTTGCAAGCGTCTCCTCCTGACAGCCTTGGAGGAACTTTATTTATATGTTAGGATTTTTTTGTTTTTCCATACTTTCGTAACATGTGATTATGTTTTTTCACAATTGATTGAGATAATCTTAGATCATTTTTTTGATTACAGACATAGCCTTCTTTTATTTTTCCTTTGTAATGATTAACATGACCTTTATTGATTTCTGCTTATTGACTTTCACTAAAACTAAAAAACAATACGCAAAGAGAAAGGTGCCAGACAGCGTGACCGTCTTGCTATTTTGTTCTATAGCGCAGGAAATATAGTGAGCTGTGGAACAGCCTGAGCTGTTCCTTTCTTAGAATCTTGCCGCTTCTGAGGCGCCTGGGGGGCCTCGTGGAATTAGTTTCATTATGATTGCTTAGATAGGCGTAACTAAGATGAGTAGTCACTTTATCATGAAACCCCAGAAATATTCCCACAATTATAAAGATTGCCATAAACAAAATGAAAGAGAATAGCAGGAGCCAGCTGTGGAGTCTCCTGTTTTCAGGATCGTCCCCCATACTTGGACTTTGTCAAACAGCATGAGTAGCTTGGCTCGCGCCACTGAACCTACTTTAAAATAGTAATAAAGTTTATGATTAATTACCAGGTGTTAGTGTTCCTGCCTTATTAATTAGTCATGGCACCATTTTTGTCTTGGCCAAAGTGATTGAAGTTTACAACCTAATCCTCACCACAACACCATGTGATGACCAAGGTTAAAGATTCGGCAGCTTTATACAAAATGTTTAAGCTAGAGAGATTAAAACAAACAAAATGGGTAAAGCCATGGGACTGGAAGAATACTAAAGGGAGTCACTGAACTCTGAGGAGAAATTAGAAGTCATTTCAAGGAAGCTAATCTGGTAAAGAGGATAATGAGAAGTGTCCATAATGGTGGCATAATTAAATGGGAAACTTGTAAAGATAAACGAAGCTTCCATGAGAGCGTTAAGTGGTGGTTGTCAAAGTGTGGTCCTCAGAACAAAGCCATCAGCATCACCTAGGAACATGGTAGAAATGCAAATTCTCAGGCCCTACCTCAGACCTACTGAAACATAAACTCTGGAGTGGGACCCAGCCATCTGTGTTTCTGGTGATTCTGATGTATTCTGAAGTTGAGATCCACTGGTAGAGAGTCTTGGAAACAAAGAGAGGAAAAGAGAAAGAGGGAATGGTTCACATGTTGAATGCTACTGAGAACTTGAGTAAAATGAAGATATGACAGTGTAATAGAGCATAGAAGTCACTAGAGATTGTTATGCAAGGGACACAGATGCATACACAGTAGTCCCTATGATGTATTTATTAGGGAAAGTATAGAAGCAATAGAGTCAGTAGAATGCACAAGTTCCCTTCTATTCATCACACCATGAGATTAATACTCATCACACCATGAGATTAATACTGGAATGGTTGGACAAAACATGAGAAGTGCTACATGAGAAGAGCACTCTCCCTATGGTGCTGCATATATTTATAGGACAGATCAGAAAATTCAGGGAACTGTGGTCAACCATGCAGTAGTGGAAGCTTCCTGGCCAAGGATATGGCCTTATAAGACAGTAACCTAGTTAGGAGAGGTCACATACTAATTCCAACTAGTATGAGCTGGAGAGACACCTTATGTTCTTTTGATGAGTTTATTCAGTGCTGCTGAGCCAACTGTCTGCCAAGCCACCTAAAAGGGGAAGAGAGAGGGCAACTAGACCATGAACCAAGGCAACCCAAAAGACAAGAAATAAGTTTCTATTCTGTGACCTTAAAAGCAGCACATTCAGACAAAAGTTCTGCTACATCAGAAGGAAGTAAAAGTGTTGGCTCAAAAAGATGCAGGGCAGGATTTTTTTTTTTTTTAAATGTGGGAGATACTACCATGTTGGTGTGCTGGAGAGAATAATTAAGTGGAGAGGGAACACTGGTAATGCAGAATTGAGAGGGTCACTCAAGTTAGCTAAGATGCTTGAGTTGGTGAGCAGAGACGGAATCTAGAGAACATGTGCAGGAATTGTCATGAAGGTTGAAGTAGGAGAGGAGAAAAAGAAGTGTCTGGATTTGAGTGTTTTGTAGGCATTTATTCCTATCTGCTAACTTGATAATCTCAAGGCCTGGATAATTCTCCTAAGGATTAATAGGCTGATGATACAAGTAGTGTTAATGGCTCTTTCTGGACCATTGCGTGGCTATTTAACTCACCCAGTTTTCTGTCTATGGAGAGACAGAAAAGCAGCATTAGGTCTCAGGGTATAATCACAATAAGATGACGCAACACCAGCTGCCACACCCTTGGGAACTGTGTCCAGGGTTCAGTGTGTTTACAGTGGTCCCCTTCCAGTTCTTTGCATTATTACACAAAGACCACCAATGCAGTGACCAAGATCAGAGTCCATCCACATCCATGTGCTTGAAAGTAAGGCCTGTTTCTTGACTCTTAGACCAGTAATCTCCAATAAAGGAAAAGAGTCATATTCCCTATTAGACAATGATCACCATACAGGGCATGAGTCATTTCTTCAGGTCAAAATGCCAGAACAAAAGTTTCTTTCTTTCCCTTTCAACATTTCTTCTTTCTCCTTTCTCCCACTTATATGGAGATGGTAAACAAAAAGGAAATGACAAACTGTGATACTAAGAAAATGTGAAATTTCGTATTGAAGACTCATCTTTTAGAATATCCTGGAGTTAGACTCAGAGCTTATATGGTGACTGAGTTAGAAATGCCTAAAAAGATAGAGAATATAAAAGTATAAAATAATGTACTATAATCCTAGCTCTTATTATCCCTGGATAATAATAAGGGCAAAAATGTTGGGGATGTATACTTGATCTTTAGAGAAAAAAATTCCATTTTCTTTTCCCAATAAACTGAAACCCTCCATAAGACAATGTTAAGGCAAATGAATTTTTAAGTGTTTTTTTGCAGTGTTTCATGTATGCTGTGGCCCGTTTTATAGTGATTTATTGAATGTGATAAGTGAAAATAAGCCATACCACAGTTTGCCTGACAGAACCATCTTACCAACAATTATAAATCACGTGTAACCACCTGGAACATAACACACTGTATTCTGAGAGAAATACAACTGTACAGGACATTACCCTCTCTGATTATATAATATTTATAGAAAATCAACAGCACCTGGAGCATGAAATAAAGTAAAGTCCCTTATTATTTTATACTGCAACACTCTAAAGGCAGAAACACAAACCGAAATGCTCAGTTCTTTGATATTGACGTCAGGTTCTCTGTGAAAGTTCAATGACCTGAGGAATTAACAATGAAGACTGATGGCCTATTATAGTTCAAAATAGACTTTTTGCTCAAATAAAGAGTTAAATTTTTCCACAGTGTCTGCCATGTATAGTTAAGAAGAGCATTTCTCTCATTTGACGTTGCTAATCATAGAACTATGCTGACCAACCTACCATAAATTCATGTTGACTATTTTCAATTGGGTTCTCAAAGCTACTTGACAATCATATTATTCATATCTAGATGATAAATTAGTCCATTCCCTGTAACTCAAATTCCAAATCTTCTCTCATCTTCTCAAATCCTCTTGCCTAACTTTCTCATACACTCTAGATTTTCAGGTATCTCTGCCTTTTTGTTTATTGAAGACTTTTTTTTAAAGTGTACTCTTTAATCCCCATCTGCTATTTTGCCCATTCCCCCACCCACCTCCCCTTTGGTAACCATTACTTTGTTCTCCATAGTTAAGAGTCTGTTTCTTGGTTTATCTCTCTCTCTCCTGTTTTATTTTTCCTTTGCTCATCTGTTTGTTGAAGACATTAATATTGAGACTATTAGGCTGAAGCTCTCACTTCACTCATTATTTATCTATTCATTAAGTATTCTTTGCTTGTGTCTCAAAAAAAGTGATCTATTTTTCCAATGAATTCCTATGGCTTTTTTTTTTTTTTCACTGATATGGTACTTATATTCTTATTGTGTTACAGTGATTATATATATGGTTATATCTTCTTTCATATTATAGACTTCTTGTGTACAGAAGCCATACCTAATACAAATGAGTATCTCCCACAGAGCCAAGCTTTTTACACTAACAATTCTCAATTAATATTTGATAAATAAATATATTAAGGAAGAAATAACAATTCCCTAGCTTCCATCTACTTGATCTTTACTTCAAAACAAAAACAATGTAAAGGTATTCTATAAACTGTGCAGTTTATTTTTATTTTTTAATTTAAAATCAATTAATTAACATATAGTGTATTACTAGTTTCAGAGGTAGAGTTTAGTGATTCATCAGTTGCATATAACACCCAGTACTCATTACATCAAGTGCCCTCCTTAATGCCATCACCTAGTTATCCCTCCCCCCACCCACCTCCCCTCCAGCAACCCTCAGTTTGTCTCCTAGAATTGAGTCTCTTATGATTTGCCTCCCTCTCTGTTTTTGTCTTATTTATATTTCCTTCCCTTCATCTGTTCATCTGTTTTGTTTCTTAAATTCCACATATCAGTGAAATCATATGATAATTGTCTTTCTCTGACTTATTTCGCTTAGCATAATACCCTCTAGTTCTATCCATGCTGTTGCAAATGGTAAGATTTCACATTTTTTGATGGCTGAGTAATATTCCATTGTGTAGGTGTATATATATATATATATATATATATATATATACCTCTTCTTATCCATTCATCTGTCGATGGACCATCTGGGCTCATAGTCTGGCTATTGTGGACATTGCTGCTATAAACATTGGAGTGCAGGTGCCCCTTGGAATCACTATGTTTGTATCATCTGGATAAATACCTAGTAGTGCAATTGCTGGGTCGTAGGTTAGCTCTATTTTTAACTTTTTGAGGAGCCACCATATTGTCTTCCAGAGTGGCTGTACCAGTTTGCATTCCCACCAACAGTGTAAGAGGGTTCCTCTTTCTTTGCATCCTTGCCAACATCTGTTGTTTCCTGACTTCTTAATTTTAGCCATTCTGAGAGTTGTGAGGTGGTATCTCATTGTGGTTTTGATTTGTATTTTTCTGATGCTGAGTGATGTTGAGCAATTTTTGTGGGTGTCTGTTAGCCATTTGTATGTCTTCTTTGGAGAAATGTTGGCTCATGTCTTCTGCCCATTTTTTTTTTTTTTTTAAGATTTTATTTATTTGAGAGAGAGAAAGAGAGAGCATGCAAGTGAGAGAGCACAAGCAGGGGGAGAAGCAGAGGGAGAGGGAGAAGCAGATTCCCCGCTGAGCAGGGAGCCTGATGTGGGGCTCTATTTCAGGACCCTGAGATCACCACCTGAGCCGAAGACAGCCGCTTAACCGACTAAGCCACCCAGGCAGCCATTCTGCCCATTTCTTGATTGGATTTTTTGGTTTTTGTGTTGAGTTTGATAAGTTTTTTATAGGTTTTGGAGATTAGTTTTTTATCTGATACGACATTCGCAAATATCTTCTCCCATTCTGTCGGTTGTCTTTTAGTTTTGTCTACTATTTCCTTTGCTGTGCAGAAGGTTTTTATCTTGATGAGGTCCCAATAGTTCATTTTTGCTTCTGTTTCCCTTGCCTTTGAAGACGTGTTTAGCAAAAATTTGCTGTGGCCAAGGTCAAAGAGGTTGCAGCCTGTGTTCTCCTCTAAGATTCTGATGGATTACTGTCTCAGATTTAGGTCTTTCATCCATTTTGAGTTTATCTTTCTGTATGGTTTAAGAAAATGGTCCAGTTTCATTCTTCTGCATGTGGCTGTCCCATTTTTTCCAACACCATTTGTTGAAGAGACTTTTTTCCATGGAATATTCTTTCCTGCTTTGTCAAATATTAGCTAACCAAGAGTTGAGGGTCCACTTCTTGGTTCTCTATTCTGTGTCATTGACCTATATGTCTGTTTTTGTGCCAGTACCATATTGTCTTGATGATTACAGCTTTGTAATGGAGGTTGAAGTCCAGGATTGTGATGCCAGCAGTTGTAGTTTTCAACATTCCTTTGGCTATTTGGGGTCTTTTCTGGTTCCATACAAATTTTAGGATTATTTGTTCCAGCTCTGTGAAAAATGTTGATTGCATTTTGATAGGGATTGCATTGAATGTGTAGATTGCTTTGTGTAGCATAGACATTTTAACAATATTTGTTCTTCCCATCCATGAGCATGGAATCTTTTTCCATTTCTTTGAGTCTTCCTCAGTTTCTTTCATAAGTGTTCTATAGTTCTCTGAGTACAGATCCTTTATCTCTTTGGTTAGGTTTATTCCTAGGTATGTTATGGTTTTTGGTGCAACTGTAAATGGGACTGATTCTTTGATTTCTCTTTCTTCTGTCTCATTGCTACTATATAGAAATGCAACTCACCTCTGTGCATTGATTTTATAGCCTGCCACTTCGCTGAATTCCTGTATGAGTTCTAGCAATTTTTGAGTGGAGTCCTTTGGGTTTCCAACATAGAGTATCACGTCATCTGTGAAGAGTGAAAGTTTGACTTCTTCTTTGCTGATCTAGATGTCTTTTATTTCTTTTTGTTGTCTGATTGCTGAGGTTAGGACTTGCAGTACTATGTTGAACAACAGTGGTGACAGTGGACATCCCTGTCATGTTCCTGACCTTAGGGGAAAAGCTCTCAGTTTTTCCCTGTTGAGGATGATATTCACTATGGGTTTTTCATATATGGCTTTTATGACATTGAGGTATGTTCCCTCTATCCCTACACTGCAGAGAGGTTTAATCAAGAAAGGATGCTGTATTTTATCAAATGCTTTCTCGGCATCTATTGTAAAAATCATATAGTTCTTGTCCTTTCTTTTGTTAATGTTGTGTATCACATTGATTGATTTGCAGATGCTGAACCACCCTTGCAGCCCAGGAATAAATCCCACTTGGTCGTGGTGAATAATCCTTTTAATGTACTGCTGGATCCTATTGGCCAGTATCTTGGTGAGAATTTCTGCATCCATATTCATCCGGGATACTGGTCTGTAATTCTCCTTTTTGGTGGGGTCTTTGTCTGGTTTTGGGATCAAGGTAAGGCTGGCCTCATAAAATGAGTTTGGAAGTTTTCCTTCCATTTCTATTTTTTGAAATAGCTTCCGAAGAATAGGTATTAATTCTTCTTTAAATGTTTGATAGAATTCTGCTGGGACGCCATCTGGTCCTGGCCTATTGTTTGTGGATCTTTGACTACTGCTTCAATTTTTTTTGCTGGTTATGGGTCTGTTCATGTTTTCTCTTTCTTCCTGTTTCAGTTTTGATAGTTCATGTTTCTAGGAATGCATCCATTTCTTCCACACTGCCTAATTTGTTGGCATATAGTTGCTCATAATATGCTCTTATAATTGTTTGCATTTCTTTGGTGTTGGTTGTGACCTCTCCTCTTTCTTTTTTTATTTTATTTATTTGGGTCCTTTTCTCTTTTCTTTTTCTAAGTCTAGCTAGGGGTCTATTGATCTTATTAATTCTTTCAAAGAATCAGCTCCTAGTTTCATGGATCTGTTCTACTGTTCTTTGATCTTTACTTCTTTGATTTCTGCTCTAATCTTTATTATTTCTCTTCTCCTGATGGATTTGTCAGAGAAAGACAAATACCATATGATTTCACTAATAAGTGGAATTTAAGAAACAAAATAGATGAACATAGGAGAAGAGGAGGAAAAATAAAATAAGATGAAAACAGACAAGGAGGCAAACCATAAGAGACTTAACTACAGGAAACAAACTGAGGGTTTCTGGAGGGGAGATGGGTGGAGGGATGGAGTAATTGGGTGATGGGTACATCATTACTTGATGTAATGAGCAGTGGCTGTTATATGCAACTGATGAATCACTAAATTCTACCCTGAAACTAATAATACTAATAATACAGTATATGTTAACTAAATTGAATTTAAATTTAAAAAAAGAAAGAAAAAGAAATTCCTCTCAGTCCCACCTCTCACTCCTAACAGTGCTACCTGCTTTGTGAATGTGCAATCACAATTCCTCACCTTAGGCCTCCCTGCCTCTCTCTTGTTTCAGGATACAGGACCTCTCTGATGCTCTGGTGAGGGTTTTCAATTGAAACCTTCTCAAAGCAGCCTACAAGTAAAATGGAGTTCATGCCTAAGGTGCCACCCTGCCAGTGGAGAAAGGAGGCAATTTATTCCCTGGGCAGAAAGCACTGAGAATCATTTCCTATGATTCCTTATAAGGTTCCAGAGGATCTAGCCCTAGTGCCTGAAGCAATGATCATTTAGTAATGCACTCTTGTTTTAGCTTTGCCTTCCTCCTTGTTTTACTACCTCGTACTGCTTTCCTATTTCCTGATATTATATTTCCAAATTAACCTTCTGTACCCAATCCTTTGTCTCATTCAAGAAAACCTAGGCTAAGAAACAGTAATATACAAAAATGTAAGGGTACATATAAAAAATATGTAAGGGCATATATCTTTTATCCCTGCAATTCCATTTTTGGAATTTCTCCAAAGGTGAAAAAGAAGGAATGAGGCAGACACAAAAGATCTATATACAACTATAAAACATATTCCCTAAATGTCCAATTTTCAGATTGCTACAGCCTCAATTTTTGCATTAGAGATTGTCTTTTGGGTCAATATAGCTCTTTCTTTTAGACAGTCCTCAGTTTGTTTATATCATTAGGAAATCTATAACCAAGTTTTGGGGCACCTGGGTGACTCAGTCGTTAAGCTTCTGCCTTCGGCTCAGGTCATGATCCCAGAGTCCCGGGATCAAGCCCTCCATCGGGCTCCCTCCTCCACAGGAAGCCTGCTTCTCCCTCTTCCACACCCCCTGCTTGTGTTCCCTCTCTCACTGTGTCTCTCTCTGCCAATAAATAAATAAAATCTTTAAAACAAAAAAAACTATAACCAAGTTTTGATATTGTTATTAAACAGATGTCTAAATACCATAAGATATGGCTGAAGGCCATTGTCTGTGATGCTTATAATGACAGCCGAAACTTTAAGTAAATTTGTACCCTGTATTTCTTTGTTTATGGGCATGTGTTAGTTTCACTAGAAAAAAAAGTAAAATAACCCTTTTTAATTTATGATTAATTTAAGGTTCTGTGGAAACTTCCCAGATCCTAACAGAACGTAGGTATGTGTAGTAATTTTATCATTGTTTTATAATTCTTCCAAATTAAAATAGTGTAGTACAACAAATATCTTCACAAACTAGAGTTGATATACATTAATCTTTATCTTTAGAAAATAAAATGAGGTATTACTAGGAATTATTTTATTTCATACACGAAACATGGGTAAAGAAAGTTGATGCTTAATTATTCTTTAAGGTATCACAATAAGGATGCCAAGAATCCTTTTAAAGCTTAAAAATCTGAAATAAGATCAGTTACATTAGCAAATTGTTTCTCCCCAGATACTTGCAATAAAAAAAATTGAACGAAGAGGTCTAGAAGTAAAGATTTTTAAGGTAATTTACCTAGAATAATCAATTTTAAAAGTTTCCTTAAAGTCAGCTTTCCAGAGAGTTGACCAGTTTTTTTTGTTGTTGTTATTAAATGCAGATAATAAACTGTCTCTCTAAGTTTCAGTGAAATTCAAATTTTAGTTAGTTTGTTATATATATTCTTTGGCCCTATTTATTTTCTTCATTATGAGGAAGGTTGAATATTTTTAATAATTTTTTGATATTAAGTTATTTTGTCAATTGTCTTTTATGTCCATTGCATAATTTTTCCATTGGGTCTTATTTTCTTTTTGGTTTTTAAGAGTTAATTTTATACAAGAAAATTACCTAATTTCAAAATATAATTTTAAAAATTTGGTTATTTCATTAATGAGTTAATTGCATCTTGGAGGACATGCTCATTTTATATTTGTATAGGTCAACTTTTTAACTTTTTGAAAATTATACATCAATACATCTTTCTTGTCACGTGAATGACAAATAATTTTTCTAATTTTTCAGTTGTTTTTTAACTTTTTAAGGATTTCTTTACATTATATAATTTTAAATATGTAATATAACTTGCTGACTATATCTTATCTTTTTGAACTTGGGATTTTAGGACATGCTTACAAATTATTCTACTTCCTGGAAAAACTATTAAAAATAAAACTAGCATTTTACTGGCAGAGGCTGGGAAGATGGCAAAGTAGGAGGATGCTAAGCTCACCTCATCCCATGAATACAACTAGATAATACTCACATCATTGTAAATAATCCAGAAAATGACCTGAAGACTAGCAGAACAAACTCCACTAACTCAAACTAAAGGTAGAGAAGAGGCCATACAGATGGGGGTAGGAACAGACCTCAGGCCATCTACGGGAGGGAGGGAGCCAAGGGTGTGGAGAGGGGGTGAGAGGAGACCCTCACACCAGGGATCCCACACAGGGAAGAAGAATACCCATAACATTTGGCTTTGAAAACGAGAGGGGCTGAATTTCGTGAATTCTTATAACCTGCGGGACATAAAGCTTGGAATTTTAAAAATCAGTGGAATCCATTCTGGGAAAGCCTGGAGGGCGAAAGGAAACTGTAAGTCTTTGCCCTTAAAGACACAGCAAAACAGTCTGTGGAGACATAGCATAGGAGCAGCAGTTTGAAAAATGCCTGGGGCATACAGAGGTAAAATCATTTACTAAGCTCAGAGCTTGATCAGAGGGGCAGGTTCATAGAGGGACTTCTTCAGGAACAAAGGAGCTGGCAGGCTCCATTTCCCTCCCCTGACATGCATGCATGGATGCAAGGCCATCTGCAGGAACCAGCACAGGAGACATTCACTACTTAACTTGCTTACACCAAGCCCCTCTCCTCTATGGTTTGGTGACTCCACCTTTTCCAGTCACACTTGCTTTAGTCCCAGCATTGAGGATCCCCTCCCCCAGAAGACCAATGCAAGCCTTGCCAACACCACGCCTCCCAACCAGGGCGCTATGTGGTGCCTCAGTTCCAGTGGCAGTGGGCCCCCCTCCAAAGAAGACTGGCAGGCACCTTGTTAAAACTCATGCCCAGCCCACACATGCTTTGCTGATCTGCCCCATCATCCAGTCCTGGGACAGTTGCAGTGGCAGGTCTCATACTGCAAGCAGACCAGCAGGCACCTTATTAAAACTGTGTGCCCTGCCCCCTCCAATACACTCTTGACTGGAGCCCATTCAAATCAGGGCCACCAAGCCTGGCAGTGTGCTAGCAGCCCTAACAGGAGCCAGAATCACTCCAAAGTGACTCCTGCTCTTGGCTGAAGGGATGATAACCAACACACCAGTCAGAAGGTGGCAGCCTAAGCGTGGGCTGGGGACAGACAGCTTATCTGATCGCTGGCCCCACCCACCAATAAAAACTTCTCAAGGGATAACACTGGGAAAGTGTCCTGCAGTTTGATGTGACTGCACTGGCAAATGCCTGGCCTGACTCATTCAAACCCAATGTGGCCCCAGACTGGCCCACTAACACCAAAGGGACCAAACACTGCACACAACAGGAAAAGAGAGCCACTGTAGATGACTGGATGGAAGAAAAACGTAGCCAAGACACAATAGCAGGGGGCACACAATACAGACAGAAGACACCCCTGAAGTGCCAGGTTCTGGTGAAGAGGAAACAGCGCACTGCATTGCACAACCAGACCTCTTCTTCATAAGGCATTAACCTCAAGAACAGGAGACATAACTGACTTCCCTGAGAGAGAAAAAGACATAGGGAGTTAAACAAAATAAGGAGAGAGAGGAATATGTCCCACATGAAAAAACAGGATAAAACCACAGCAAGAAACCCAAGTGAAATGGATAGAAGCAATATACCTGATAGAGAATTTAAAGAAATGATCATAAAGATACACACTGGACTTGGGAAAATAGTGGAGGACATTAGCGAGACCCTTAACAAAGAGAAATAAAAAAGAATCAATCAGAGATGAAGAATACAATAAATGATATTAAAAATATACTAGATGGAATAAATAGCCGGCTAGAGGAAGCAGAAGAATGAAGTAGCAACCTAGAGGACAGAGTAATAGAAGATAATCAAACTATGCGAGTGAGAGAAAAAAATTTATGCAAAATGAGAATAGACCTAGGGAACTCAGTGACTCCATCAAGAGTAATAACTTGGGGATCCTAGTGATCCTTACAGGGATCCTAGAAGGGATCCTAGAAGAAGAGAGAGAAAACGGGGCAGAAAATTTATTTGAAGAAATAATAACTGAAAACTTCCCTAATTTGTGGAAGGAAACAGATATCCAGATCCAGGAGGCACAAAAATCACCCAACAAAATCAATCCAAGCAGGTCCATACCAAGACACATAGTAATTAAAATGGCAAAAGTAGTGATAAAGAAAGAATTTTAAAGCAAGAGGGAAAAAAGACAGTTACATACAAGGGAAACCCCATAAGGTCATCAGCAGATTTTTCAGCTGAAAACCTTGCAGGCCAGAAAATGGGAGTGGCATGATATATAAAAATTGCAGAAGGGGAAAAAAACTGCAGCCAAGAATACTCTATCCACAAGGCTATCATTCAGAATAGCAGGAGAGATAAAGATTTTCCCAAACAAAAGCTAACAGATTTAAGACCACTAAAACAGCTGATGCCAAAATTCTTGCTTTCTTGCTTCATATGAGGGCAAAAGCTAGATTCAGTGCTAATTTACTTTATTACAACTTACTTTTCCAGCTGAGACACCCAGGCACCCCTAGCCTAATTCATTTTTATGCAACCATCTCCTCTCTTCACTATATGGCCATTGATTCTTTTTTATTCATGTTCTAATGATTCCTTTGTATCACTTTTTTAATTTTTTAATTAGTTTATGTTTCTAATTTATAGCATATTTCTAATTTATTTCAGACTAGATAGGATATTAATAATAAAAAAGCAATTACTAAATTTAAAAACAGATGAAATTATAAATACAGTATATATTTGGGGATTGCTGAGTATTTTTTCTTTCCCTCCTTTTCCATACGAATATCCATTTGATTATTAATATTTGAGAGCTACCCAGTTTTATTGTAGTTATTCCCTCCCCCACAAAATTCTACCTTTTTAAGAGACTCATGGGGGAAACTAGCTGAATTCCCATGATGTTAACCAAAAGTGAGGCAACTCCAAGCAGGACAGACCACCACCCCTCACTCCCCATTATGAGGTTCTGGGTAAAGAGAGGGGGTATACTATCCTAGTGTCAACACCATGGAAATACGACTGTTATTATGAAAAAAAGTCACCCACAAACAAAAATTTGCCTAAAATATATGGTAATAATTATTCTTCCTACTGTTTAAAGGTAGTGGATGTTGTATTCATAATTTTAAAATGCGATTTTTATATTTAATATTATGTTTTTTAACATAATTTTGAAGTGTCAACCTAAGCAAAGTTATTCACTAAAAGAAAAGAGAATCAGGGATAGTACCAACGGTTTGATCGAAAAATTATGTAATCCATCAAATGAGCTGGGATATAACTCAATTTAGTTCTCTTTCATGAACTTTCTTTGTCCTTTAAACTCATAGCACTTGCACAATCTCTTTTTTATAAAATCCTACGATGCTTTATTAGATCTAATAAATTAGATTATTATTTAATATTTAGTGTGAATTCAAAATGATATCACACCTGTTTTATAAGCTTCAGTACAGCAGGGCTCTTCTTGGTAGCCTGAAACATGCCTAGTATAATGATATGAACTTCCTGCTGTAATTATCTCTGTGCCCGCATCCCACTCAGACATTCATTAATGGATACAACAGATTTTTCAGGCCTTCACAGTTGTTGTTCCACTCCTGATTGCTAATTAAGCAACTGCTGGCTTTTAATAAGGTTTCCCTCACTTCCCTTTCCTTTCCTATTCTCTTTCTTTCCAGATATTAAGATTTTTCTTTCACAATAAACCATTTATTCATGTGACAAACTTACAAAAAAAATCTGTCATCTTTATCTTGCTTCTACACGGAGCTCCAAAATTTCCAATTTTATAATATATAATTGCAATGATAAATACATAGACATAAAAAGCTATTTGTCTCATTTTTCTTCTACAGTTGCAAAGATTCTCACTGTGTATCTTTTCTCTGGGAAGGTACATTAAAAAGTCTAGAAAATATTTTTTTCCAATGATACGTTTTTTCAGTGATGCAATTCTCTATCTCAGTTTTATATTTTGATTTATAGACACTACATACATTTAAATTTTTAGATCCCATTTTCCTTTCTTTTAAATGTTCCTACCCCCAAACTCACATAAACACAGCACTTCTGCAAATATATATTGAACAATCAGACTAATGATTAGCAGGAAGCTTTATAAAATAGGAAGGAAAAAGGATGTAAGAAATGTGGCAGCATCAAAAAATACTTCCATCCAAAGATCTTTTAATATGGATTTATGTATTATGTAGAGCCTACATAAGCTACATAAGTTATTAGGATATTTCCATCCAGAAGACCATGGTGGAAATCTTAATATGTAAATTTATGTAAACTGATAATATTTGTGCATGTTTACTTCCTGTATATATATTATATGAAGCATCCATAAGCATACATAAATAAATGTATAGGGTGAAGGGGAGCAAGGTTAAATCATATAAAGCCAGCAAAATTTACAGATCATTGAAAATTAGGTGATAAAGAAATTGAAATAAAATTTTGAATTAAATTAGTATTTTTGAAAAAAATCCTATAGATTTACAAATATACTGTAAACTAGAAGTGAAAAACTGGTGACCCACAGGAATATCCATTGCACAAATTTATTTCAGTTGTCCTAACACCATGTCAGTCACCATAGTTTCATAAATTTAAAAAAATCATTTGTTAACATTTAAGTATATGTGAATTCTCATAAAATCTAGATTTTTGGACTCTTGAAAAATCAAACTTCTGGCAACACTGGCCCTGAGTTTTCAAAAGGCAATGATCAGCTGGAATTATGCTGCAGCTTGTCTTCATGGTTTTACAGCACTTTAAGGCAGTCTTCCTATTGCTTCTGCTGGACTAAGGACATCAGTGGCCTAATGTTTTCATAGATAGTTTTTTTTTTTTTTTTTTAAGATTTTATTTATTTATTTGACAGAGAGAGAGACAGCGAGACAGGGAACACAAATAGGGAGTGTGTGAGGAGAAGCAGGCTTCCTGCCGAGCAGGGAGCCCGATGCGGGGCTTGATCCCAGTACTCTGGGATCGAGACCTGAGCTGAAGGCCGACGCCCAACAACTGAGCCACCCAGGCGCCCCATAGATAGTTTTTTAATGAAACATTTCTGGTATCCATATTCTGTCAAAAATAGGAAAATGGAAAGATGAGCAGTGAGGGCTACGTATTTCAAAATAAAGTGGGAGTGAGGAAGGGGAAAAGCATATGGTGGAAGCATAGACTGTTTCTACATGTTTAATAACAAGCAATAAAAGAAGGTTTTGTAAAAAGAGTAGTCTTGTCTGCTCTGCTCATTTATTCATTCCATTTAAGATTATAAATTTTGTTTTAAAAACTTACCTGTTTCTATTTCCCTATCAAATTAGAAAGAATAAACAGAAAATATCCTAGCACTGCCAAATCTAAATTCCACTTGATTGCTATTTCTTACCCAACCCTACTTCTATTTCACCACTTATGTTAAAAATATCACCAAGTGTTTAACTCCATGACAGTCGTTTTCAATCCTGGCTACACACTAGAATCACTTGGGGCACTTTAAAAATACCACTATCATACTTCCACCCCTAGAGGTTCTTATTTAACATTTGTCAAATGTGTCTTTTGCATCCGTGTTTTTTAAAAAGCTCCCTATATGATTCTAATGGGCATCCACAGTTAGGCTCACTGCTGTATGGATTTTGCCGCCTGTTGATAATGGAGTATATGCACCCTCTGACCTCTTTTTGCTGTAAATTTCATGAGTGGATCTAGTCACTTAACCTGGCTAGGTCTAATATATTTCTTTATAAAATGCTATAGGAGGTATCACCAGGCCAGTTCTTCCAGAAGCCAACCTAAAGCAAGGATTATAGTGAAAGGACATATTCCAAGCTTCCAAGAGCAATCACAAAGGCTGTGAGGAGAGCAGAATAAGGAAGGGAGACAAACTAAGTACAGGTGAATTTTCAGAAAAATTTCCAGACAGCCTGATACCATGAGGAACTCTGGGGTGTAACTACACCTCAAGGTTGATCACACAGGGAGGCAAAGAAGCCTGGCTTTTATACTCCTGGAGCAGTCAATGACTATGGGGTGTTGGGGGATGGGGGATGTCCTAAGAACTCCCAGACGTCCAGCAACTTCTCCAGGTGAAAAGGCTCCATTGCAATCCTCCAAAAGTCCCAGGTAAGAGGCATTAGCAGGAAAGCACCCAGAAGCTGGGGGATGGGTGAACAGAGAGAATAAGGAATCCCAGGGGGTACCTCTGTGGGACACCATGCAAAAGCATTCCTTACAGCCCATTTATGCACTCCTAAAGAAGAGAAAGTGTAAGACGGTGATGGAGGATACAGTGGTGTTGAACTAGAAGATCTCTAAGACATTCTCCTGGTTAAAAAAATAAGCTATAAAACACTATCTGAAACAAGCCCTTTGGATCTTTATCTTCTAACTAATAAATATTTAAAGATTCTACTTTCTTCCTGCTTCAATAATCTTTTGATTCCTATTTTGGTTACTGCTTGACAGTTTGACAGGGATACTAATTAACACCTCAAACTTACTTCTTTCAAGGAGGGTGAAGGAAACACCTTAGAGCTTTAAATAATGAAAGAAAACATGCTTCACCACAGCACTTGTTCACTCTTACCAGTCAGAATGCTGTGTTACTTGTAACCCAATTTGGAACCATGTAACACAAGATTTACATAAGTGAGCATGTATGTAAAAGATACATTTTCATATTTACCAAATATTTCTTTAAATGATTATGAGTACATCAAAATAATGAATGCATTAAGCAAGAGGCATCTATTTACAGTTTAGTCTCTGTCATCTGTTTTAACAAGAAATCCCATGAAGGGCTATGCAAGACTTATGTTCAGATGCTTTAGGCTTACAGCAATTACATTTCCTTACTTGCAGGGAACACCTTTTTTTCAGGCAGTTTAAATCCTTTTGCCATGGAAAACTATAATAAATGGAACACGACATTTTCACCCAAAATGAAAAATGGTAACTAAGTAACTTACCCTAAAAAGTATAGTAATAATCCTAAGGATAATATTTTCAAGCACATTAAATTTGACTTGCTGAGAGATTATCTTGGAGAAGCACCACTGTTGTAGAAATTCATGGTACAACCTCAATATTCAGGCACATAAAATAAATCTAGGAATTCTGACCGAGTTTTCTGACCACACTCTCTACAGCTTTACTTAACCCTTTTTAAAAATATGTCACTTTTTGCTATTGTCAGAAAATTGCCAAAATACCTATACTAAATAAATAGGACAGGACTAGAAAATAGTCAAAATTTAAATTCCTTGACCACCTTTTCTTTAAATTGGTAATTAAGTGAAATAAATTAACAAGTTATAAGAAGAATGAATGTGTGTGTGTGTGTGTGTGTGTGTGTGTGTGTGTGTGTGTGTGTGTTGGGGAAGGATAAGTAATTTTAAGTATTTATCTACTTTGTATCATATATGTCATATAAATGATCTCATTTAATACTCAAACAGCCCTAATAGACACATTAAGCATAATTATAGGATAGGACACTAATAATTAAACAGGTAAAAGTATTTACCCTAGGTGACACAGCTACTTTACTCTGTTGAGACTGAAATCTGTCCACCTTCAAAGCTTATACTCTTTCCTACCACATCTAGCAAGAAAAAGGAAGTATGTGATTCAAAAATATATGAACACCATGAAACTTTCTGCCTTTTCTGAGATCAAAATCTATCTTTATAAATTCTGGTTTAGGTTTAGGTGAATGGGTCAATCCTGATGGACCTTCTTATCTTTTGAAAATTTTTACTTTTTACATTGCAATGAACAAAGTCATTTTTGGAATTTCTCTGAAGAGGCATCAGAAAATGCATAAGAAAAATAAAGAAGAGTTGCCAGCTGACCTTGTCCTCCAACTGTGTTCTGAGAGCAAGAATGGAAAGGATTCATGCCAGCTTCCTGACATCTGAATTTCTTTATGCCTGGATAATGAATTCTGAAAACAACCCACATTTCTGTTATTTGTATTTTGTTTCAAAAGGAAACATAAAAAGAAATAGAAAAACATTGTTTCCTTGATATTTTTTCTGGAATTTGGCAGCACTGACAGAAGCATTTGTTTCCTAACAAAAACAGACACTTACAATCTCAGGTGTTCAATGTTTTGAAATGACAATGGAAGGTAAGGACGGAATTGTTGATCAGGATTCCAAGAGCAAAGACTGTCAGTGAAGCGAGTGATTTTGATGTGGAAGACAGGATTCGAGTTTATGCAGACGTTTTCTTCTGATTCTTAATTTGTTTTTTATGAAGAAATTCAGTTTCTTTCATCTTGTTGTAGAAGTGTATTTTCTCATTTGATCTCACTGAAGTAAACAGGTTTCTGTGTAGAACACATGATACCTATTACAAGTACCTGCCAGGATCCAGGACTTCTCCTAATACTGGAGTAAGAAGAGTGAACAAAACACAGCAACCCTGCCCTCAGGGAGGCAGATGAAAAGCAAAATAAATAAATAAAATACAGAGTATGTTAGAGATAACGTGAGTATTATGCAAAGAAAAAAAAAAACAGGGAAGGGATTTGAAGGGTTGGGGGGGGCCAAAATTTTAGAAAAGTAGTCAGGGAAGCCTTCATTGAGAAAGTGACTTTTTAATAAAGAAAGTGCAAATGTGAGTATTAGGAAGAGGGAATTTCAGGTACTGTGAGAGCAAGTGCAAATGGAAATTTGTAAAGCAGTCTAGCAGATGGGTAGTAGATTATTAATAGTGCCCCTGGAAGGAAATGAAGTTATATTAGTGAGAAGACAGTAAGTTATTTATTCTACTAAACTACAAATACAAATATCTTAGGAAAGTTTCCTTTGTTTCAAGTAGTTTAAATTTTTAAACACACTTAAATTTAAAAAAGAAAGAGGAGGAAGAAAAATTTTGGGAAGGTCATTAGAGTATTTCAAGAAACCAAGAGAAATGGGGCCATGACAAAGGCAATCTGGAAGGGAGAACAAACTAAACAGTGACATGGAATATTAATTATGGAAGGAAAGTCATCACTTAAATTGTCACCTAAAGTGATCTCTTGTCTATCTAACTGCTTTCAACTAAAGGGTACTGTGCAGCTTCACCTATGGCTGTTTGGCTTCCTTCTCCACCGTTATTTCTCTGAGCTGTGCCTCCCAGTTCCTTGTACAATGCAACAAGGACTGCATTTAGAATCAGTAATGCCTGGATCTCAGTCCCATTTCTCCTCACTAGTGCATCTTAGACAGGTTGCTATCTTAGACCTGTTTATTCAATAACCACATTTCCTTTCCATTATATTTTATGACTTTAGTAAATATATGGGAGCTAATTGATTGTGTTCCACCTGGAATTAACCCTTCATAATGAGATCACTCATGAAGGAATTATAGAAAGAATAAAAGGAGAATTAAAAACATCTTAGGGGGTGCCTGGGTGGCTCAGTCATTAAGCGTCTGCCTTTGGCTCAGGTCATGATCTCCAGGTCCTGGGATCAAGCCCCGCGTCGGGCTCCTTGCTCAGCGGGGAGTCTGCTTCTCCCTCTCCCTCTGCCTCTCCCCACTGCTCCTACTCTCTCTCTCTCTGTATCTTTCTGTCTCAAATGAATAAATAAAAAAAAAATTCTTAAAAAAAATATCTTAGTGCAAACCTATGTTTAGAGGGTAGAAGAAAGAGGGGTTAGGAGGACGGAGAAGAATCAGAAGAGTAAAAAATAATCACAGAAAGTAATAGAAGATACAGTCACAAAAAAAGAGCTGGAGATCAGTAGCGTCTTCTGAATAGGTATCAAGGTCAATCACTCAGAAATAACCATTAAAATTGGTGACAAGATTATTTGATAACCAATGATGGAAAACAGGTTTGTCGAGAGAAAGAGGGAACAAAGAGGGGGTGCTCGAAATGGAGAAGCCAAACTGCAACAAGTTTTATAGTGAACGGGTGATGGCTGTAGAAATGAATATTCATTACTTTTTTGAAAATTTGGCTTCATTTCTTTAAATTAATTGTAATACTGATCATAATCCTTCTGACAAACTGTTTCTTCAAACATGAATACAGTCTAATGGCAACAGTGTATTTCATGGACAGATGCCATGCACAATTAATACATCCAGACAATGCTATTGAGTATTCTCTATGATCCCTGAGATTGTCTTCCATAAAATTTTGGCTGTGGAAAAATTCTTAATAAGAAGCAGATGTTCTTACATTACAGAAACTTTCTGTACCTTTGAAAAGTAATCAAGGAGATTAGTTTAAATAGCATCTTCCCTGCTGTACTCACTCTGGTGGTCATCTCATTATATGATCAGGATACAGGCACTCTGTTATTCCCCTCCAAGATATCATTATTTTTAAATATGAGGAACTGAAAGATAGTAAGCTCTTTATTTCCCCTGAAGCCCCACAGCTCCACATGATCAGAAGCTTCAGAGTTTTCAGTTATTTATTTGAGAGAAAAGAAAATGACTTTTTAATAACTGGATATCTGAACTCTAAAATCAACTGCATACAAGATTCAAGGCCAACCAATGCAATGGAGTAGCTAATTTTCCACCTTTTCTTTCCCAAACTAAAGATACTTACTGATTCATTCAAGCCAGGAATGGTTACGGGATTCCATTTTTTTCTTCTGAAATGGATGATAATTCTTAACAACACCGTGAAGGTCTCTCTGTTTGGATCTTTTTCAGACCAGATTTATAATTTTTCCCACTCATAATGTAGATTTGGGCTTTGTAAAAAAAAAAAAAAAAGAAAGAAAAGAAAAAAAAGCTCTATAGGTTTTTATGTATTTTAAATGGTTAGAAATATTTTTTAGCCAAATAGTTTAAATAAAAAAGTATGGAATCTAATATTTTCCTTGTCATTTGCTAATCCTTTCTACTCCATGTCATCCTCCAGCTGAATGGAGTCATAATATTTTTAGAACTACAAGAGAATCTAATCCCCCAGTTGAACATTCTTATGTTTTTTTACAAACCCCATTTGAGAAATAGATGTGTTATGAATACTTTTCCTAGAAAAATGCATATGCACACATAAAAATAACATTTGCATATAATTTCAGAGTTCTGTGACTCCCAGAATAAGAACCCTTGATCTAACCCAACCCTCCAATTTTATAAATAAGTAAAGTCACTGGAAGGGTACTTTTTTCAGACAACCAACTTATATGTAACATGATGGAAATTCAAAGATCTGTGTTCAAATAATCTATTCAACAGTCTTTCTACAAGGCCACATTGATTCTCTGTGAACATGTTCTATACAAAGGTAATTATAATTGTCCAACAAATTTTGGCTGTACTGAAAGTAAGGTACACACTGGGACAGGTGCACAAAGAGGCTAACGGCAGCTTCTGGAGGCCTGATATACCAGCCGGTGACCCCAGACTGGAGACTATCTGATACAAGTGTCATCTGCTCATGAGTGATATCTCTGAAACCTACCTTATGATGCTTTTGGAGAATTACACATGATAATACATGAAAAGAGGTTACCAAAGTTCTTGGAATTTAGCAGTAAATAAATAATAAGTTAGCCAGTAGTAGTAGCAGAAGTTATTACGGTAACTAGGTTACGACAGAAGTTAAATTGGCAGGATTCCCTGCCTTTGGGGGTCAATTGATTGATTAGGTTATACGTTAACTTTTAACAACAAAAGTCATTAACAAGCACTTTAACAGGTGTTCTTCCTTTCAGTCCTAATATTTGCAGGGTTCTAAGTATGGCACTTAAAGCCCCTATATTGGTTCGAGTGTCTGAAGTAAGCATACATGAATAAGCCTGTTTGTTTATTTCTGTTTAAGGCTTATAATTGCAAAAAAAAAAGGCTTATAATTGCAATTCAAGAATCGGTCACCAGGTGAGCACTGTTACAGCTTTCTGCCATAGCTTTATGGCCCACGTGTCTCAGTTTTCTCATATATTTAGATAAATAAAAGCGACTGTATAATAACCTATGTTTTTACTATTTAAAAAATAGAAGAACATGAAGGTCAATCATTTTAAGCAAACACAAACTACTGCAAAATTTTATAATTCAAACACTGGCTCTTGTGGCTACCCTGCTTTAAAAGCACGGGGCCTGCCACCCAAAAGTTGGTTCCTGTAGACCAATGACATCACACACACACCCAAAGGGTATGAAATGGTTTATTACTTACATAATTGAGGCATTTCTGAAGAGAGGAGGGCAGGCCTCCAGAGCAGGTGTGAAATGGCTTGAAAGAGCAAAGAAAGGAAAAGGGCTGAGGTTTTTATTCCAGGTAGGGGTTAGGGCTGGGGTGAGCGCTCCCATGCGTGGTCAGGAGTTTCCATTATTACTTGAATCACCGGGGCCAAAGGAGGGAATACCTGGGCTTTTTTAGGAGCTTGCCCAGTACTGGGGCAAAGAGAAAGACAGGTGGGCTTAAAAGCTGTCAGCAGTCAAAAAATCAAAAAAATGGAGTGAGTCTTCATTACACTGCATGGTGAGTCATCATCACACTGAAATTAGCCACTACCAGTGCTTAACCACTCTCAACTGATTACTCTAGCCCTATTTAGAGAAACCATGAAACTCACCTTGTGGGAGCCAGAAGCCTCCTTTGGAATAGCTTCCACTAGTAGGGCCACATAAGACTACAATTTCACTGAAACTTAGGTTTCTTACAGCACTGTCTTGCCCATTTATACCAGGCTCTGTTCTTGCAAATGCTTTAGCTACAGTTCTGCAAGAGGGAGAAAGCCCCTCATATAATTAGGGAAAAATACATAGCAAAAAATGGTGGCTATGCTTGGCATATTTATTCATGACTATCTTTTTCTAATCAGTAAAAGACTTTGCTTACGTTCCAAGGATTTAAAACTAAATATATTTAACTTCTTTACCAAATTATATAGATTCATCCAAGTTTATCTCTACTTTTAAAGTACCAGATACATTTTCCTGTTGACCATTTTAAAATAGCATGTGTAGCTGTACACCAAACAAATGGCAACGGTGAGTAACAGTGACAGAGAGTAGTTTCTTTCCACTTTAAGTGCCAAATTACCATATAGTATACAACATAAGTGCTTTAGAGGAGAGACACATCTACTTGAGATGGACGGAACAAGGGAGATCTGAGAGAGGATTTAGAGAAATTAAATGGAATGAGGAGGAGGGAATTTCAGATAGGGAGAAAAGCATAACATATGCACGGGTAGGTGTTAATATAAGACCCCAGTTTGAAAGCCATGTACGTATGTATGCCTGTATTTAAGTATACTGGCACATAGGTCCCAGATAAAATAACAGAGGGAAAGTAACTGACTATTCCTTGTATACTCAAGGAGCATGTAAATTCTTTATGTTATAAAGAAATCCCTTTTTGAAGAAGTCCTTAGATATTAGCTGAAATTACTTCATCTGCTCTGAGACAAGATTTACAAAACATGAAACTACATGAGAAATATGAAAAGTTATAGAGATTTCATAAGGGCTTTTGAGACTAAAGAAAGGCTACTGAAAATAGAGCATGAGTGGAAGAGAAAGGCTATCCGAGATTTAAGCAGACCCCTTGAGACAGTACCAACTGTCAGGAACCATGTCTGAACTTAATACCATATTACTGGTATGTGCTTAAGTTCAACATAGTAAATGATCAATAAATGTTTTTTGAATGAATTCATAACTTTATTTTCTTGGGAATAAGTGCAAAAGGTACTATATAATATTAAACTAATAAAACCTTTTGCAGAGTATGGTTAGTGTCTAATTCAAACCAAATCTTTTTTTTTTTAAATGGGCCATATGTCTGTAGCTTGCCAGTCACCTTAAATAGAAGACAAACTACTCACATTAGAAGGCTATCCTATTCTTAAAAACAGTAAGTTAATGTTATGATAAAAGCATTTTTCTGAGAAAATGCACTGTGTGAACATGGGAATTATTGGGGTTTGTCCCAAGTCTAAAAGGGCAGGCGTTCTGTGAGTATCAGCATTCAGATAGGGTTGCTATTAAGCAAATTGAGGACAGAAAGTTCTCTTCAACATGTTAAGTGGGACATATTACTATAAAAGGGAACTCTTTTCCTTTGCTTTAGAATTACTCTTCAATTGAGTTTATTATTTCCTGCACAGTGTATAAACCGTATATGTTCACTTTAGAAAATTTGAAGTAAACTCCTCAAAAATATAATGAAGATGGAAACTCATAATCACTTAACTCCGAGATAGCCACTATGTTTTTTTTTTTTTTAAGATTTTATTTATTTATTTGAGAGAGAGAGTGAGAGAGAGAAAGAGCACAAGAGGGGGGAGCGGGAGAGGGAGAAGCAGACTCCCTGCTGAGCAGGTAGCCCGATGCGGGACTCGATCCCGGAACTCCAGGATCATGACCTGAGCCGAAGGCAGTCGCTTAACCAACTGAGCCACCCAGGCGCCCTGAGATAGCCACTATGTATATAAAATTGTCAGAGCCACAGATGAAAGTGAATCTGCCAGGTCCCTATATGCAGTTTTCCCACCTACCTTCTCCCCCACAAAACTTGCCGGCTTTGGCTAATGGTCTGTGATTTTTCACATATTATTCTCTGAGTCCAGTGGTCTCATCAATCACAATCCTTCTCACCAAGGAAGGTAAAAAATTTGAGAAGTATACATAAGAGCTATATAGGAACTAGAATGTAGTACTAGCTTTGTTTTTCAAAGTACAGGTTTTTTGGCAAAACTAGCTTTGAGAACACAGCTTGATTCGAAAACCAAAATAAAACTTTCATTTATTCAAAAAATACTGATAGAGGTATGCCAAGAACTATTCTAAGCACTGGGGATAGAACAGTTAACTTACATTCTTATGGAGCTTTCATTCTAGTTGGGAAAACACATACAACGAAGAAATAATAAACTATATGGCATATACAGGAAAGTGCACAAGGGGTGCTAGTAAGGGGACTGCTATTTTAAATAGGGTGGTCTGGAAAGGCCTCATGAAGAAGGGGACATCTGAGCAAAGACCTGAATGGCATATTTGAGGGAATAGCATTCCAGGTAGAGGGAACAGTGAATGAAAAGGTCCTAAACTGACAGTATATCTGGTTTTTGACTTCTACCTTCATGAACTGGATTGCTTTACCTGTAGCTGGAGAACCAAAGGCTACTCCAGTGGGGCACAGAACAGCATGACAATCCCCACCCTTCCCACTCAGCCACCCAATCTTGTTTCATTCTAGAATACACCCCATTGGAATAGAAGCAGAGAAAGGGCATGTTTATCTGTAATCTATATAACAGAGAAAATTAGAATCAGGATTTGAGGCTATGCTGGAAGAATGTCATTTTCTCCAATCTTACCAAGTACAAAAAGACATCTCTCTTCCCATGGAAAGGACAAAAATGGAGGAGAGACAGGAATCAGAAGTGACCCCAAACTGAAGAAGTGAACTGATATCCTTTACCTCTTTCTGAGTGTGGGAAAGAATAAGTATCTTCCTTATATTTTTATATTATTTTACATAACTTCTTCAGATATTGTAAAGGAACTGACACCTCTATTCTAGTCAGCATGAGTAAAATTCTCTCTGCAATAATAGAATGACTCCTATTGTCTTCCCCATGATTATTATTGAATCATTTGGGTTAATTGATTGCACTGAATAAACATGCGAGTAATTTTCTACATAGAGGATGAAATCTTGGCAAAAATCTATATGAGAGTTCTGTTGTAACGTCAACAGTTACCCCATACTTTTATGAGAAAAAGTTATTTTCCATTTCTTGAGTTCAACTAAAAAGTAAGGGAAAGGGGGGTAGAGCACTGACTCAGAACTCTCTGACCGTGCAAAGAGTCAGATTTAGATAAATTATATCCTTAAACCAACCCAGTAAGGAGCTAATGTTGCTGGCTATATTTTCTCCTCCATTAGGAATCTGAGCAAGGTAAGTCATCCCAGACATAGATGGGATGAACAGATGATCATATATATGTCCATTCTGATAATTTTCACAAAAATTAATTAGCATTCCAATCAACACATATTGCAAGGAAACTCACAATTTAGCATTTCAAAATGTTTGAACTATTATAAAGTCAATTTCCTATACTAATCACCAGTTTTCATACAGATAACTTCAGTATAATTCTGAACAACAAAAATGGTAGATAGGAAATTGAACTTCTCATTAAACTAATTTAGTTAATTAAATCTAGTCCTGCAAAAACATTTACTCTTATAAAAAGCATTCAAAGCTACCTCATTTTATGTGCCATTTCAGCTCTAGTTCTCACGGTGAATTTTTTCTCAATAAAGAAAAGAATTCAAGTACTGTTGAAACATTCTGTGGACAGCAATTGTCAAATTAGAAAGACTTGTTCATCTTATTTTATGGAAAATGAATGATGTTATCTTCTAAAAATTACACTCAAAAGTATGTTTTCAGAAATCCTTGGGGGATGCCTGTGTGGCTCAGTCAATTAAGCATCTGCCTTTGGCTCTGGTCATGATCCCAGGGTCCTGGGATCAAGTCCCACATCAGGCTCCTTGCTCAGCAGGAAGCCTGCTTCTCCTTCTGCCTGCCGCTCCCCCTACTTGTGCTCTCTCTCTCTCTCTGACAAATAAATAAATAAAATCTTAAAAAAAAAAGAAAAGAAAAGAAAAATCCTTGGGAAATGCTGCCTAAGCACACATCTATGACTTCCTTTCTCTCCCTATTTTGGTCAGAGACAGCGCAACTTGTATTTTGAGTAAAACCTATTCCTGGAAAATGATGGGGCTCCCAAACACATATAAAGCTTCCATTCCAGAGAAAATAGGTCAGTCAATGCCAGCATGATGTCAGCATCAGAATATTCCTGCCCACAGAATGCCCCAGCCCACAGGAGGACTCAGGTCCAGAGGCCTGGGAGGAGATCTTCCTTCCTGAAAGCATCTGAACAAAGACTTCTGATTTCACAGTCACAAGTGCATTCCAGCTCAGAATCATATATGGATTCCTTTAACACATATAGATGAACCACCCAGCCTGCTCACAATGTATATGGTATTGGATTATTCCTCAATCAGACAAGCAAGTGATTATGGCAATAATAAAGCAGGGACTATGGGAAAATTAAAACATAATAGTATTTGGTGATATATTTTAAAATGTAATGTGACGATCATAACATGGTTGGGTTTTCTCGCATATTATTTTTTATTGTGGATTACATTTAGTGTGGGGGTGGACAGAGGGTACACCATTTTCTCTTCAGTGAGTAGGGCCTTTAAAGGACTTTGCCCTATATGTGTAGTTGTGATAAAATTCCAATAATTAGGATATAGTTAACCACATTTTAGTAGAAACTGACTGTTGAAATCAATTGCTCTCTTTCAGTGCAGTTGGGAGAAGGCTATCTCTCACCCACTTATGCTAAACGGCATGCAAAGCAAAAATCCTAAACAACTAATTTCAGCTGAGCCGGCACAGTTGTTGCTTGCCAAGTAGCAAAGAAATACAAACTGTATCTCTAATAATTTCAAGTCAGGTTCCCTAGAAAACCTGAAACAGTGACTGCAATACATGTGAGGGAACTCTCACCCAAACACATGAATAGACAGAGAAAGATTACAGATCATAAGAACACACTATTTTAAGGAGTTATACCAAGCCAGGTGTTGAAAAAAGTCATTTTCATTGAGTACATATTTAGTTGGAAAAATAGAACACAATCTTGAATGAGCTCTAATGTAAATTCTTAAGGTTTTACACCACAGCACAATGGCACAGAGAACTACAAGACAAATAGAGTTTTAGGAAATAGAAAATATGGGGCGCCTGGGTGGCTCAGTTGGTTAAGCGACTGCCTTCGGCTCAGGTCATGATCCTGGAGTCCCTGGATCGAGTCCCGCATCGGGCTCCCTGCTCGGCAGGGAGCCTGCTTCTCCCTCTGACCCTCCCCCCCTCATGTGCTCTCTCTCTCTCATTCTCTCTGTCTCAAATAAATAAATAAAATCTTTAACAAAAAAAAAAAAAAAAAAGAAATAGAAAATATAGTTTCAAAAACTTTAAGTTTTAATAATGAAACTCAAAACTGCTGTAAACCAAATATGTCCTGGGAAGATCAAAGGAAGATATAGAGCAAAAAATAATAGAAGGCACAAATGAAAAGATAAGTGATATGGAACTAATCCAGGGCTTCCTAAAAAGAGAGAGGGATAGCTGGGCAAGAAGAAATAATCAAACAGATAATGGAAGAAAACTTCCCCAAATGATAGAAAGATTTAAATTTTTAAAGAGAAAGTCTCACTGAGTTTAAAATAGGATTAACTCACGAAGAGGTAGCTAGAAAATTTTCTGAATAACAGAGATAAAGAGAAAATTTTATAAGGCTATAGAGAGAATAGATTAGATACAGAATAAAGAGAATAAAAGTTTCTCATGTAAGCTAAAACAAAAACAAAACAAACCCAGATTTTCACAGAAAATCACCATAATCCAAGAATAATTTCCTAGCAATTTTTCATTCTAACACAAGACAAAAGACAACATTTGAGGATATGCAAGGAAACTAAAATTATACCAATGTTATAATAATTCTAAGTAATTAATAAAGTTCAGCAGAGTGAAAATTACATCAGAGAAAAGATTTCTATCAGGCTGTCTTAATCTGTTCAGGCTCCAATAGCAAAATACCAGACAAGGTAGCTTAAACAACAGAGAATTATTTTCTTAGTTCTGGAAACTGAAAGGCGCCAGCATGGCTGTTTCTGGTGATGGCTTTCTTCCTGGCTTGTAGATGTTGCCTTCCCCTGTGTCCTCCCATGGCAGGGACAGAGGAGAATGTAGCCATCTACAAGCTATCTTCAAGAAAAGGGAAAAGGGGTGCCTGGCTGGCTCAGCTGGTAGAGCATGCAACTCTTGATCTCAGGGTCATGAGTTCAAGCCCCATGTTGGGTGTAAAGCTTACTTTAAAAAAAAAAAAAAAAGGTGATACAAAGATTATCAAAGCTGCTACTTCTACCATAGGCCTAGAGTGCACAGGTCCTAGAGAGCAAGGCTCCCTCTACTTCAGTTTCAAAGAGCAGGCCCACCACCCAGCAGAACTTTGTGGATGGGACCACTGGATAAAGTAAGAAACAGTGATAAATCCCCTGAGACTGCCCACATTGCTTCTAAGGAGCCCCTCCATCTCCTTCTTGCTTTGCCTCTAGTTGGTGAATTTCTTAAGATTTTTTTTTTACCCTCTAGTATAGGTGTGATTCTTTTGTTTTGTTTTTTAATTAACCCTTTATGCCAAGTCTCTTGAAACATGTCTGACAGCTGCTAAAATAGTAGGCTCCTTCTGTGGTGGTTCACAACTTTCTAGTATATTGGCAGCTACTGGAGTGATATGATAAAGAAGATGGTATTCCTTGCTGGTATCATTCTATTCATTGCCCTGAGGTATCTCCTTCTTGGGGCATTCACCACTGTATTTTTATTTCCTAGTTTTAGTTGATATTTTTACATATGATAAAACAATCTCTAGGGGCACCTCGGTGGCTCAGTCAGCTAAGCCTCCAACTCATTTTAGGCTCAGGTCATGATCTCATGGGTCCTGGGATTGAGCCCTGCACTGGGCTCTGTACTCAGCAGGCAGTCTGCTTGAAGATTCTCCCCCTCTGCCCCTCCCCCCATTTCTCCCTCTGCCCCTCCTTTCCCTTTCATTGTCTGTTGGCCATCTACATGTCTTCTTTGGAAAAATGTCTATTCAGGTCCTCTGCCCATTTTTTTAATTGGATTGTTTGTTTTGATGTTGAGTTGTAGAAGTTCTTTATATATTTTGGATATTAACCTGTTATTGGATATATCATTTGCATATATCTTCTCCCATTCCTTAGGTTGCCTTTTCATCTTGTTGATGGTTTCCTTTGCTGTGCAAAAGCTTTTTATTTTGATGTATTCCCAATAGTTTATTTTTGCTTTTGTTTCCATTGCCTTAGGAGACAACATCTAGAAAAATGTTTCTACAGTCAATGTCAGAGAAATTACTACCTGTATTCTCTTCTAAGAATTTTAGTTTCAGGTCTCTAACCCACTTTGAGTTTATTTGTGTCTATAGTGTTAAAAGGTGATTAGAAGGTATAAAAGTTTCATTCTGTTACATGTAGCTGGCCAGTTTCCCCAGCACCATTTATTGAAGAGACTATCTTTTCCCCATTGTATATTCTTACCTCCTTGGTCATAGATTAATTGACCATAAAATCACGGGTTTAACAGGAAACAACAGGTGTTGGTGAGGATATAGAGAAAGGGGAACCCTCTTACAGTGTTGGTGGGAATGCAAACTGGTGCAGCCATTCTGGAAAACAGTATGGAAGTTCCTCAAAAAGTCAAAAATAGAACAACACTATGATCCAGCAATTGCACTACTAGGTATTTACCCAAACAATACAAAAATACTGATTTGAAGGGATACATGCACCCCGATGTTTATAGCAGCATTATCAATAATAGCCAAATAATGGAAAGAGCCCAAATGTCCATCAACTGATGAATGGATAAAGAAGATGTGACGCTCGCGCGTGCACACACACACACACACAAAAAAAACACACAGGAATATTACTCAGCCAGCAAAAAGAATGAAACCTTGCTGGGGCACCTGGGTGGCTCAGTTGGTTAAGCAGCTGCCTTCGGCTCAGGTCATGATCCCAGGATCCTGGGATCGAGGCTCGTATCGGGCTCCTTGCTTGGTGGGCAGCCTGCTTCTCCCTCTCCCTCTGCCTGCCACTCCCCCTGCTTGTGCTCTAGACTCTCACTATCTCTCTCTTTCTCTCTGTCAAATGGATAAGTAAAATCTTAAAAAAAAAAGAACTCTTGCCAATTGCAATGACGTGGGATGGAGATAGACAGTATTATGCTAAGTGAAATTAAGTCAGTTAGAGAAAGACAAATACCATATGATTTCACTCATATATGGAATGTAAGAAACAAAACAAATGAACATGCCGGGGGAAGAGAGGCAAACCAAGAAACAGACTCCTAACTATAGAGAACAAACTGATGGTAACCAGAGGGGAGGTGGGGGGAATGGGCTAAATGGGTGAAGGGTATTAAGGAGGGCCCTTGTGATGAGCACCCAGTGTTGTATGTAAGTGATGAATCACTTAAATTCTACACCTGAAACTAATATTACACTGTATGTTAACTAACTGTAATTTAAATAAAAAGTTGAACAAAAAAAAAAAGAAAAAAGAAATAAGTAAACATAGGCCTGAAGAAAAATCATGAGTTTATTTCTGGGCTCTCTACTCTGTTCCAATGATCTATGTATCTAGTTTTGTGCCAGAATCATACTGTTTTGATTACTAGAGCTTTGTATTATATCTTGAAATCAGAATCATACCTCTAGCTTAAAACATATGTAATTTTTAACTGAGAAGTCTGGCTCTAAGACAAAATCCTGTGTATGCTCTTTCAGGCCCAATCATCAGTAATTACAAAGGCTTTACCTGGCAGTCCCATGGGTGGAAAGCTGCCATCCCCAGTTCCAACTTGATGTACAGCCAGTGCACTGGGAGAAACTGCAGTAAAAAACTCAGTCCCTCAGTCCCTGCATCATCCTGTTGGCCTTGTACACACACAGATCCACATTTCTAGTCTTAATGCTTCCATTCAAAGACTTCCTTCTTGGGGCTGTCTCTAGTTAAGAAAAATTCACAGAAAAATTAAAATAAAAACAGACAACACAACTAATACACACACACAAACTACCAATAGAGAAACAGAGATAGAAACAAAATGTCATTTTTATACTGATCAAAGTGAAAAAATACGATTTTAAAATATCGAAAATATTCGCTGTTGATTAGACTATAGGGAAACCACCTTTCTCATATATTGCTGGTAGAGTGAAAATTTGTACAAATAGTCACAAAATTACACCTCTAGGTTTTTAATCTATAGGAATATTTGCATAATTACACCAAAATATAGGTACAATGATATTTCACTTAGCATTACCTATAATATTGACAAATTAGGCATATTTTAACAAATTTAGAACATCTATAATATGATACGCTATGCATCCATGAAAAATGATAAGGTTTCTGAGTTAGAATGGAGGAATGAAATCAGATTCTTCTCTAATCCTAATGAAATGTGCATAAAAGGTAAAACATTAAAAAAAAGAGAGAAACCATTTACAAACATTCAAAGCCAGTTTTATCCTGTATTAAACAAGGATTGAGAAAGTTGAAGACAAATAAGGTAATCAGAATAAAAAAGAAGATGAAAAATCAGCTCTTGCAGTTTAATAAAGATGTAATTAAATCTACTGTTCTTATATATTCTCTCACTTTTATCAAGAAAATTGAACATATAATAAAATTAAGACCAACAAAAAATACCAATCATACTAAGTAATATAAAAAGGATAAATTACTCTATTAACACAAGGAGACTGGATCTAAAAGCAAAACCCAATAGTAGCCTGTGTAAAAGAGGCAAAAATTAAGACAAGTGACTCACAAGAGTTGAAAATGAAATTACCATTTTTACTCTTAATGATCTAAAAAATAAATGCAATAAAGAAAGGTTTAGAATATTAATATTAGTCAAGGTAGAAACTGAAGCAAAAATATACGAGACACATAACTTCATTAATAATAAATGGTAACATTTACAAAGATTGTGAATATACATCTGATTAAATAGAATTTCAATGTATAAAGTAAACACTTTCGTAAATGCAATTGAAAATAAAGGATTAATAACAATGAGAGATTTTAACTCAACTCCCTCAGCCACTAAAGAATCAAATAGATTTTTTTTTTAAAGAGCAAACAGGAAATCTAAATAAGGTAACAGGGCAGATCAAAAAGATATATTAACCTCTATATTCTGAAAACAAAGAAAATATCTTTCTTTCAAGTTTTTATGTAGTATTTTAAAATCTTACTTTATATCATTCCATAAAGAAAATATCAATTTATTATAAAAAGATAAAATACTAAGATAAAATTATCTGATTACAAATTAATACAAATAGGAAACAATAAAAAGAAAATACTGAAAATATCTTTTGCCTGGACAGTATTTTTTATTTTGATTCAGGAAGAAAATAACTGAAATATCCAACCATTTTGAAAACACAAAATATAAAAAAATAATAATAACATATAGAGAAAAAAATCTGTGGATTTAGATGCTAATTGTTGTAGAAAAGAAAGTCACTGAATGAGTTAATCATTCAACACACATCCAAAAATAGAAAACGTTAAAAAAAATAAAACCTAAAGAAACAGAAAGAATGAATTTGGAAAAAAAAACCAAAACTAATAAATCAATTCCAGAGGTACTTCTTTGAAGAAAACAAGCAAGCAAAAAAATAATTAAGCCCATATCTAACCTAATTGAGAAAAAAGAGAGAAGATACAACACACAGAGACAAACATATGAAGAAATTATTATCAATGGGGAGGAAATTAAGATAATAACAGAGTTTGCTCAAATATATGCAATTAAGTTTGACAACCTGGAAAAAATAGATGCCTTCTTTCCTAGGAAAATAATAATTTCTAAAATTGACCACAAAAGAAACAGACACTGAATACTGTCTAACATTTGTGGAATGAGAAAAATAACAAAGCTGCTCAGTAGAAATGATAGAGACCACACAGTTCACAAGTGAAGTCCATTACACTTTCAAGGAACAAGTAACTCCAACTATCTAAAATGTTCAGAATATATCAGAAGGAAAGCTTCCAAATGCTGTCTATGAATTCATTGATCACAAAACCAAGTAAAAACAGTAAAGAAAAAAGGAAAAAAAGTCACATTTAATAATATTAATGCAAAATATTGGCCTATACCTTTGACTAGGACAGTAGAAAGATAATATGAACTTGGGTTCATTCTAGAAAGCTGTTAGGATATTACAAGCTCTCTTAATATAATTCAACTATATTAATAGTGTGGCAGGTTTTATAGACTGCCTCTCTCAATAGCCATTTAAGCCCTCTTTGGGGTATGCTTTCCTTGTACTTCAGAGGCTAGGAGTCTAAAATCTGCATTTCCCAGGCACACTTGAATCTATGAACCGGGGTGTGATTTTGTTTCCACCAATCAGGCATGCAAATGAGATTCTGAGGCCTGAATTTGGAACTGAGCTAAGCAAGAAGAGAGACAGGGAATGGGGATCCACTTTGTGATATGGTTTGAAGTAGAACTTTGTGGACCCAGGGGATACCAGCTTCCTGATTAAACTTCAGTTGAATGGCATTGGCAGCTGCTTTCCAGCTGAGGGCAGCAAGTGTGATACAAAGGGATGGGGCCTTACTTGGAATCTCAACTTAGAGCCAGAAACTCTAGCTCTTTAAAAGATTTTGAAAGCCATGAAATATCTGGTGTGAAATCCTTTTCTGTTTAAACTAGCTAGGAGTGATTATCTATTGCCTACAATTGATAAAGGTCAAAGGAAAAGGACATAGGTCCAGGCTTCTTGACATCAAAAAGACTTTGAGAAAATGCAACTATCTTGATTCCTGTTAAAATTTCTTAATGAAATTGTGATATAGATGTATACTTCCTTAAAGAAATAAAATATATGTCTTAAAAACAAATTGGTATTATGCTTACTGGATGAACACTAAAAGCATTCTCATTAAAGTATAACAAAAGGTTGGCCATCTTCACTAGAATTTTTTTTTTTCTTCACTAGAATTTTGAAGTTATTTTTTCTGGAAGTACTAGCCAATACAATTAGAGAAGTGAAAAGGGAAAAATACATAAAAATTAAACAGAAGAAACAAAATTTTTATTTTCATAACTAGAAAATCCAAGAGGATCAACTAAAATTACTAGAAAAAGATTATCAAGTTATTAAATCAATAGATAGAAGTACAGCTTTTCTGTTTACAAATAATTACACAGAAAAAATGGGGAGAAATCCCATTTAGAAGCCACCAAAAACAAAAGAAAATAAACAGAACCTAGAAATAAACTTAACAAGCAATATGTCAATTCTATATGCAGATAACTTTAAGACTCAGACATAAAAGACTTGAATAAACAGTTTCTTTTTTTTTAAGATTTTATTTATTTATTTATTTATTTGAGAGAGAGAGCGAGAACATGAGCAGGGGGAGGAACAGAGGGGAGGGAGAGAGAAAGGGAGAGAATCTGAAGCAGATCCCTGCTGAGTACAGAGCCCTATGCAGGGCTCCATCCCAGGGCCCTGAGATCATGACCTGAGTGGAAACCCAGAGTCAGACACCCAACTGACTGAGCCACCCAGGTGCCGCAAATAGACGGTTTCTTATTGCATATGAATACTCACTGTTTTAAAGATCTCTAAACCATAATCTACACATTTTATATGACTCCAACAAAAGTAACAGAATATTCAATATCCATTTTTTGAAACTAGTTTAACTGATTAAAAAGTTTACAGTGAAAAAAGCATTCAAGAAAAGCCATAAAAATTCTGAAATGTTAGAGATGAGATAATTTATGACAATACTTACCAACAATTGAAACACATTTGGTGTGACAGTCATTAAAAGGATGTGAAGTACTTTTATGATTAGATGGTGAGTTTTTAGAAATAGCCCTAAAAAATTGTCAACAGTTGGTATATGATAAAGGTGGCCCTGCCAATTAGGGAGAAAGATTTTTATTTATTTCTTAAGTTTTATTTATTTAAATAATCAAGAGTCAGATGCTCTTCCAACTGAGCCAGCCAAGAAGCCCCCAGAAAACGATTCTTAAAAAATTTGTTTTCAGATAGAATAACAATTTAAATAAACAAACAAACAAAAAAACTCACAAAAGAACTAAAGCAAAAAAAGGAGAGAACTTTAATAGAATCTTGCATTAAGAAATTCCTTTTTAAGACACAATACAAAAAAGCCATAAAGAAAATTATTGATGATAATTTCAAGTAGATAAAAATTTTGTATGTTAGCAATATTATAAACTAAGTACAAAGTCAAGTAGCAAAATGGAAAAATATATAATTACAACACATTAGTCAAAGTACAAATTTACATTTTTACAAGAACTTTTTTTTCAAAAACTTTTTAAATATACAATTCATATACCACACTGTTAACCATTTAAAGTTTTTAGTATATTCAGAGAATTGTGCAACCTCACAACAATCAATTTTAGAATATTTTCATTACCCCAAGAAACTTGTATCCATTAACAATCACTCCTCCATTGCATCCCAACCCAGCTCTTTCAGCCCTAGGCAACTTTCTGTCTCTATAGATATACCTATTCTGAGCATTCCATTAAAATGGTTTGGTCTTTTGTGATTGACTTCTTTCACTTAGCACAATGTTTTTGAGGTTCATCCATGTTGTAGGGTAGCATGTGTCAGTCATTCGTTTCTTTTTCTTGATGAATTTCTTTTTCTTGATGATAATGTTTCACTGTATGAATATACCATTTATCAGCTGACGGACGTTTAAGTTGTTTGCACTTTTTAGGAATTATGAATAACGCCACTAGGCACATTTTTGTACAAGATTTTGTGTGGACATATGTTTTCATTTATCTTGGGTATATGTCTGGAAACAAAATTGGTGGGTCATATGGTATTCTATTTTTAAACTTTTGAGGAACTGACAGAGTGTTTTCTAAAGTGGCTGCGCCCATTTTACATTCCCACCAGAGTGTAGGAGGGTTCCAATTTCTCCATACACGTGAAAACAATTGCTATTATCTGTGTGAAATGTTATGTGGTTTTAATTTGCATTTCTCTAATGGCTAATGATGTTAAGAATCTGTTCATGTGCTTTTTGGCCATTTGTATATCATCTTTGGAGACATATCTATTCAGAATTTTTTTGCCCATTTTTAAATTGTGTTGTCTTTTTTGTAGAATTATAAGAGTTCTTTACATATTCTGTACACTAGTCCCTTAACAGAAATATGACTTGCAAGTATTTTCTCGAATTCTGTGGGTTGTCTTTTCCCTTTCTGGATAGAGTCCTTTGAATTCGTTTTTCTAGACTTCCCTTTCCCAGCATGAAACCACCCTATGAATGACCTGGGCTGAGGGCAATCAGAGTCCCAGTATTCTGGGCCTGCCACACTTGGGGCAGAGCCTTCATTCCATGCATAGGGAGAAAAGAGCCCGTAGCCTCTTGGTTACATTTTTTCAGAATTTTGCCTCTTCAACTTGGTGTCAGAGGGAATGAGAAATGCTGGTGACCTGCTCCTCCAGGTGAGATACTATGTCCCTTAGTTGGAGCTGAGAAGCCTCATCTATTTGGTCACACCCACCTGGAGGGGGGTGAGCAGAGAAGCAGTACATCATGGCTCAAGTGCCACAGACACTCTTCTTCCTAAGATTTGGTACATTTTTTTCAAATGTTTCTTCATTTGCTGTATTTGCTTAGGACAATTTTGAGAGATTTTAGACTATAAAAGACTGGTTGTCTTTTATAATTTTTACCAATTATAGTTGTTTTCCTGGGGACAGATTCACAGGGTTCCTAATGCCACCATTCAGGATGTGGAACTATACTAGTTTACTTTTAAAAAGGATTCAAAAAAATTTTTTTAAAGGAGATAACAACCAGGGTGCCTGGGTGGCTCAGTTGGTTGAGCCTCTGACTCTTGATTTTGGCTCAGGTCATGATGATCTCAGGGTCGTGAGATCTGCCCTGCCTCAGGCTCCATGATGGGTGTGGAACCTGCTTAAGATTCTTTCTCCCTCCCCATCCGTTCCTTCCCACCCTCTCTTTCTTCTCTCTCTTTCTAATAAATAAATAAACAAATAAATAAATAAGATAACAATCCTTTATCTTCTAATTTGGCTATTCTATCTGTTGCATCTGAATCACAGAAGGTTACCTTTAAAAGGAACTTTTGCAATCATCTGTTACAGTTACCTCATTTTAATAGATAAAAGATTTTGCTAAGGTTCACATACATTCTCAATGCCAGAAGGAATACAGGATCTGTTGCCACTTGATTTACACATTTTTAATGTCAACTTGAGAAGCAAGTCTTTATATAACCTACTTTCTAAGCCCAGGAAGGAAAGAACAGCATTATCATTGCCTTCTTTACATGTATATCATACCTTCATCACGTGCAGCACCTTTTGTTTTCTTTTCAGAGTGGTATGTGCTGTGAAGACAGGAAAGCAAGGGAGTGTCCAGGATGAGCGTGAGAATGCGTAGGAGGTGGTTGGGGCCACTGCTGCTGACACTTTTGTCAGCAGCATATCTGATATTTTTTGAATGGTCATTTTGGACAGATGAGGTAGTAATCTCTTCCTATTGAGGACATGAAGGAAATTATTTTAGTCACTAATTCTAGTCTTTTTTTAAAACCTATTTTAGTCATTTGAAATACTCTCCTACCACTTTTTCTGCAATCCAAGTCTACTTAGTAATTTAAACATGTTTTGTACTAAAGATCTTTTCTGATCCACAAAAGAAATCTTAGGTTTGACTAACAGCATGAGGGTAGTTATAAATACAAGCAGGACTGATATGCTGGGGATTTAAATGTGCCTATAACTGAATGTTAATTGTTAAAGGTAGTAAGTAGTATCACTTACAGGAGTTAATTTGCTGGCTACAGATAAATATATATTTTAAAACTCACCAAACTTCCAACAATTTCATCAGCCCACTCTTAATGGTCTGGTATCTCCTTTCCCATTGCTACCTATGAGCTAAAAGAACACAAGGATATGACTACAGATGAAAAAAGCCATAAAACCTTCCCATCCTCCAAATCTCTGCCTCCCTCAGCCAGGCAAAATGCCCAGCTGCCTGACATTGAGGTCAAGTTGCAACACATATTTATGTAAAATATCTCCTTGAGGCTAGCAGTTTTAATATAATATTTCCAGTTTTGAATTACTGCTGAGTTTTGTTTTATTTGATCCTTGATGCAGTTTTTGAAAAGATACAATCAAAAAGCAACTAAAATGGAATATAAAAGAGGTAGAATGGGGTAAGATAAAATAATGACAAAGTACATTTAAAGGAAATGCATTATTTGAAGAGAAAATTAGAAATAAAAAATACAAAAACATGAGGGAGAAAATGACAAAGAGCAAAGTGGACAACAGAAGTGAGAAAAACTGGAAAAGATGGGAAAGCCAATAAAATAACTGGAAAGATGTAAACCTGTAGATAGTATAGTTTCAACTGCTTAATTGTACACCTCCCTGTGCTCCTATTTCTACTCCTGTTAATCATCATTACCACTGTTATTTTTGTCTGTTTCTTTTTGGCTAGAACATAAAGACTTGAAGGATATAAGCAACAAAGAATGCCTTTTTGGATAACTTTGTGTTATCATTCCAAATCTCAAAATAACATCCAATGCCAATTGAAAGCAAAAACTTATGTAAATAAATGATGTAATGTGTTTAGTATTAGGCTACATATTAAACACAAAGGAAGGAATTTTCTTTATAAAATATTTAGGTTGGAGTAATTGCCTCTTTCTCCCTGTACCAATTCTGAATTACATCAAGGCATGGATTTGTTCTTGAATCAAAGGAATATCTTTGGACAGTAAAGTGTAAATACTAATAAAATCTGGATAGATGACTGAGAGACTCACCTATAAATGAAATACAGGAGATCTGTGGCATGATCTTTCTGAGATTCTTTTTTGCATCAAAGAGAATTTTCCTGCAGAGTTAAAAGAATAACGTTGTCCTTGTTGCATCTTCCAGATTAAGAGGTCTCTGGATATGTGAAAAGCCACTGAACTATTTTTCCAAAGTGTCTACTGTTAACAGGTCAACAGAGCTTGGTCATCTGGTTTTCCTACCTACAACAAATAGAAGGCACAAATGAGAAAGCAGGAGATAACACCTCAAAACACATACAACTGCTCAGGGATAAGTGACAGGTGACAATGAGAGATGTGAGAGAAGACTCTCCCAGAAACTAAACATGGGGTCAAATTAAAAAAAAAAAAAGTATGGAACTCTGAGAGCAGTGAAACATAGCTAATATTTTATAGATAGCCAGATGATAAAGATGATAGATAAATGAATAGATAGGTGAAAGAAAGAAAGAAAGGGGGGTTGGGAGGGAGGGAAAGAATAAGGCAAGGAGGAAGTAGCCTCTGGAAATAGGTTTGTATCCCCATAGAATGAGGAAGTTCATGTAATTCATCCATGGAGTGACTGGCTTATCAACTCTAACCCTTTGCTGCTTCAAATCCTAAACTATTGCCTGTAGCTTCAATATCTTCCAAATTCTAAAGTGGAAGATTTCATTTTGTTAATCCTAAACTTGCATAATGGAGATTTGAGAAGCCAACCTAATTTTTTAGTTCCATTCTTAGCTTTCCATGGGGATTTAGTCTTACGTTCCACTTGGCCTGTGTTAGGGATCCAGATCCTCTGAGACCCTGCCTCATTCTCCAGTTTTCCTGGGTGTTTGATCCCTCTCTGTGACCGAATTTCTATTCTTTCTGGCCAGAACTCCCTGCTGCCACAGTCTCATCTACCTGGATTTCAAACTACTGCTTCCTGCCAGGTTAGCTGGATGTGGCTTCTGTATCATTAGCAGGCTGTTTACTGTGGCTCATCACTGATTCCCATTGTCCCCTTGCCCAATCTTCTCCCACTACTAGCAACAATACTCACTCTACTGCCAGGGGTCTGTCTAACCTTAGACCTCTGGCCATCCCATCCTGCCATCACCCAGGCCTGGATTATAACACACTGAAACATGGAGAAAGGCTCAAGATCTGTTCATTTCCAACTTTTAGAAGGCAAGAAAGAATAGTAGAAAGCTTTGTCATAAGTTGTCATTAACAAATATTAAAGAAAACATAAGGATCTTCAGTGAGTGGCATTTCCAGATGTCTAGAAAAAACATTCATGCAGAAAAATTCATTTTTTAACAATGTAAGTAGAAGTAAATAGATATATTTGCTCATTATTCCATTTGGCACAAATATATTTCAGATAAGCACTTAAAGTACCACTTTCCTATAAGTACAGTGTGCTAGGTACAGAGACATTAAAGCCCTCTTACACCTCAAGGGCTCTGGCCTGCACAGGGAGCCAAGGAGTTGTTCCTGCTTACAGAAATGGAAAGAATATTACCAGAAGAAAAAGTCTCACTGTTCACATTATCTCTTGCACCTAACCCAACATTTATGTGAAAGACAGAGGTTTACACCCTAAATCACCCAGTCTAGATACTTCTCCATATTAAGCATTTTCTCTTTTCAGTGTCTTCACAAAGTCTTCACAGGAGAAGCCCAGCTAACAATCAGGTCATCCTGCACTAATAGCTACACCATTGGGCTGTGCTCAGGTTTAAAGGATTTGACAAAACCTTCCTGGTAACTCACTCCTGAGGCTGCCCACATGGGTCTATACCCTGCACAGTGGCCTACTTCAGGTTCCAAGCACCTTTGTATTATTAGAGCAATCTGCCTTGTCAAGAAAGTAGCAACAGACAAAAGCCAGTGATCCTATCTATTCCTTTTGCATTGCTCCCCATTCTAATGTGCAAAATAGCACACTCCTCAGTGAAGAAAAATAATTCAAACATGTTTTATGATGAATTCTTTTACTGAGTGGAAAATTCATTACAAAGCCACTAATAGTATATCAAGAAATTTCCCCCACATTTGGAAAGAAATGCATCAAAGAAAAGTTTGTCCGATTTTTTTTTTTATTTATATTGGTCATCTTTATTTTATTGCTCTATTCACCTGATTGGAGGGTCACCAATAAATCTCAATTTTGTTCAGAGGTAGCATTATGACTGAGAAAATTGAGGAGTAAGGTTCATATCATATGATCAAGGCAATCCATTTATCAAAAATATTCTGACAGAGAAAAGAAAGTGAACTATTTTGTGCTATTAATCATGGCATCAAGTATAAATAAAATCAGGGTCAATTCCAGTTATTCTTGAATTGCTCTCAAAGAGAAAGCCAAGTGAATTAAATAACCTAAACTGATCACATTAAAAGCAGTGATGTATGCAAATATTCTCCATGTCTTAGAAATAAGTTTTACAAATTTGTAAACACTTCCCCTTGAACTATTCCTCAAAAGTATTCATTTACTATATATTTTTTAACTTGCTTCCTTGGGTCCTTATGACATAGTAATAAGATGCTTAAACACCAGACAGAGGCACAACATGAAACACCACCAAACTGCTATGTCCTTCACTGATGAGACATAGAATCATCAATCGCTCGACTAATTAGTTAGTTGACAGAGTCCATGTGGACTTGATGCCAGGCACTGTACTACTTACACCATGACATAATAGGAATTGTGCTATCAGCAAGACAGAATTTATATACACCAAGTACATACACAAGCTTGTTGATTTTGCTATTGAATTTTTCTATAACTTTACATATATTTATTCGCTTGATATATCATTTTCCGAGCAAGTCCTCTAAACACTTCCCAGCTCCTATTCGTAACATATCTTGCATGCACCATTTTCCCCCATGCTAAATGGGATCAAACAACACCTTCCAGAAACTAGAAGCTAAACTTATACTCAAGGCTATGTTTTTCTAGTTCATGTAATTTTTTTGCCAATATTCTTAAATACTGTATATGCTACATACCTAAGGATTTATTTAACTGTCCCTTTGGGGAGATGGGAATTCAGCTTTTGCATTACTACCACCATTTCTTAATAAAAGAAATTTTAAATGTATCATTTAATTAAGAAATACACCCTGGGAAGACCCAATTACTATGAAATAAAATAACACTTTTAGATTGAAAAACATTATGTATGCACTTTAATAAGAAAGAGTTGAAAAAGGAAAAATAGATGATACATTAAAATGTCTTCCTATTGATTTCTTCTTTCCATTTTTTGACCAATTCCTTATAAATTATGGTAACTTCATGGTAAAGAAACCTTAATTAAAATGCCAAGTGCAAAAGGACAGGATTTGGCTGACATATGTAAATGCAAATAAGAAAGACTGTACGGAAAGTGAGACTTCATCGAAGGTGACATGATTGCGGAAAGATGTGCTGAGCAAGGACCTCAGCAGAACAAGCAATTTGGGGCAGTGCCTTAAGCTGCAGGCATTTCAGAAAAAATACACTGAAAATGTAATTGAGAACAGGTTGGGTAATTAGACCCCAAAATGGCATCAATCTTTAGGACTGCAAAGGCAGAGGAAAACAAACCAGAAATCAGTAAGAAATAGAGATAATGCAACAACAACAACAAACACACATATAAGGAGAGGCACACCTTGCTTTAACTTTTGGGTAAACAGCATTATAAAAGTCTGTTTTTAAGTTAAGTGTACACAGATGCAGATTTATACATATTTGTGTGCTCCTTTATGTGTGTGTATGCAAATGAAACAGATATGCTAGCACAACATAAGCTGTCTTAAAAGCAAAGTGTTGTTCTGCAGCCCTCAAATTTTGTAAAGATATTCTAAAAGAATGTCTCCTCTATAACGGAAGTTGGGATGGGAAATCAGGACAAAAAGACTTTACAGTGTAAAAAGTCTTCCAAAAGAAAAGAAGCCATCCTTGTTAGTAGTTCTCCGCACCCCGCCCCCCCCAACGAAGTCTTGTTAAAGCCAAAGCAAAGAGAAAAGTGAAATTGTAATTGTTTTAAAAAAATAACATGGAAGCTATTAAATGCAAAAAAATAATCAGCGAAAGAAGGAAGACTCAATAAAAGAGGTGCTTTTCCATCCAGTTTGCCTAAATGGCACCCAGTTTAGAGACTAAATAACTCTCAGTTTCTATTTCAGAAAATGATTAAGCCCCAGATACAATTATATAATCTTAAGGCTTGTCAAACAGACTACTTGAGACTATCACGTCTTTGACTATACTTTCCACTTGACATTTCCCACTTACCATCTTTATATTTCCCTTCTCAGACATGGGTATATTTGAACAACACTTAAAAGTCAGATTCCAAAGGTGACCTTGCCCAAGGCTAAGCACATGGTATAATAACAGTCACTAGGGCAGCCCAATAAATAAATCATATACTTCTCTAAAACTAGAGGTAGCATAAATTCCCTTAATGAAAATGCCATGTCCCTCCTCTCTCAAGTGCAAGATTATCTATGCCATCTACTCTATCAATTCACTCATTCAAAAACTACTGAACTCTTACTATATTTCAGGTACTATGGTAAGTTCAGGGGATAGAGCAAGGAAAAAACAAAAACAAAAACCCCAGCCCTCATGGAATTTATATTCTATTCTAGGGGTAGACAGACAATAAGTGAGAAAAATAAGAAAAAGTATCTAGTACATTAAATGATGATGATTGCTAAAGAAAAATATAAAACAAAGGATGGAGATGGGCAATAAGGTGACAGTAGATAAAGGCAACAATGTTTAGGATGTAAAATATAATTGGCAAAATAAAAAACACAAAAAGCAAATAGAATAAGTAAACGAATGGATATGGTTAAAGAATGAACCAATGAGTTAGAAGACTAGATTAAGAAATTATCTCATAGAATAGTAGAAAAGGACAAAAAATGAAAATGTAATAGTTACATGGTAGGACAGATATAGATATGCTTATATCTGCATAATAAAGTCCTAGAAGGAGGATAATTTCTGGAAAAAGGAAGAAATATTTGAAAAAATAATGAAGATAAACTGTCTTCCAAGTGAAGGGCTGCAATCCAACAACTTCTCACCACCTCCACTGCTACTACCTTAATCCAAGTTATCACCTCTGGTCTGGATAATATAGCAGCCTTCTAATGGTCAAATAGCCTCCTAATGCCTTCCACTCTTTCCCTCCTATAATCTAGTCTAACATAGCAGTTACAGGAAATTTTTCAAATTGTAAATGATAACACATCACTCTTCTCTCAAAACCCTATAACTGCCACTCTGATTAAAAGTCAAAAATTTTACATGTAGTATCCAGATGTTGACTCCTAAACCATTCCCCAATAAAAGTAACCAGGGTCCCTTGGAGAAATGGCTGATTCTAGAACTGGGGCAGGAAACACACAAAATGAGCTTGAAGCATCTTATAGTGCCAGAAAGTAAGGAAGTGTTCAATTTAAACACAACAATGGGGGTTTGTCAAAGGGACAGAGGAACCAACTGGAAGAGTTCTCAATGGCCAAAGTCAGAACAACATAACCACAAAATGTAATGCAGTATTGAATTATAACCTAAAGTAAAATCTAATCATGAGATAGACATCAGAAAAATTCCAATTGAGGAGCATTCCAAAAAATATCTGACCTGGACTCCTTGAAACTTTTTAAATTATCAAAAACAAGGAAAGTCTGAGAAACTGTCACAGCCCAGAGAAGCCTAAGTGCAAGTGTTGAGTAGGTGTATTTTGGTAACCTGGAGGGGATCCCAGAACAGGAAAAGAATATTAGGTAAAAACTAAGGAAAACTGAATAAAGTCTGGATTTAGTTCATTTAAAAAGCAAATTCTTAAAATGACCTGAAATCCTCTACATGTCCTGTCTTTCCTAGTATTTATTTTCTGGCCACATCTCCTACTATTTCTCCCACCTTGCTCAGTTTTAACCACAATGTTTCCTACTGTTCTTATACTCCAGAATGTATTGACCTCATGGCTTTTCACAGGTTGTTCTCATTATCCAGAACTCTCTTTCTTGTCATCCCAAGACTTACTCTCTCACCTGTTCAAATCTTGTTCAAATGTAACCTATTCAATGAAGCCTACCCTGATCACTGTATTTAAATTGTAATCTGGTCCCTACAACAATCTCAAACTACTCTAACCTTAATAATGTGTAACTATATACTCTACTTATTTATTATGTTTATTTTAGATCATGACTCCGCAACCTCTTTCCTCTCAATCAAGTTATAAATTCAACAAGTGAAAAATATGTAGGGCTGTTTTGTTTATAGGTCTATTTTAAACACTTAGAACAATGACTACATAGAGTAGGTGTTTAATACGTATTTGTTTGATCTTGGACTTCCCAGCCTCCCAAACTGTGAGAAATAAATTTCTGTTGTTTATAAGCTCTCCAGTCTGTGTTTTGTTATAGCAGCCTGAACAGACTAAGACAAATATCAAACACAGAAGGAAGATTCTAAAAATTTCAAGACCAAAAGAGCAAAACAACTACCAAAGAACAAAAATTAGGTTAACTGAGACTCCCTCAAAAGCCACACAGGGTGTAAGGCTACAATGAGGAAATACTTTAACTATTAAATGAAGAGACCCTGGAAATCACAATTTTGGATCCTACAAAGTGTCAGTCAAATGTGAAGATACAATAAAAAATATTTTCAGACATTTAAATTCTCTGAAAATTTGCCATTTGAAAAGCACATTGAAAATAGTTTCTGAGGAACTGGACCAATAAGAAGAGAAAAAAACATCCAAGAAATGCTGCAATACTTAAGGAAAGGTAGTAACAGTGATAAAATTAATTGGAAAATCTTTCACTATCTAAAACAAACAAAAATAACTATGAGGAAAAGGAAAGAAGGAAGGAAGGAAGGAAGGATGGACGGGAGGGAGGAAGGAAAAGAGGAAAGGAATTTCAAATAACCCAGAATTAAAATTCTAGATGATACTAACATTATTGAAGCAGGAGAGAGTTCAAGGGATCTAGGAGCATGCCAAGAAGATTTTAACATTCTTGTTTTCCTAGATGCAGATATAAATATAAATGTAAAAGTAACAAAGAAAAAAGGAGAAAAGAAATTTTGTAGAAGAGAGACAAGCTGAAATGAAAAGTAAACAAATCAGAAGTAAGTCCAAAATATCTGCAATCACAATCTATATAAATAAACGGACTAAACTTATCAGTTACAAAATAGGAACTGTTAGATGGCTTTTAAAACTCCAGCTACAGTTCAGTTAGAAGAAACTCAAGTGACACTTAAGGACAGAAAAGCTAAAAGTAAGAAAACTGATGGTAGGTACATATTATTCAAAACAAAGCTGGTGTTTTCCGACAAATTCAACTTTAAGGGAAAAATTGATATTATAGATGGGATTGCTTAATGAAAATTAAAAGTCCAGTTTAATTAAAAATTATAATAACTATAAGTATACTATACCTAATAAAAGTCTCAGAATTTATAAAATAAAAATTAATAGACTTATTAGGAGAAATTGGCAAATTTGCCAATCAGAGGGCAAGACTAAAACACAGCTCTTTTTTTTTTTTTTTTAAGATTTTATTTATTTATTTGACAGAAAGAGACACAGCGAGAGCGGGAACACAAGCAGGGGGAGCGGCAGAGGGAGAGGGAGACGCAGGCTTCCCGCAGAGCAGGAAGCCTGTCATGGGGCTTGATCCCAGGACCCTGGGATCATGACCTGAGCTGAAGGCAGACGCTTAACAACTGAGCCACCCAGGTGCCCCAAAACACAGCTCTTTAAAGGAAAAATAGATACATCAGGATTATGGAATAGGTATCATATAGATAACATTATCTAGACATAGACAATATAATTAACTTAGAAGTTAATAAAAATACAAATAAAAATGTCCATGTATTTGGAAATGGGAAGAGCATACTTTCTAAGTAACTCTTCCTTCAAAGATAACATAATGAAAACTGCATGATCACGAAAAGACTACATGTCACAATTTGAAGCTGCAGCAAAAACAGTACTTAAAGGGAAATTAAATACCTCAAGTAATTACAAAATAAACTAGCAAATGCCAATAATTAATTAACTAAACATATAAAGTAGATAGAAAAAGTAATAAAGGTAAAAGCAAGTATTGGTGAAACAGCAAAATGAGTCTCAAAAGTCAAATGTTGGTTGTTCAAAAAGATAAAGCACAAACCTCTAACAAAATCGATAAAGGAGAAAAGAGAAGATATATATAGATATAGATATAGATATATAACATTTGGAATAAGATGGAGAAGATATTAGAAATAAAATGGATATTAAAGATGTAATAAAAAAATAAATTTATGAGAAAAATTTTAAAACTTAGTTATCTTGGAAAAATTCTTAAAAAAATGTAACTTATCAAAACTGAGTCCAAAAGAATAGAAAAATGAAGACTCATTATTGAAACCATAGCTTAAAATCATCCCATAAGAAAATAATAGTCTCAAATGATTTATAAGTGAGTTCTACCAAATTTTATGAAGCATATCGTTACAATCTAGTAGAAACTCTTCTAGACAATGGAAAAAGAGAATATATCTCAAACCTGTAAAATTTTAATGCAACACTTAACAAAGAAAATTATAGGTTCTTCTCATGAGTAACCATAGATGAAAAAACCCTAAATCAAGTAGCGTATTTGAGATACATATATGAAAATCACACATGACCAGGTAGGATTTATTCCAGTAATGTAAGGATGGGTTAATATTAGGATGGGTTAACATTTAATAGGTAAATATCTAATATATAAATAATATATAATAATATATAGCACTTAATATATAAATGTCATCACTGATTATCTCAACAGAAAGAAAAATTCATAGAAATTTAATAAAGTAAATTTAATAAAATTTAGCATGAATTAAATTATAAAAACTGCTACTTAACTTGAAGAACAAAGCTGGAGGTACCACAATCCCAGATTTCAAGATATACAACAAAGCTATAGTAATCAAGACAGTATGGTACTAGCACAGAAACAGACACATAGAACAACGGGACAGAACAGAGAGCCCAGAAATAAACCCAAGCACATATGGCCAATCAATCTACAACAAAGGAAGCAAGAATATACAATGAGGAAAAGAATATCTTCAATAAATGGTGTTGGAAAAACTGGACAGCTACATGCAAAAGAATAAAACTGGACCACCTTCTTACACCATGAACAAAAATAAACTCAAAATGTAATAAAGACCTAAAAGTGAAACCCAAAACCATAAAATTCCTCAAAGAAAACATACGCAGTAATCTGTTAGACACTGGTCTTAGCAACCTATTGATGGAAATATCTCCTCAGGCAAGGGAAACAAAAGCAAAAATAAACTATTGGGACTACACCAAAATAAAAAGCTTTCACACAGCAAAGGAAACCATTAACGAAACAAAAAGGCAATCTAGTGAATGGGAAAAGATATTTGCAAATGATATATCTGATAAGGAGTTAATATCCCAAATATATAAAGAACTTATACAACTCAACCCCAAAAACATCCAATTAAAAATGGGCAGAAAATCTGAATAGACATTTTCCAAAGAAGACATACAGGTGGTCAACAGACACATGAAAAGATGATCAACATCACTCATCACCAGGGAAATGCTAATCAAATCCACAATGGAATATCATCTCATACCAGTCAGAATGGCTAAGTATCAAAAAGATAAGAAATATGGGGCGCCTGGGTGGCTCAGTTGGTTAAGCGACTGCCTTCGGCTCAGGTCATGATCCTGGAGTCCCGGAATCGAGTCCCGCATCGGGCTCCCTGCTCAGCAGGGAGTCTGCTTCTCCCTCTGACCCTCCCCCTCTCATGTGCTCTCTCTCTCTCTCTCTCAAATAAATAAATAAAATCTTAAAAAAAAAAAAAACAAAAAGATAAGAAATAACAAATATTGGGGAGGACGTGGAGGAAAGGGAACATTTGTGCATTGTTGGTAGGAATGTAAATTGGTGTAGCCCCTTGAAATATAGCATGAATGTTCCTCAGAGTATTAAAAATAGAGATACCCTGTGATCTAATAATTCCACTACTGGGTATCTAATCCCCAAAATGAAAACACTAATTTGAAAAGACATATATGCACCCCTATGTTTATTGCAGTATTATTTACAATAGATAAAATATGGAAGCAACTCAAGTGCCCATTGATAGATAAATGAAAAGAAGATGTTGTATCTGTATACAATGGAATATTACTCAGCCATAAAAATAATTGAAATCTTGCCATTTGTGACAACATGGATAGACCTAGAGGATATTATGCTAAGTGAAATACCTCAGATAAAGACAAGAACCATATGATTTCACTTGTATGTGGAATCTAAAAACAAAACATATGAACAAATAAATAAAAAACAGACCCTCATATACAGAGATCAAACTGGTGGTTGCCAGAGGGGAAGTGGATGGAGGGATGGGCAAAACAGGTGATGGGTATTAAGAGGTACAAACTTCCAGTTATAAAATAAATAAATCATGGAAATGAAAAGAATGGCATAGGGAATATAGTCATAACAATGTAATAACATTGTTTGCTGACAGATTGTAACTATCCTTATCATGGTGAGCACTGAGTAATGGATATAATTACTGAATCACTATGTTGTATACCTGAAACTGACACAACATTGAATGTGAACTATACTTCCAAGATAAACATTTTTAAACTTAAAATTTTAAAAACAAAAAATAAAATTACCTGTCTTAGAAAGAAATTAATTAAAAAATAAAACTACATACAAAGACAATTTTGATTCAGAAGACCTAAAATTAACTACAACTACTCTATCACAGGACCACAACCTTGCTATTAAAAGAGGGATCCACAAACTAGGATTTACAGCATCATCATCACCTAGGAGCTTGTAAGATTTCCAGAATCTCTGGATACAGGACCTGTATTTGAACTAGAATCCTGGGTGATTCACATGCACATTGCAGTTAGAGAAGTGCTGATCTAGAATACATTTTCTCACCTCTCACCGTTGACAGTTGGGGCCAGATAGCTATTTGTGTTAAGTGCTGTTCTGTGCATTATAAAAAAGAAAAAAAAGAAGAAAAAAGAAAACTCTTAGTGAACTTGAGTTTACTCAAGGGGAGGAACACCTCAATAAATGTACGTTATTGTCAGTCTTATACATCTCCAGTTTGATAGTAGGTTCATAAATGTTAACTATATTATTAAAAATAAAATTTTAAATGTAGCTATGCATGGCTCAGTGATGACAGTGTACCACAAATCAATGTTTATTATTAAACTAATTCTGAATACCTGATACATATATATATATTTTTAAAGATTTTATTTATTTGACAGAGAGACACAGCAAGAGAGGGAACACAAGCAGGGGGAGCAGGAGAGGGAGAAGCAGGCTTCCCGCTGAGCAGGGAGCCCGATGCGGGGCTCGATCCCAGGACCCTGAGATCATGCCCTGAGCCGAAGGCAGACGCTTAACGACTGAGCCACCCAGGTGCCCCTTGATACATACGTTTTTAAAATAAAGGGAGTGTGGATCCAGTGCACTTTCCACTGAACTTTTTCAATGAGAAAGCAGGGTAGGGGTGGGAGAGAGATGTTCTTCAAAACAGATAATAAAAACAAAAGTAAATACAGGGAGCTTCTTAATCACTGACACTAGATTATAGAATCAAAATCTATTTATGTCAGACGTTCAGTATAGTAAGATGTGCTCTATAGATGTAATATAATTAGTGGTGTATCTAAATTTTCTAGTAGGTCTGGCCTTTACTGAATTCAACCACAAAGAAAAAAATGGGACAATTTTACTATGTGACATGACAGGATATCTCCTAATGAAAGACAACACCTACATTATTTAACACACTTTATAAAGGACCTAGCACTAAGCCCGCATGGTTGCACTTAAAAAGATATTTTGTTGTTTATGCCTTCATTAAATGGAACTCTAATCACATTCTCAAGCTGTAACAAAATGACATCCTGGCAGAGAAAAACTCATACCAAGTCTTTTTCTTTTCCTTCTTAAGGAATCATATTTTACACAAATCCTACTGAAAATGTAGTCTCCTTAGTTGTCAAGATTTTTCTGTGCATAAAAGCCCATCTTTGTTTTAAGTCTGAAACAAACCCTTGTGCTCACTGAAACTAGATTCCAACCACAAACTTCTCCATAATTGACTCCTGTAAGGACCACCTATTAAAGCTCATAGATCTTATCTTAAGTCTGGATTATATATTCACTAGAAATGACTATATCATTTTGCTGATTATCCTGAAGTGGTCAGAAGACAAATTATATCAGAAGCAGAGAAAAATCTTTTTAAAATGTGAAATAAAACATTTGCTCTAAAGACTTTCTTCAGAAAAATATACCTCTATACCGGATTTTCTTCATTAAAATTCTAAACGTGACCACTTCTGACTTTCTGTCCTTTTTCTGATGCTGAAAATCTTAAATTTGATTTACCACAGCCATTTCATCAGGATTTCTGAACAACTGACAGTCTAAAGCTCAGGTTTGTGTAAGAAAGAGAAAGAATTTCTTATACCAAAAGGTAGAAGGCACTGTAAAGATTTCTCTAAATACTTTAATTTTTACTGATTGAATATTACTAACTGTAACCTGTTTCATTCTACATTCAATATGACTTGAGTAGTATCATAGGTACATTTGTAGCCTAGGATTTAGAGAACATTTTATCATACTGGGTTTGTTGGTCTTTGAAGAAAATCTTCTAAGCAAGAACAACAGCCCATGGCATTCTTCTAGTTTGACCATGCTGATCAATCAAGATATTCTCAATATCTCCAAAAGCAAAATATTTTTTCAAGTCACAGTGTAAATCAAACTTTTCCTTAGATGCTGTAAATAAAAAAAAAAAATTTAGGCAAAAACTGCAGTTTTTCTTGCAACTTTTCTTGCTGTTGATGGATAAGAGACTAGTCAATGTGATCAAAAGTGCTTTAATTTAACATGATACTTAAATATTGCTAAGGTGAGCAGGGTACATCAGAATATTCCAAAACTAGCCACCATATATTGAAAATGACATAGAACTTAAGAGAGGATAGAGAATAATTTTTAGGAATGAAGGGAAGGCTGTGGACTCAATAATCATGTGAAAAATATTAACAAAAGATAGATAACTAAGATTATTGGGAGCCATAGACTTGAACACCATGCAATTTATAAAATGAAAAAAGCCAGTATCATTGAAATATAATGTTTGTTCATGAAAGCCTTTATTTTTCTGGGTACATTGTTGGATTATTTTCCAATGTAAGTATAAACTTAATTTAAATTATAAAAATTTTTTACTATCTTGCTTTTTTATAAAATGTCACTTACTTTTCAAAGAGCTAAAACACATGTTGCCTAATATAATGTGTAAAATTGCTTTGTTAGACAGTAGTTGAAGATTCTCAAGAGTACATAAATTCAACGGATAGCTTAAGGCCACACTACAATTTCTAGGACAGCTTCAAGAATGTAACAGTAGTAGTTTGGCACCAGGTTGATGGTACACATACTGTTTCATTCTAAAGCTTTTGGAGAATAGAAAAGTAAAATTACGACTAGATTAGCTTTGATGACTATTCTTTCAGGAGCTTTGAGAATTCTCTCTTTAACAGTAATATTTTACATGGTATTCATAAGATTAAGGGCTATTTTTTTTTCAAATATTCATTTTGGAATCAGTATAGATTCACATAAAATTACAAAGAAATATAGGAAGGTCCTGTGCACACTTCACCCAGCTTCTCCCAATGTTAACATTGTGCACAGCTATAGTATAGTATCAAAACCAGGAAACTGACATGTGTATAAACCATAAAACTTATTCATATTTCACCAGCTGCATATGCACTTGTGTATGTGTGTGTGTGCATGTCTAGAATTTTATCACATATGTAGCTTCATATGACCACAACTTCCAGCAATTTAAATGTGTTATCCAACTGACTTGTGGATCCCACAACTTCTGATTATTAAACAGCTGTTGATCCTACGGAGTTTTCGTATGTGATAAGTCACACTTCTCTTGCTGCTTTCAAGACTCTGTCTGTTTTTGGCTTTCAATAGTTTATGATGTCTTTAGGGGAGAATCATTTTGAGATTATTCTACTGGAGTTCATAGAGCTTCTTGCATGTGCAGATTAATTTTGTTCATCAAATTTGGAAAATGGTTAACCATAATATTCAAATATTCTTTCTGTCTCTTTTTAAACTCTCTTCTTTTGGGATTCCCACTATATTTTTGTTGGTATGCTTGATGGTGTTCCACATGTCTTTGAGTCTCTGTTCTTTTTCTTTATTCATTTATCTTCCTGTTCCCCAGACTAAATAATCCCAATTGCTTTATCTTCCAGTTTGCTGATTCTTTCCTCTGCCTGCTCAAATCTTTGTTGAGCACTTCCAGTGACTTTTTCATTTCAGCTATACTTTCAACTCCATAATATCTATTTGTTTTTTAAATATATATCTACCTCTTTATTGATATTCTCTATTGGTATGAGACATTGTTCTCATACTTTCCTTTGGTTCTTTGGTAGTTCATTTGTAGTCTTTGTCTAGGGAGTTGAACATCTGGGCTTCCTAAGGGACAGTTTGTATTGACCACTTTTCTTCCCTGTGTATGGGCCATACTTTCTTATTTCTTTGTATGCCTTGTAATTTTTTTGATGGCAAAAAATAAACATTTTAAATAAAATGTGACAAATCTGGAAATGAGCTTCTTGGTTTTCAAGACTATCATAGAACTGGAGAGGGAGAGAAAAGGTTGGAAATTGGGAAAAATAAAATGCCATTAATCTTATACCAAGGTTCACCCTTCTTGAATAAATTCTCCATAGATAGTTGTCAACCTTGTTAATTTTCAGAATTTGGAAAATTTTATGTTGATGTTTTTTGCAAATGTCCTTATTGCTTTTGTGGAGGAAGGGATTTGTAGAGGATTTCACTGTTACTCCCCAATCTCTCACCTCCAATACTAAAATTTTATTGAGGATTTTTACATATATGTTCATAAGAGATACTGTAGTTTTCTTTGTGTGTGTGTCTGCATGCAGGTGCATTCATATGTGCACACTATCTTTTGTTATCAAGGCAATACCTACCTTATAAAATTGGAAGTTATTAGGAAGTGTTTCCTCCACTTCTATTTTCTGGAAGATGCTGCATAATATTTTTAATAATTCTTTGAATGTTTCCTAAAATTTTCCATTAAAACTACCTGGGCCTGGATATTTCTTGTCCATAGCTTTAAATTATAAATTCAACATCCTTAATAACCTTAATAATTATAGGACTATTTAGGTTATCAATTCATCTTGGCTGATTTTTGATAGTTTGTGGTTTTTGAGGAATTGGTCTATTTCTTCTAAATTGTCAAGTTTATAAGCATAAAGTTATTTGTAATATCCCCTTATCATCCCTTGAATGGCTATAGGTTTTGTTCTGCTATCCTGTTTCATTCCTGACCTTAGCTATTTGTGTTTTCTCTCATCTATGTGTGGAAATAAAAAATTCCCTAGATGTTCAATGTTCTTGCAAGAAGTCTTAGCCTCCTGATATTTTTTACATTTCATAACTGATACTTGTATCTATTTCCCTTGTTAATTACAGTGATCAGAAAGGATAGCAAAATGTCTTTTATTTTCTGGAGAAAGCCATTGATTATGGCCCTAGACTAGATTATGAGGTTAAGCTCCACAGTGCTAGAAATTCTGTAACCTATCTCCCTAGGTATTTACATTTCAAGGAGGAATGAGGTTAGAAACTTGGAAACATCAATAGGTCTGAGACAAATGGGGTTAATTGGATTCTGAAAAGGTTTTAATTTACATACCAAAGAGCTACAGCAAGAAGGACACTCTTCAAAGTGAGGTGGACAGCTGCCTCCTTTCCCTATATTAAGCAATAAAATATCACTCTGCCTTTTCTCCCACCTGTGAGGTATCCAGCTAATCATGTAAGACAATTTACCAGACTTTTATCACATTGACTAAGGGTAAATACTAGAGCAAAGAATCAGGGATGGTGGGAAGAACAACAACAACAAAAAAAAACCCACTTATTATTAGCTAAAGGTATTTAATAAGAAATCTGTCTCTGATCCAGAACTCTCTATGTGCACACACTCAGAATAAAATAAATGAAGATGAATATTAAAAACTCAACATTTATCTTTGTCACCTTGGTAGAGGTTTATCAGTTGTATTGACTTTTTTTTAAGAACCAGCTTTTAGGGGCACCTGGGTGGCTCAGTCTGTTAAGCAGCTGCCTTCAGCTCAGGTCATGATCCCTGAGTCCAGAGATCGAGCCCCACGTCAGGCTCCCTGCTCAGTGGGGAGTCTGCTCCCCCCCCACCCCCGCTCCTTCTCTCTCTCTCTCAAATACGTAAAAAAAATCTTTAAAAAATAAATAAAATAAAAGTGTTGTTTACTTTCCAAATGTATGGAGATTTTTCTATTGTCTTCTATCCTTGATTTCTAAGTTGGTTCTATTATCACTAGAAAAATTATTCTCTTTGATTTCAGTTCCTTTAAACATGTTAAATTTGTTTTATAGCCCAGGATTTGTCTATGTAGTGAAAGTTCCACTGGCACTTCAAGCAGACATATTTAGTTTTTGTTTGGTGTAGTGTTCTATAACTGTTGATGGTATCCTATTGATGGTGTTATTCAATTATCTAAATCCCTGCTGATTTACTGTCTATTATTTCTCTGGTTTCCCAACTATAACTGTGGATTTCTCAATTTCTTCTTTCAGCTCTATCAGTTTTTGCTTCACGTGTCTTAAAGCTTTGTGGTTTGGTGCATACTAATTAGGAATGTCATACATACATTATCTGGTATTAATGTAGTTACTCTTACTTTTTTGATTAATTTTTTAAAGTAATGTTTGATAAATATGCCTTTTTGCATTATTTTACTTTCAACATACAAATTTTGTTATATTTGAAGCATTTCTTATAGACAGCATCCAGTTGAGTCATTTTTATTTATTTACTCTGTCAATCTCTGATTTTCATTCTTCTGTTTCTTTTTTCTTATCTTCTTGTAGGTTACTTGCACATTTTCCAGAGTTCCATTATGATTTATTTATATTTTAGGTATATTGCTTTATACAGTTTTCTTATTATTGCTTTAGGTATCACCATATACATATGTAACTTATCAGAGATTCCTCGTGTTCATGTTTTAACACTTTGAGTGAAAAATAGAACCTTTACTTCCTTTGAGGTCCCTTTACCCTCCCCAATTTTAAATATAATTGTCCTAAGCATTTCTTCTACATAGAGCAAGCATTAGATCAAATTGTGTTACTGCTTTTGCTTCGACCCTAAAATATGATTAAAGAAACCCATGAAGTGAAACTCTATTTTGTTTACTTCTGTTTTTACCCATGCCATTGTTCTTTTCTTTCTGAAGGTCCCAGGCTTCTATTATCATCATCTTTCTATTTGGATATTTCTTTTAGTCATTCTTGAAGGGTGGATTTGCTAACAACAAATTATCTTTGTTTTCCTTCATTGGAGAGTGTCTCTATTTCCCCTTCTTACTTGAAGGACTGTTTTAATAGATACAAGAGTCCATTTTCACAATTCTTTTCTTTTAGCACTAGAAAAATCTTCTTCCACTCATGGCCTCCACAGTTGCAGATGAGAAATCTGCTATTAGTTAGGTAATATGCCATTTCTCTCTGGCTATTTGTAAAATTTTTTTCATTGTCTGTAGTTTTCAGAAGTTTAATTATGCTGTATCTTAGCGTAAATTTCTTTGGGTTTTCCCAATTGAAGTTTTTTTTTTTTTTCCAGTTTCCTGAATCTGTAGATTTATGTCTTTCACCAAATCTGTAAGTTTTCAACCATTATTTAAATAGCTTTTAAGTTCCACACCTTTTTCTCTCTCCTTCCAAGAGCCTAGCGATACAAATTTTATAGCTTTTGTTATTATTCCTCAAGTTCCTGAGGCTCTTTTTTTTTTTCTTTTCAGTTTTTTATCTTTATTGTTCAGACTGAGTAAATCTCCATTCAAGTTTTCTGATTCTGTGCTCTTGTCATCTCCATTCCACTACCGAATCCATCTAGTAAGATTTTTATTTTGGTTATTATATTTTTAAATTCTATAATCTCTATTTGGTTCTTTTCTATAACTTAGATTTCAGTTTATAACTGAGATTTTTGGTTTATTTATTTGTATCCAGAGTATTTGTAGCTGATAATTGAAGCATTTTTATGATAGCTGCTCTTTAAAATCCTTGTCAGATAATTGTAACATCTGATTCATATCAGTATTAGTATCAGTTGATTGGGTTTTTTTTCTCACTCAAATTATTGTTTTCTTGGTTATTGGTATGAAAAGTAATTTCTTAAACTATATCCTAGACATTGTGATTGTTTTGTTAGGAAACTTTTGATTCTATTTAAACGTTCCATTTTAGGTTAGTGTCTATTTTTGTGGTCTTCAGTTCCAATGATAGTTTACTTTTCTGTGCCTTATGTTATTCTGGTCTACTTTCTTCTTCTGGTGCTACTGGGGTTCCCATTCAGTCCCTACTGGTACCATCTGCAGGTGGAGGAGGCACATCCATGGACCATCTGTTGTTACTGAACAACCTTTTGGGGAAGAGTGCAGAAGCCTCTGCGTTTGGGTTTTCTTATGCTAGTGGATGAGGGCAGGGAGACATAGGGCTTCAGTTTTCACCACCAGTGCTACCAGAGTGGAACACCCCCTGATGTCCCAGTTGTACAGCATGGACTAGGATTGTCTAGGCCTTTATTGCTCTGCTGCCAGAGGACTGGACTGGCCAGCAGCCTAATTTGTGGAGCTGTGGGTGACATTCTCCCATTAGACCTCTTTTGGACTTCCTCTCTCTGAGTCCTTTGGCCAGGAGGAGCAAGCTCTTCATGTTTGTTTGGTTGGCTGATTGGCTTTTGTCGATGCTTTTTGGTGATTCCAGGTTCTGTCTAGCACCCAGTCCTGATGCACCTGTTTATGTCCCTTTTTTCCAAGACCAAGCAGAGGTGAAGAGAGAACATGCAAAGCAGTTCATAAAATATCTAAAAGAGCATCAGAGTAAAATCTGCCTTCCGGTGACTAAGAGGCCTGACGTAGAGTACTGGGGAACTGACCTGCAAGTCATAGTGATTGCTCTGGAGGTGGAAAACACATTACACAAGCTCCTGCAAGACCTGAAGAGCTTGGCTTCTAAGAATAGTGAAACTGATCTCTTAGAATTCCTGAAAAAGGTCTTGGGTAAACAGAAAAGGAACAAAGTATCTGGAATACCAGCATAGCTATCAGAAGGAATTAAAGGCTGACTGAGAAAGAAGGCACATCTGAACAGCCTGCGCAAGCATCAGGCAAAGAGGCTTAACATCTGAAGGCTACACAGCAAGTCTTCCATTATAGTAGTTCCCAAAGGCAGCTACTTAAGAATCTTGATCTCTATTTGACAGAAGACTGCTTTCCTTTTAATCTAGTTCGTTGTTATGCATGGAAATAAATTGGTTTTGCATTACAAAAAAAAGTCCAGTGGTATATGGGAAATAAAGGAAAAACCTAGAGAGGTCACCACATTGTCATTCTTCAAGTCCCAAAGTCCCTAACCTGTTCATACTCTTCTTTCAAGCTTTCAAGTTGGAATTGTCATCCAAAGTATAACCTTCCCAGAGGCTGATGAAGTTACTAGTCTAAGGTTACCGACTAAACCACTCACATCTAGGTTTTCCATCTTATTGCTTAGCAACCACACATATTCATTTTGATATCTTTAAATAGATTGCCTTTATCTTAATGACATCATTAATTATATCTGGTAGCTTGCTGAAATATTAATTTCATTAATTGATACAGGGGAGTTCACATTATGCATTTCTTTTAGGTGAGCTTTGGAAGTTTGTCTTTCAATGAACTTATTCATTTCATCTGAGTTGCCAAACTTATTGACAAAAGGTTGTCCAAAACATTTCCTTATCATTCTTTTTATAGCCACAGGATCTGTAGTGATGATGTCCCCTCTCAAATCCCCATACTGGTAATTTTTGTTTTCTCTTATTCCTGATCTGGAGGGAATTTATCAATTTGATTTATTTTCTCAGAGAACCAACTTTTTATTTCATTGTTTTTCTTTATTGTTTCCTGTTTTCCTATTTAGTGAACTTCTGCTCTGGTTTTCATCCTTTCTTCTACTTTCTTTGGATTTAATTTGCTTTTTTTCCCTAGTTTCTTAGAATGGAAACTGAGGTTATTGATTTGAGAACTTTTCCTTTTCCAATGTAGGTGTTCAGTGTACTGTTAATCTCCCAATAAACACTGTTTTAAGACATTCCACAAACTTTGTTTTGTTCTGTTTGTATGTTCATACATTTTAATTTTCCTTTTGATTTCTCCTTTGATCTGAGAGTTATTTGTAAGTTTGTCATTTAGTTTCCAAATATTTGGGGATGTTTCAGATATGTTTAGATTATCTGTTTCTAACTGAATTCTATTGTGGTCGAGAACACAAAAATGGGGGCCGCAGGACATGAAGAAAATAGGGAGTGACCACTAATGAGTATGGGGTTTCTTTTTCAAGTGTTTAAAATGTTCTAACAGTGACTATGGTGGTTGCACAACTCTGTGAACACACTAAAACCCACTGAATTTGTACTTTAAATGGGTTAGTTGGAATTATATCTCAATAAACCTTTTTTTTTTAAAGCAGCTGTATATTACATAAGCTCAGCAATATTAATGCCCAAAGCAAAGGAATTAGTTCAGCCTCTTTAAACAAATACATTTTCAAAAAAATAAAATATAGTGGAAACAGATTATGTATGTCTGTATCATTGAAATAAAATTCAGAACCTGGTCAACAATGCTATATCAATAACACTAAAATGAATTAGTCAATAAAACTGAAACGTCCAGATTTTGGTCAATATTATACATTTCAATGAATTTCTTTAGGTTATATTAACCAACTACAAATCTTAGAATTTCCTCTTTTTAAATAAATGTTAATAGAATTCACATCTGTATATATGTTGACTTGTTTATTGCCTATATTTCCTACATTAATATAAGCTCCTACAGAAATATAAGCCTATATTTCCTACATTAATATAAGCTCCATAAGAACAGTGATAATATTCACCCTGGCCCAGACTTGGCACACAGTGAAGATGTGCTGAATGAATGTCCAGATGACTGACTCAGAACCAAAAAAGATCTCAGAGAAAACTGATGGTGGAGAGGAAGTTATTTGTTCAAAGTCATACATAAAATGTGGCAGAGTTAGGATGACAACTCACTTTCTGAGTGTTCTTTCCATCACATTTCACATTTTCACAGAGCAAAGCATGGTTAAGTGGAAAAGTCAGGATACCAAGTAAAATTACCTAGGTTTCAGTTCCATTTCCAATACAGAGAACTTATTTCAATAATCATGGGCAAATTATCTTGGAAATTAAATTTCCTCACTTGAAATAAAGGGATAATGACACCTTATTCATAAGACAATGGTTAGAATGAAATGAAACTATGAAAATAAACAGCCTGGAGGTATAAAGCATTATGAAAAATTATGCATTGCCATTATTCCCTTCTCTTCATTTTGCTTTTTCCCTAAAAAGTAATTAATAGCCCACTGAAAAAAATTAGCATTAGGATAAAATTAAGATTATCATGTTTGAGGGCACCCCAATGTATTTTTGACTGCTTTGGAAATGCTATACCTTCCTTGAATTTAAATTCTAATTGACTTTGTTCTTACGTGAATTACCTATGAAGTCCAAAAATAGAAGGTTATTATTGGTCTTTATTTTTGTCCATATGTTAAGTTCATGATCTTCTATAAAATTGGTTTATTAGAACAATATTTTATGAAATAATAATAACAATAAGGAGAAATGAAGCTTCACCATTGCAAATATTTTGTAACTATAGTTAGATACACAATGAGAAAATTTATACGGGAAGTAAATAAGGAAACATCTACATTCCATCCATATTCTATATGGACCTGATAGCTTTTAATTTTCCCAAAATCAGTTTGAGTTAACATCCAGCAATTATTTCAGTTTTTTGAATAACTAATTTAGGAATAATAATAGGAAACCTCAAGTCCCTACTTTCCTTAAATCACCAGAAATGAAACCAGCAAAAGGTTAACTTCAAAAAGTATTCAGGTATTTTCAACCCTAGGCTGATTCAAACTAATTTTTTTCGAAAAGAAAGAAAGAAAGAAAGAAAAAGAAAGAAAGAAAGAAAGAAACATAATAATGTGAATGCTTATTTTTTAAAATGCCAATGAAACTGTGTGCCTCAATAAGTGATATATCGAATTATAAGCCTTATCTGAATTTGTTTTGGACCTGATAATCATGCTGCAAAGCATTTTCAAAATGCTTATTTATAGCTTTCAGAGTTTATGGTTCTCATTTGGAGGGCCTACATTTCAACTTTAATTTATTCACCTGGAATGGATCTGATGTTAGTTACAATATCTATAATTCACATGAAAATACTTCAGCATATATGTGTGATGTTGTGTGTGTGTGTGTGTGTGTGTGTGTGTGTGTGTTGTGATGGGGGAGAGGGCTGTTAGATTAAGCTATGCTCCTGGAGCAGTTAGGCATTCTAATCAGACATGTACAATCTACTGAGCAACTAATAGCATTCGAATCCAAATACACAGTCCAAAAATTTGAACATCAAAATTAATAGTGATAGTAACAGATTATGTACCCCACAGAACAAAAGAAGGGCCACAAATCCATACTTATAAAAGTAAATACGAAATAAATAATTTAATAGGGAGAAGAGAATGTTCGGTCTTTCAGTAGAGAGAATAAAGGATTAGAAAATCATCATTTGGCAAACATCTTAGTAACAATTGTTCTCTTCAAAAATTAACAATAGATGTTAAAATTAATAACTGAAATTTTAATGAGAAATAAGATATTTTATGGCCTCAAATTATCTATTTACAAGACATATATTAATAACAAAAGGAAAAATAACTTTACAATGGAAAAACTGGACAGACACCACAAAATTAACCTCCTGATATAATGCATTGAAAAGGAAACAATATCACAATATCAATATGCCAAAAATACATAATCTGAACCCAATCATGAGGACACATCAGACAACCATAAACTGAGGGGCACTCCACAAAATCAATGGTTAGTACTCTTCAAAATGGCAAGATTCTGAAAGACAAAGAAAGACTTAGAAATAATCCAGATGTGAGCAAAATAAGTCAAACAGAGAAAGACATGTATCATATGACCTCACTGATATGAGGAATTCTTAATCTCAGGAAACAAACTGAGGGTTGCTGGAGTGGGAGGTGGGGTGGGAGGGATGGGGTGACTGGGTGATGGACACTGGGGAGGGTATGTGCTCTGGTAAGTGCTGTGAATTGTGCAAGACTGTTGAATCTCAGATCTGTACCTCTGAAACAAATAATGCAATATATGTTAAGAAAGAAAAAAGAAAAAGAAGAAGAATGTAGCAGGAGGGGAAGAATGAAGGGGGGGAATCGGAGGGGTAGACGAACCATGAGAGACGATGGACTCTGAAAAACAAACTGAGGGTTCTAGAGGGGAGTGGGATGGGAGGATGGGTTAGCCTGGTGATGGGTATTGAGGAGGGCACGTTCTGCATGGAGTACTGGGTGTTATGCACAAACAACGAATCATGGAACACTATATCTAAAACTAACGATGTAATGTCTGGGGATTAACATAACAATAAAAAAATTTAAAAAAAAAAGAAAGAATCCAGATGAAAGCAAATTAAATAAATACTGTAAGAACATTTTTTTCTTTTGTTGTTAAGATCATTAGTAACACAATTGGTCAAATTTGAAGAATCTAGGTAAAGGAGAATCATACAGCAAGGGTCAGATAATTATGCATATGTATTACAGAGACTGATAAGAAAATGTGGTAAAATGTTAACATTTGGAGAATCTGGGTAAAGGACATATGGGGATTCTTTATACTATTTTTTTTTTCAGTTTTTATGAAGTCTGAAGTTATCTGAAAGTAAAAAAGGTATTTTAAAAGGAAAAATTCAGCCCAAACATGGTCTGTAAATTTTCTATCAGAAGTCCACTGTACTTTATAGAAGATTGCTATAGGCCTTTCTGCAATTGTATCTTGGTTGGCACCAAGATTGCACTGTAAAGATTAAGGACATTTTTTTGGTAAAATTTGTGGCTTTTTAAATGGCCTGTTGAATGTTAGAAATGGGTCTTTACTGGTAAAAAAGGGTGTTAATATGAATCAGTAAAACAATTTTAGACCTTGCCTCCCTAGCATGAAGAGAGCACAAAAATTCAATGAGATGTTATCTAAATTTCTAAACAAGTCTTTGCTCATCCACAAACAGGATTTTGGTTGCCTGATGCTCAGCTATAAAGATGGAAGAACCATTTAGAATCCTGGCTTTGACTTCTAATGAGCTTTTCCTGTAAATTGATTTTCAAATACCTAACTGAACAGAGAGCTGGTATACAGAACAGGTAAAGAAACAGTTTTTGTGCTTGCTTACCAATAAATGTTTAGTCAATGTGAGCGAGATTTAATCTGAGATTTACTTTTATTAGAACCTATAGCAATGGGAAGTAGCTAGCTAATCCTCATTCACCTCAAATTCCTTTGGTGGCTAATGTTTTTTATCTACTGAAAAAAGCTTAAAATCACAGGCACCCAAATTGGCTTAGGACAATCTGCAACAATGTTGAAGTCAGAATGAAAATCTCAAGGTACATTCCCCATTGTTCTCTACCTACAACCTTTGCAATGAAAGGAAAAGAAGTTGATTCCTAACTATTAAATTATGAAGTAAGATGCAGGAACAAAAGAAAGTTGAATTGGAAATTTCAAGGTTTAAGCTCAAAGAGACTCCATATTTTCACAGGATAATGGAAGAATTAAAGATTTGTAGACAAGATAGGGTTATCAGTTCAGCATTTCACTTTTCTGCATGTTAGGTGGCTTTTGTTTTGCTTAAAATTTCATATCACAGAAGTGCTCATGAATGGGTTTATGTGTCTGTATACATATGCATGTATGTCCTCTTTTGTCTGAGGAGTCTAGGTAGTTTAGTCTCTGTTTAAAAATAAGGAATTATTACATGATATTTCATTCATTCTTTCATTCAACAAATACTTATTGAGAACTTACAATGTGTCAGGGATTATTCAGGTATTTAGGATAAATCTATTACAAATCAGAAAGACACAGATTCCAGCACTCGTGCAGTTACATTCTTTTTCACTTAAGAAAATATTTCCAGACTGGAAGGGGAAGATGGCAGCAGATTAGAAGGATCCTAGGCTCACCTCAACCCATGAATACAACTAGATAACTGTCAAATCATCCTAAATACCTCAGATCAACCTGAAGACTGGCAGAACAAACTCTACAACTAAAGGTAGAGAAGAGGCCACATCAAAGTAGGGAAGTACAGAGACATGGTTTAAGACAGAAACGGATGTGGGCACTGAAGTCACGGAGAAGGGAAAGAGATGGACTAGCACCCAGAGGAGCCCACACAGGTAAGATGAATCCCTATAGCAACTGGCTTGGAAAGTGAGAGGGACCAAATTTCACGAATTCTTGCAACCAGTAGGGCTTAAAGACTGGAGTTTAAAGATCAGCGGGCTTGGCTTGGGGAGAGCCTAGGGCACTGGGGCTGCTCTTGGAGAGAAGGCAGGCAAACAGCCCACGGACATAGAGTGTGCCAACAGCGATCTGAAGAGTACCTGGGACATGGTGGGGAGGTTATTTGCTCATCTTGAGCATGTCCCAGAGAGGCAGCATTCATGGAGAGACCTGTCCAGGAACAAAGAACTGGCCAGTGCCATTTCCCTCCCCCATCCCCTCAGTATAAGCACAGGGCCACCTGTGGGAGCCAGAGTAGCACAAGCACTGCTACTTGCTTACACCAAGCCCCACCCCCCCCCAATACACACTGGTGGAATCACCCTTCTCAGTCACACTTGCCTCAGTCATGGTGCAGCAGATCTCCTCCCCAAGAAGACCAGCCCAAACCCCTACAAAAGCCCCATCTCCTGACCTGGGAGTTTTGCAGAGCTTCAGTCCAGCAGCAGTAGTGACAAGTCTCATTTCACAAGCAGATCTGAGCACACCTAGTTAAAACTCACCAAATTCAGGCCAGGGACCAAATACTGCTCACAACGGGCAAAAAGAGCCTCTGCAGATGACTGGTCTGAAGGATAAAGCAGCCAGGACACCACAGCAGACCATGCATAGCACATACTGGTAACACTACCTGAAGCACCGGGCCCTGGGGAAGAGGGGACACTACATTGCAAGGCACTATAGGACCTCTTCTTCATAAGCCCATTACCCTCAAGGACAGGAGATGTAGCTGACTTCCCTAACACAGAGAAACAAGCTCAGAGACTTAGACAAAATGAGAAGACAAAGGAATCTGTCCTAAATGAAAGAATAGGACAAGGCCATGGTTAGAGATCTAAGAGAAAAAGACATAAGTAACATGTCTGATAGAGAATTGAAAGTAATGATCATAAAGATACTCACTGGACTTAAAAAAGAGTGGAAGACATCATGAAACCCTTAACACAGAGATAAGGAATGACATAGAGAAAGTGTTCAATAAACAAAATGAGAAACTCGCTTGGTAGAATGAACAGAAGGCTGGAAGAAGCAGAGGAATGAATTAATGACCTAGAAGACAGAGCAATGGAAAGTAATCAAGTAAAGAAAAGAGAGAAAAAAGAAACTTGCAAAATGAGAATAGACTTAGGGAACTCAGTGACTTCATACAACGTAAGACATTCATATTATAGGGAACCCAGAAGAAGAAGAGAGAGAAAAGGAGATAGAAAATTTATTTGAAGAAATAATAGTTGAAAACTTCCCTAACCTGGGGAAGGAAACAAATATCCAGATCCAAGAGTCATAGAGAACAGAACCCCCAACAAAATCATCCAATCAGAAAATCAACAAGAAAACAATGGCTTTGAATGACACATTGGACCAGGTGGACTTAACAGATATATTTAGAACATTCCACCCTAAAACAGCAGAATGCACATTCTTTTCAGGTACATAGGGAACACTCTCCAGAACAGATTACATATTAGGCCACAAAACAAGTCTCAACAAGTTCAATGACCACAATGCTATGAAAATAGAAATGAACCACAAGAAAAAATCTAGAAAGACCACAAATACTTAGAAGTTAAAAAACATTCTACTAAACAAAGAATGGGTTAACCAAGAAATCAAAGAAATCCCAAAGTACATAGAAACAAATGAAAATGAAAACACAATGGTCCAAAACCTCTGAGATGCAGCAAAAGCTTCCCTAAGATGGAAGTTAAAGCAATACAGGCCTACCTCAAGAAGCAAGAAAAATCTCAAACAACCTAACCTTACATCTAAAGGAGCTACAAAAAGAATAACAAACAAAACCCAAAACCAGCAGAAGGAAGGAAATAACAAAGATTAGAGCAGAAAGAAGTGATACAGAAATTCAAAAAATAGTAAAACAGATAAATGAAACTAGGAGCTGTTTCTTTGAAAAGATAAACAAAATTCATAAACCTCTAGTCAGACTCACCAAAAACAACAACAACAACAAAGAAAAAAAAAAACAAAGAGAAAATAAACATTTAAATAAAATTATAAATGAAAGAGAAGAAATAAAAACCAACTCCACAGAAATACAAATAGTTCTAAGAAAATATTATGAAAAACTATATGCCAACAAATTGGACAACCTAGAGGAAATAGATAAATTCCTAGATACATATAACTTCCCAAAACTGAAGCAGGAAAAAAATAGAAAGCTTGAATAAACTGATTATCAGCAAGGAGATTGAATCAGTAATCAAAAAACTCCCAACACACAAAAGTTGAGGACCAGACAGCTTCACAGGTGAATTCTACCATACATTTAAAGAAGAATTAATACCTATTCTTCTCAAACTTTTCCAAAAACTAGAAGAGGAAGGAAATCTTCCAAATTCATTCTATGAGACCAGCATTACCCTGATACCAAAACTGGATAAAGACATCACTGAAAAAGAGAACTATAGGCCAGTATCTCTGATGAACATAGATGCAAAAATCCTCAACAAAATACTAGCAAACAGAATCCAACAATAAATTTAAAAAATCATTCACCAAGATCGAGTGGGATTTATTCCCAGGATGCAAGAGTGATTCAATATTTGCAAATCAATCAACATGATACATCACATCAATAAGAGAAAGGAAAAAAGCCATATGATCAGTAGAAGCAGAAAAGGCAATTGACAAAGTAAGTACAACGTCCATTCAGAATAAAAGCCCTCAACAAAGTAGGTTTTGAGGGAACATATCTCAACATAATATAGGCCATATATGAAAAACCCACAGTGAACATCATACTCAATGGCAAAAAAACAAGAACTTTTCCTCTAAGGTAAGGAACATGAAAGCATGTTTACTCTCACCACTGTTATTTAACATAGTACTGGAAGTCCTAGCCACAGTAATTAGACAACAAAAAGAAAGAATAGGCATAAATATTGGTAAGGAGGAAGTAAAACTTTCACTATTTGCAGATGACGTGATACTATATATAGAAAACCTTAAAGACTCCACCAAAAACCACTAGAACTGATAAACAAATTCACTAAAGTTGCAGGATACAAAATCAACGTGCATAAATCTGTTGCATTTCTATATACTAATAATGAAGAAGCAGAAAGATAAATTAAGAAAGCAACCCCATTTACAACTGTACCAAAAATAACAAAATACCTAGGAATAAACTTAACCAAAGAGGTGGAAGACCTCTACTCTGAAAACTGTAAACAATGATGAAAGAAACTGAAGACAACACAAAGAAATGCAAAGACATTCCATGCTCATGGACTGGAAGAACAAATATTACTAAAATGTCTATACTGACCAAAGCAATCTATAGATTTAATGCAATCCCCATCAAAAATACCAACAGAATTTTTAACAGAACTAGAACAAACAACCCTAAAATTTATATGGAGCCACAAAAGACCCAGAATTATCAAAGCAATTTTGAAAAGAAAAACAAAGCTGGAGGTAAAAAAAATTCAGAAGTCAAGTTATATTACAAAGCTGTAGTAATCAAAACCACATGGTACTGGCACAAAAATAGATCAATAGAAGAGAATAGAAAATGCAGAAATAAACTTACAAGTATATAGTCAATTAATCTTCAACAAAGCAGTAAGTAATATCCAGTGAGAAAAAGACAGTCTCTTCAACAAATGGTGTTGGGAAAACTGGACAGCAACATGGAAAAGAATGAAATTGGACCATGTTCTTTCACCAGACACAAAAATAAATTCAAAATGGATGAAAGACCTAAATGTGAGACCTGAAATCATAAAAATCCTAGAAGAGAGCACAGGCAGTAATGTCTCTGACATCAACTGTAGAAGCATTTTTCTAGATATTCCTCCCAAGGGAAATACAAGCAAAAATAAAATATTAGGACTTCATCAAAATAAAAAGCTTCTACACAGCAAAAGAAGCAACAAAACTAAAGGGCAACCTACTGAATGGGAAAAGATACTTGCAAATGACATATCTGATAAAGAGTTAGTATTCAAAATATGTAAAGAACTTAAAGAAATCAACACCCAAAAAACAAATAATCCTATTTAAAATGGGCATTAGAAATGAACAGACATTTCTTCAAAGAAGACATCCAGATGGTCAACAAACACAAAAAAAGAAGCCCAACATCACTCATCATCAAGGAAATGCAAATCAAAGCTAGTAAGATTATCACCTCACACCTGTCAAAATGGCTAAAATAAAAAACACAAGAAACAAGTGTTGGCAAGGATGTGAAGAAAAAGAAACCCTCTAGCATTGTTGGTAGGAATGCAAAGTGGTGCAGCCACTGTGGAAAACAGTATGGAGGTTCCTCAAAAAGTTAAAAATAGAACCCTATGATCCAGCAATTGCATTACTAGGTATTTACCTAAAGAATACAAAAAATACTAATTCAAAGGGATCCATGCACCTGATGTTTATATATTTATAATATATATTTACAATAGCCAAATTATGGAAGCAGTCCAAGTGTTCATAAATAGATGACTGGATAAAGAAAAGTTGGTATACAATGGAATATTATTCAGCCATAAAAAAGAATGAAATCTTGCCATTTGCAAAGACATGGATGGAGCTACAGGGTATAATATTAAGTGAAATAAGTCAATCAGAGAAGGACAAATACTATATGATTTTACTCATATGTGGAATTAAAAAAAAAAAGCAAATGAGCAAAGAAAAAAAAAGAGAGAGAAGCCAAGAAACAGACTCTGTTAATTACAGAGAACAAATTGATGGTTACCGAGGGGAGGTAGGTGGGGGAATGGGTGAGGTAGGTAATGGGGATTAAGAAGTACACTTTTCATGATGAGCACTGGGTGATGTATGGAACTGGATCACTATTTTGTACACCTGAAACTAATATAACATTGTATGTTAATTATACTGGAATTAAAATTTAAAAATTAAAAAATATTTTCCTTGGGATCAATTCTATGTAAATATAACCTAGGTTTGTTATAGAAAATTGGAATTCTTTTTTTTTTTTTTTAGAAAACTGAAATTCTTTAGGGCTTTTAAAATAACTTTTAAAATTCTCCACCCTATTTCTTTGGGATTCCATGCCAATAAGAACAAGGTAAAGTAAAAAGAAGAAAGGAGAAGAAAGGTTAGTGCTATTGTGTCACAAATATTCAGAAGCCTAGAGTCTACAAAATCAATCAAACAACCAACTGACTGGGAAATGTTACAGAAGGAAAAACTAATGAATAATAACAATAAGACTGAAATAGAAAGGGGATTAGGATTAAATACCACTTCAATTTGCAATTTCTGGACCTGTGTAATTGGGGAATCCTCAGGGTCAAAAGGGCTCTAAAATTACCTTTACTTTAAGGATATACAGTGACGTTGACCTCAGTCTACAATATTCACCTGAATTCTGAGAAGCCTGAACATTTCATTGCAAACCATGCCAGGTACCAAAACATCAGGTTGTTTCTGCTTCACCCAAGGATTTCAGAATGGAAGTGAAGTTTCAATCATACAGAAAATATAGGGATAGAATTAAATTTTCTGTTTCATTATCTAATATCCTATACCTCTTTCAGGATATAGTTGAGATTATTAATCTGTAGATATCAGCTACAGGTAACTCTATAAAAAACAAACTGTTGATTGATTTGAGTTTGCATTTCTCATTTAAATATACTATTACTAGGGGAAATGTGCCTTTTTATTCTCAGATGGTCAATTACCAACATTACAGTAATTGTTGCAGTGAGAATAAATGCTAAAATTAGTGGACAAAGTTTGAGGAAAAATAGGATATTTGCATAGTCTCAGAGTATCTCCCTCAAGATAGCTATCAATTACAAGGAAAAAAAAAAATAGTAACACTAAAGAAAGCCAGCAGCTACCTCCTTAACCAAATGATCTGGGTTAACATTGCTTTTTTTAGTAAATACGATACATCACCATAATATGCTTTTGATACGATGCAGTGGGACAAATGGACATAACATTATTCCTGGGGTATTCTTGCCAAAATTGTATAGCCTCAGTCTAATGAGAAAACATCAGACAAAGTCAAATTGAGAGACATCCTACAAAATAACTCCCATACTCATCAAAAATGTCAAGGTATGAAATACAAGAAAAAACTGAGGAGCTATCACAGACTGGAGAGTATAAAAACATAACAAATAAAGGCAGTGTGGAATTTTAGACTGGATTCTGATACAGAAAAAGGATATTAGAAGAAAAAATGTTGAAATTTGAATGTGGTCTGCAGCATAGTTAATAATATTGTACCAACATTAATAATTGTTCTATGATTATATAAATTTTTAACATTAGAGGCAGCTAATGTAAGGGTATATATAAACTGTAATATTTTCACAACTCTTCTATAAGTCTGAAGTTATTTCAAAAAAAAGAAAAGAGTGGATGACACTGTGGAATATTTAATCCAAAACAAATTGTTAATTCAATAACATATAATGTGGTATTATGCTTTCTAGAATAACCATAAATAAGTGAAATTTTCTCCCCTGCATTCCTCCAGATTGAGGCCTGATATACCTCAATTTTCATTCAGCCGCATATTTGTTATGACTCAACTACAAATCCAAATACTGCTTTGTAATGGCAAGTACACCTTTAACTAAGGTATGATTTTTGTTACTATAATCATTTTCTATCATTATCAAAGTAAGCTACACAGATCAAACAAGAGGTTTACATGCCAAGGTATCCATTTAACTCTTTCCAGAGAGACTTCATCCTGGCAAAGAGAATACAGTACCTAAACTTTATCATTACTTTTACTGCAAGCACATGATGTAAATGTCAGAAAGTGCTCTCCGAAACTTTTGTGTCAGCTTTAATGGGGCCTATTAATACAACTGAAAGTGAAAATCTCCTCCTTAAAAAAAGATACCACAGAGATCTTTGCAACTGAAAAATATTTGAACTCTAAATAACTATAGGCTTTAAATATTATTTCTTCACAGCAGAACACTGCTTAGCAGAACATTGCTTAAAAAACTGTAATGAGAAATCTTGAAGACTTGTGTGAAGTGATCTGAACTCCAAATAAACTGGAATCTGCTTGCCTTTTCTTAGTAGCAAATATTTAGTTCTTTACTACATTTTTTTTCTCTGTACATACTCAGTACCAAGACTTTTAGATAATTTAGGTTACTCAGTAGGATCCAAACCTGCAAGGTAACACAGGCAGTATCTGGTTCGTGGCTCTTGATCATTACTGTCTATTTAATTTCACCACTTTTACTTAATTGACCCATATCACAAGTTGAAGACCACAAGATTTCTACTTGGTCACTGTTACAACAATCTGTGCTAATGGAAATAACCTAAATGCTTCAATACTAATCTAATTTCTCCATGATATCATATGTTAAGACCTAGCCTTGATTAAATAACTCTGCAAATAAATTAATAGCATTCTCTATTTAATTAGAAATTGTCACCTTCAGAATTATTTTAAGGATAAATTAAATTATTACTTGCATAAACTGTGTCATATTCCATGCAAATTGTCTTCTCATAAGAACAGGAAGATAAGCTGACATCCTCTTTATTCCCTATGTTTCCTTCCCATTTCCTCTGTTCCACAATTCACTTGATATATTTACAATACTTTCTCCATTCATCACCTAAATGATTTGCAGGACACCACTCCATAATGCTCAATATCTCCACTCTTCCCTGGACTATACAATAGTCCCACCTTATCTGTGGGGGATACTTTCCAAGACCTCAAAGGATGCCTGAAACAGTGGATAGTACTACAACCTATATATACTATTTTTCCTATACATTCATAACTATGATAAAGTTTAATTTATAAATTAGGCACAGTAAGAGATTAATAACAGTAACTATTAATAAAATAGAACAATTTTAACAGTATGCTGTAATAAAAATTATGTGAATATGGTCCCTCCCAAAATATTATATTATACTCTGTTCACTCTCCTACATGTGATGATGTGAGATGATAAAATGCATACATCATAAGATGAAGAGAGGTGAATTATGTAGGCATTGTGACATGGCATTAGGCTATTATTCAGCTTCTGACAATATGTCAGAAAAAGGATAATCTGCTTCCAGAGCATGGTTGACAGTGGGTAACTGAAACCACCTAAACAAAACTCATGGATAAGGGGGTACTATTATAATTTACATGACTGTTCACACTGATAACCTTTCCAAAACCAGAGACCCTATGTTTCAAAACATCTTGACCCTAACAACCATCATCTCCCTTTCAGCTCCCCACACAACTAGGAAACATGGAGCCCATCATCACCTTCACTGATTTACCTCCAAAATCTGTTAACAGCAGCAGTTTGAAATCTTCCAATGTGTGCATCCTTCAAAGTCTGAATTTCCCTGCACAACTCAAACCCTTCATCCTGTCCTGTTACCCCACCTTCCAGCCTCACTCAATTCCTTACCAAGCCTGACCATGGTCAATCAGTAAGCCATGCTCTCTCATCAGCAGCCAAGAACTGACCTATTGCTTTACATACCTTAGCAGTTTCTAATTCTATGTTAATATTGCTGTTTCTCCATATCCATTTGAAATGACTAAACATGGCAAAATTCACATTATTGTGCCAGCTGACCTCACAAGGCATGGAGTCTAACTACATCTGAATACTGAATATTAATCACAAATTATTATTTTATTTATCTTAAATTAATTATCTTCAATAACCTCCCTCCCCAGTAGTTTTCACCTTTGCCCATCTCTAGACGCAGTCAAATCTATGAGCAAATGACTTCATCTCCTTATTGATTTAAATGTTAAAAATACCCAAATAACTTTCTTCAAATTCCTTTTCCTCTTTACCTAATGTTCTTTAATTCCTGATTTTTTATTATTTACTTTCTAACACAAAGAAAGGAGATGACATAAAAAACTGAAGAAAAAAAAAAGGACTTGCCATTTTCTTATTGGGTAACCTTAAGCTAATTCTTTATCACAGCAATTTCTTCATATGTAAAATACATATACCTTAAAAATGTTCTGAAAATTAAAAGAGATATTCTAAGACCTGACAGAGAATACTCCATTAGCTGATTATTTTTCAAAGAGGTCCATCCTTTCCCTTTCCCTTAAGCTTTTAATCTCATCTTTTTTCTTTTTGTCCAATCATCTCCTTCCTCTTCTACCCTTTCAAGTCACCCTGTCTCTTGACTATTTTCATCTCAGTTTATAAACATACTCAATTTCCCTAGTTCTTAAAACAAAAAAATCACCTTCTCTCTTTACCCTGTGTTTTGCTCAGGTTATTTATTACCCCTTCTCTCTATTTACCTCATAGCCATGCTATTCTTGAAGATGTCATCTAGGTTCGCAGGCTATACTTCCTTATTTAGCCTCAACTCCAACACACTGACACCAGGATTGCTGGTCCACTACCTGCTAAAATTCTTCCTTATCAAAGCTGCCTAATGATTTCTTTATTTCCAAATCAGATGACTGGTTCTCTTTTCCATAAATCCTGACCATACTGCAATATTCAGAACTATTATCCCCTCTGTATTGCCTCTCTTTCCCTTATAGCTTTATGACACTGTATTTTCTTGGCCTTTTCTCGTGTCTTTCTCGTGTCTGTTCTATATTCTTTAATGGTTAATTTTCTTCAGTTACCTCTTGGAAGTGTATTTCCTCAAATTCAGGACGCAAAAATCTTCTAGGTTGATATACCACATTTAGTGTCAACCGTGCTCCTGGTTTTATGAACTCATCATGCAGAATACTCTCGAGTGTATACATCAGCTTTGGCCTTCCTACTGTGTTCCAAATCTATACTTCCAAGTGGCTATATAATGCTAGCTCCACAGTGATACCCTGTTAGAACCTCAAATACATTAAATCAAAACTTGAACTCATATGCCCCACTCAAGTCTGTTTTTTATGTTTCCTTTCAGAGTTCATGGCACTGCCACATTTCCAGTCACCTTGATTAAGTGTTAAAGAAATATTTAAGTCTTTTTTTCAGCTAATATAGTCAATCAACACAACCAGCCAATTTTAATATAAAACATTCTGAGATTTGACCCCTTCATTCCATTCACTTTTTATTCTCTCAGATACTTATTATACATTTATTGATCTAAAACCAGAGTTTTTTCTAAAGTGGATTAAAACTCCTTCCCTAGTCATTCTTCCTAATGCCTTTTATTTTTTATCATCTAAAACATAAATCTAATCTACATCACTACTATCCTTAAAAAGAGAGAGAGAGACGATTCACATTACAAAAAAACAGGGTAATTTTTCACAGATCAATTTTGGGTATGTGACCTAAGCACACTCTAACTGCAAAAGTTATCATCTACTATGCCTCTTACCCTGCACCATAATCTCTAGCCATGCTTAATTTCATTTACCTGTTACTGACCCTTTCAGGATCACATCCTCCTGTTACCTCAAAGCCAACTTTTTTTTTTTTTTTTAAAGATTTATTTATTTGAGAGAGAGACAGCGCATGCACAAGATGGGTGAGGGGGAGAGGGAGAGGGAGAGGGAGAGAATCTTAAGAAGACTCCCTGCCGAGCATGGAGCCCGCACTTGGGGCTCGATCTCATGATCCTGAGATCAGGACCTGAGCCAAAATCAAGAGTTAGAGGCTTAACCGACTGAGCCACCCAGGCACCCCCAAAGCCAACTTTTAATACTCAGATTAAATGTCTTCCAGATTCAAATTTGCTTTATGATAAAGGAGTACTTTGTAACTGCATTATAGAATAAGCCCAGTTTACCTTTACTGGAATTTTGTATGCACTAGTGGTCCCATATAGGATTGTCACTTTCTGAGGACATACGTTTTAATACAATTGTTCAGACTGTGACCTACAGACTGGCTGCATCAAAATCACCTGGATTGCTTGTTAAAAATCAGATCCTAGTGTCCCCTTTTGACTAACTCCATCACTATCTCTAGGGATAAGGATCCAAGAATCTGCTTCTTAATAAATTGGTATTATATACACTAAAGTAGAGCACAACTGATGAACTGAAATAGCACTGACTTTGGAATCAGATACATTTTTGTCTTTGATTGTATGACCTCTCACCATAAATTTTCTTACCCATAAAATGAGAATAAAAATAATATCGAGCACATGAATCAGGTAGAAAAAAATAAATACAATAAAATATGCCTGGGGCGCCTGGGTGTCTCAGTGGGTTAAGCATCTGCCTTCAGCTCAGGTCATGATCCTGGAGTCCCAGGATCAAGTCCCAGGACTGAGCCCAGCATAGGGCTCCCCACTCAGTGGGGAGTCTGCTTCTCCCTCTGTCCCTCCCCCTGCTCGTGCTCTCTCTCTCTCACTCTCTCACTCTCTCAAGTAAATAAAATCTTAAAAAAAATAAATAAAATAGGCCTAAAATATCATAGACATTCAATGATATATAATTTTCCTTCTTTAACTCCATTCCCCAAACCCTATACACTCAGAAATGACATATTGATATTTCAAATATATATAGCAGATATTATCTATCATAATACCTTACACATCAGAAGGGCTACAAAATGTTTACTTTCAGAGATGGCAGTAAGGAGGGAAAATTTCTTTCTAGAAATATTGTATTAGTATGCAAGACACTGTAATTAAGGCAAATTTTAGACTATTTAAAGATCATTTGTGAGTACTTTATGAAACCTATCGATGATAATGAGAAATAGTAATGATTCACTACCAAACTTCACGGAAGACTACTTTCATTTTAAAAGACAGAGTATTTACATTTAGATCTGGGTAATGGCACATACACTGTGCACTGTGACTCAAGCAAGGCATTTAACAGCAATATAACAATTGCCTTCTAGGTACAATTGAGAAATATAGGTCTGATAATTGTGCTGCTGGGTATATTGGTAGATGCCTAAGCATTGGTTTTCTAAACAATTATATATTGCCATGAAGAGGTAGCCACTGGGCATTTAAAAAAAAATGTATTTTGAATCATGGCACTTGGGAGATAAAGAGATTGAAATCCAGCTCACATTCAACATACCAAGCCATGTGCCCAGGGTGGCACTATACCCATCTGCAAGAAGCACATCTACAGAAGTGTACTTCTGCTCTCACAGCTCATCTGACCAAAGGGAGTGCGATTTTTTAATATGCTCCAAACTTTGTATGGGGGTCTTATAGATTAGTCTCAAGTTGGTTCCTACAAACAAAAATGTGGAGATGTAGAAGACAGAGTTTCCCATACACAAGGTGCAATACGATTCTGTACATCCCAGCACAGTCACCAAAGTGATGATAACCTTAGCCAGATCCATAGTTTCCTAAAGCCCAATAGGGTATAGGACGGGAAAGGAAGTAAAGTGGACAACTGGCAAGGCATAGTACTAGGGACAAAGGATGACTAGTAGCTCCTTAAAGAGACCAGTAACTAAAGACAAGCTGGTAATGAGGATAAACCACCAGCTGCCACCAGGATAGAGAGGACACTGAGTAACAGACACCCTCTCCCCTCCCATGCACACTCTGTAAACCTCCTGGAACTTAATGGAAGTCCAGGCCAAAGAGTGGATGAACCTGAACTGACTAAGATTAAATTTTTACCAGCTGGCAAAATTAGAGATGAACATAGAAATTAATTTAAGTAATATAAAAAGTAAAACACTGCATGGCCTGAGACTCACACCTGTTCTACAAATGTAGATTGAATTTAACTATTTGAAAACTAGGGTAAATTAGATTATATTTATATAATCATTGCACTTATCATAATTAAAAAGAAAAACAGACAACTCAGAGGAAACTCCATATAGTTGATTAGCTTAACTGCTATTTTGGAATATATAGACATTCCTAAGAAATGCCTTTATCAATATTACTTCTTGTACTTTCTCTCTTGCTTCTCACAAAAGACTATCCTTGTTTTTAAGCACCTGCAAAATACACTTTTAAAAGCATCCATGCAATAGCACAACTGTTTTACATCAGTAATTTTATTGCATATGAATGGAAAATTAAGTGAAATGTAGTGCTGCAAAAATTCTAAAGAAAATTAGACTTGCAATTATAAACTTAACTTTCAATATCACACTTTCTACTGTTACCAAGATTGTATAACTAAGTCTTCAGCTTTTTAATTAGGAATGTCATTCCCTTTAGGGCCTGACGTATGCCACTGATTAGATCCTAAATCATCCAGAGAAAGATGCAGAGTCCTATAGCCTGGTCAGTCTCAGTCCTGCTTTCCGTAGCCTGAATATAATTAGTTGATGTTGTATCTGGCCTCTGTACCAAACTCACAAACTGAATGGAGTATTTATGTTTCTTGCTTAAATGGCAGAGACACCCAAAATTAATGTGTCTGCTCATTGCTTCTGTGCTAGAATTACATAATTTGACTCACTCCCTGTACATGAGACAAGATTTTTTTGTTACTTGTTTTTTACTCTTTCTAAAAACATAATTACTTAAATTTGAATGGAATAAAAATGAAATTTCTATGATTTCTAGCATATGAAATTAAAATGATGTGCTTAGTAGCACTAGAAATTGCATAAAGAGAAAGGATCAAGATACTTTGTCACAGAAAGGCAAAAATGAAAGTTCTGTGAATCTGGATAATTTATCTTGTAAAGCAAAATATCAATATTTCTAAAATATCTTTTATCTTTTAAAAATGACAAATACTGGGGCGCCTGGGTAGCACAGTCGGTTAAGTGTCTCTTAGTTTCTGCTCATGGTTGTGATCTCAGGGTCCTGGGATGGAGCGCCCATGATGGGCTCAGGGCTCAGCAAGGAGTCTGCTTAAGATGATCTCACCCTCTGCCCCCCCCACCCCGAGGGCATGCACATGTGCTCTCTCTCTCTCTCTCTCAAATAAACAAATAAAATAAAAATGACAAATACTTTTTTTTGTTGATTACAGAAACATGCGAAAATCCATAAAATAAGCTAAGAAAATTAAACTTACTCATAGTTCATATGTAAGAGACAGAATCCCATATTTTGATGAGTTCCATTCCATTCCCCTCCAGAGGAGAAAAAGTGCACAAAAAGTACACTTAAAAAAAACAGATTTATGTGGTTTGGGAATTTTTTTCTTGATAATGTATTCTTAACATCTTTGAGTATAATGAAATACTCATCCACAGCACCATTTTTAAAGGCTGCACAAGATAAGATACCATCGTAAAACTTTAACACAAATTGATTAGCCCATCTCTTATTGTTAAGCTTAGTTGGTAAATTTTTTAGCTCTGATAAATCAGGCTTTGATAAATAATTGATGTAATGGAATATTTATGAACATCCATAAACAAAATTCTTAAGGACCAACTCTTAGGCTTAATAGCAGGCCACAGAGTATCCACTTTTATTGCTCTTTGTTGTTATTGTTGTAGTCATGGCCAATTCATCCTCAAGAGACTTTCTACCAGCATTAATCCCCTATGCAATATTTCAGAGTATTCAGCTTCCCAAAGCTTTACTGACATGGAGCATTTCCCTCATTTTACTCCATTTTAAGATATGTGCCATATCCATTTTACTTTGCATTTGTTTACTCACCAAAGACTTTTAATGTTTTTTAAATGTTTATTAGTTACTTGTATATATTCATATACAATTTTTTAAATTCTTGTTCTTTCTACATATTAAATGGAGTATTTATCTTTTTCTTCATTTTGAAAAGCTCTCTTTATAAATAATATTTTGTGTAAAATATATTGCCAATATTATTTTTACCGATTTACTGTTGCTCTTTTAAACTCTTTATTCAAGTGTAGTATAAGTACAGAAAAGTACACACCTTGATAAATTTCACAAACTGTATCCATTTGTGTAATTAGCACCCGTATATGCAAACAGAGCATACTGACACCAGAGACCTTTCTGCTCCTTCTAGTCCTTATTCTCCCCTCCAAAGGCGATTAATATTCTGACTTCTAACAGCTAGCTCCGTTTGTTAGTTTAGCTTCATTTGTTTGTTTCTTTTAGCTTCACATAATTGGAATTATACTATATGTCCTCTTTTGTGCCTGGTTTCTTTAATCAACATTGTATTCCTGAAATAAATTTCATTGCATCCATAGCGTTGCATTCATCCCATTGAATTCCACTGCATTCTACTGTGTGACTTTAATACTATTGGTGACAGACATTTGGGTAGTTTTCAGTTTGGAGCTATTAAGTAGAGTGATGCATATTAAATATATGATGGTCACTATTCGAAATAAGTAGAAGAGTTGGAATATAAAGTTTAGGAAAGCTCCAACAAAGAGGAAATAAAATTAAGAGATAAAAAATGTGAGGAAAAAACATTAAGAGATCCAGAAGACAAATCTACAAGATGTAACAACAGAAAATAAAACAAACAAACAAAAAACAAAAATATCAAATTGAGAACATAAAATCATTTGAAAAACACAATAAGCATAATTTCCCCAGAGGAAGAAGAAAGAAACCTTCAGATTAAAAGGGACTACCTTGCAATAGCAGGACAAGTGAAAGCTGATCCATAATTGGACATAGCAATATTGAAACTTAACTATTTCAAGAAGAAAATCATCCTTAGGAGGCAGGGAAGGTGGTTGGGTGAAATGGGTGAAGAGGTTCGAAAAGTACAAACTTCCAGTTATAAAATAAGTAAGTCATAGGTGACTACAGTTGACAATACTGTACTGTATATTTGAAATTGCTAAGAGAGTAGATCTTAAAAGTTCCAATCACAAGAAAAAAAATTGTAACCATGCATGGTGATGGATATTAACTAGACTTATTGTCATGTCATGATAATTTTGCAATATATACAAATATTGAATCATTATGCTGTACACCTGAAACTAATGTTATATATCAATTATCAATATATATGCATAATCAATAATATTTCAATTTTTAAAAGAGAACATCATCTAAAAAGACAGAAAAACATATTATATTCAAAGCAATAAGAAAAACACTGGCATCTCACTGTCCAACTGACATACTACAGGTAGAACACAATGAAGCAATGCCTTCAAAAACGTAGAAAAAGTTACTTTAGTCCAGAATTCTGCGTCCATTCACATCATTACTGAATATGGAGGTAAAATAAAGATATCATTATTAATAGATAGGTAAAATAAAGATATAATTAGACATGCAAAGTATAAGAATATTTACCTCTTACCTGAGTAATTATTTCAGGATTTGCTCTGGAAAAGAAATGAGGGTGTAAACATAGAATAGGAAACAAAGGATCTAACCAAGGAGAGCAATAAAAGGAAGTCCCAGCACTTCAAAGGTTCAGCAAGTCTAGAGAGCAACCACAGTAAGACTCTAGGAAAGAAAAAGAATATAAGATAATCAGAATCCAAATATAAATAAGCTATTCAAATTGGAAAAGGAATTAAATAGCCTTCCATTAAAGGCATGAAACAGTCCAGGCAATAAAGCAAGAAGATGACTCTCAAATTTTCTGCTTTTAGAATCAACTTTTAAGAAAAGCTATAAAACTTAACAGTTACAAAATAGATTGCAATTTTTATCCACTTTGACCACATATATGTAAAAGTACAGGAGACAGCTGTTGCAAGGTGGAAAAAGAAGGAAAGGTGGAGGGAAAAACAAAAAAGAAAATACTTCCATCTTTCAGACTGAGAAAGAAAAAGAAATTGATTAATAAATAGAAGACTGAATATACAATTTGTATGGAAATATAAACTCACTACCACTCAGCAGTACAAAAATAATGTAGTTGTTTTTTCTAATACGATCTAATCTTTCTGACAAAGCTCCTGTTAAATCTATTGTTTCCAGTTTAAACGGTTTTTTTTTTTTTTAATAATTCAGCTTATTCTAGGTAAATGCCTTGTCTGCAAAATTTCTTCCCCCTCATATACGTTCCTCCCCTCCTACCCCAACTTGATATCAAGTCTAAGTAGGAGAGGGTTATGTGAGCTCCTGTACTATGTTCTCCTAGGTCCTCTGGCCCCCTCGGGGTTGTTCCTTAATGTGCCTGGGTACCCCACTGGCTTCTGCTAACATTTGCAATAAAGAATTGTGTTTTGTTCTCTCAGCTCCCTCGGGACTGATGAACTTCCCTCTTTGACTTAACCCCACTTTGGCTCTTTCCAGCTGCCCATTCCTCCAGGTCTCAGCAAAGTCTCCCTCTGGCCCTTGGCTTAGTTCACACATCCAAACATCTCAAACCTCCTCCCTGCAGCCCCCATAGCAGGCCAGCTGTTTTTCATCTCAGCTCTTTCCCCGTCCCCACAAGACATGAGGAACTGGTGAATTGACTCTATATCACAAAGTCATAAATTACACCCTTTCTCCTCATAACCACACTAAGCCCCCATGTGTGCCCTGCTGTGTTTGTGCAAGAATACATTTCCACAGACCTCACTGTCTTTGGTTTTCCCTCAACCACACAGTCCTCCACCCTCTTTCCCAGTGGTGGAGAGCTAGGGCAAAGTGTGCAAATAGGTGTTTTTACTGCTTCTCTCCCTCTTCTCTTTCCCACGTTCCACTGACTGCAAACAGTTTTCATTTACTCCACTTCTTATCTGGCAAGCACTCCCTCTACATCATATTCTCCATATTCCATTTGACTTTCCTTTTTCTTTTACCTATGACAACAGAACTGCTATGGGAGAAAAAAGAAGGAATAAAAAAAGATATTTGTTTAATGATTTCAAAATAGTTGACTACCTGCTTAAATCTGAACAGAGACATTTTTAAAGAGCGGTATATATAACTATATTTGGGAAGAAAAAGTGCATGTGTCAGAAGAACTGAAATAAAAACGCTTAATGGCATTGCTCTGGGTAAGTGAATTAGAGGTTAGGAGAAGATATGGGACAACTGTTTATTATAAATTTTTGTGTACTATTTAACATACTGTTTCACAATCCAAGTTTTTATTTCTGTCTACCCATTATGCCATGAATTCATCAGGAATAGTTTCTAGCAGCTCAGCCTCCTTGCCATTGATCCTCAAAGTGAGTTGCTTTCCATAGAGCATGCTGGCTCTTCAACTGAACCCAGAAACCCACTTCTTTCTCTCCTTTTTATGATCATTTTCCTTCATATATTTTGGGAATCAATCTCAACTAGAGTACTTAATATACAATACACGTATTATTTTCTTGTCAAGAATCATGCCCTTAAAACTTACTTAACGCTATCATTCCTTCCAGTTTTACCAACATAGCATTTGTGGAGCAGATGTTACAGGACTTTAAGAAAATTATTTAATCTTTCTAATTTCACTGTCTCCATCTGCAAGATGGGGATGGCAGGCTCAATGAGAGGCATTAGAAATACAAAGATAAATCAAAGCTAAATTCTTGTACCTGAATGTCTTGAGTGCTTGATTAATCCATATTCTTGAAAAAAAGCAGAATTTACCATAATATGTCTGAGGTTTTTTTAATTAATTTTTCTTGGTAAATAAGGACAATTTGAAATCACATTCAGGTGATTTAACATTCCTTATTTCAGAATGTATTCCTTTTATTGTATTTTGCATTGTTGACTTTTTCCATTTGTTTTCTTATTCAGAAATACATTTTTTCTTATATTAGATCACTAAACTAAGTCTTCTTGATCCATAATAATCTCTCATCATTTTCCTTCTATCAAATTCCATTTCATTTCAGATCTATCCAGTTTGTTTATACCACTGATACAATTTCACATAATATTTATTCTGTTCTTTAGTGTGTTCTGCAGATTTCAATTCTGCTATTAAACTTTTAGTTTCCTACTAAAAATTACAATATTTTCTCATCTCCCAGCTTCCTTTTTATTTCCATCTTTTATATTAACTGAACAGTTCCTTGCTCTTTTCATAAAGTCTGATTCCTTGAATTATCTTACTAGCTCAATGCAGAAAGGTTGTAAAATGTATTTTAATTTTCCTGTAGTAAATCTTTTTTAAATCTATATTTTTCCACATCTTCTATATTATACTCCTTTCAATGTTGAAGAGTATTCCCATAGACCTCAATTTGTTGGAATATGTGCTTTCCCTGTTGACTCGTCCTAGAAGACAGAATAACTTATCCAGGCCAGATGTGGGCCATAAACAGACCAGAGGGCTGTCAGAACCATTCACTGACCACCTAATCACTATTTGAACCCTATTCTCAGGTATGAAGCTTCAACTGGAAGCTGGTTGATGAAATTTCACTTCCCTAGTTCAGTGAGCCTGGGAGCTTCAGGAAGAAGCCAGAGCCTTTGAAAGGCAACTCAGTCTGCAAGCACATTTCTCTTTTTTAGTGAAGCTACAGCACTAATTTCTAACTCTGATTCTCAACTTCTTTGCTGGCCAGCCTTGTCTGTCAAGTATAACGTCTGACTCCGTTGCCATCTCTTCTGGTTATGATACCAGCCAGATCAAAGAGGACCTGCATCACCCTGCTGGATTTCTATAGTGGAACTATGACCTCCCTTACCGCTTCTTTTTAATGCAGCAGCAAAAACAAATGTCTATCCTTGGTCCTTTGCCCTTATCTTGTCCTTCCATTTCAGGGGATCTTTCTCTCTTCAACCAAGAGAAATAAATCACATTGCCATTAAAAAGTTTAGATGGTATTATAAAATTTTTTAAAAGATGAAATTTATTATTTTTCTCTATGTATTTTGTAAAATATATATTTTTAATTTGTTAAAGTAATCTGTAGGAAAAAATTGGATTTCCTAGAAATTATATACCATATTCAGAATGTTGAAGTGCCAAGAAAGAGTTAATGAGAGATGCCTTTGGCTCATAAGTTATATTGTTTACTTAATAATCTTGACCTTTCCAGAATCTGTTTGCACTAAGATCCTTCCACCCTGCTGCTTTCCTTGTTTGCCTTTGTATCAAGGGGGTTAGGTGGCTGTGGGTGTAAAAGGGACCAAATTCTGCCAACTGCACTTCTAGGCTTCCATGTCTCTTGGCTTCTGGCTGGTTCTGACTCAGGGAAGCACTGGTGGGTCATTGGAAAGTGGGAAGAAAGGGAGAAGCAGACAGCTGTATTCCTTCCCCTGGGCTACAAGTGGGATTCCCAATATATTTTTACTCTCTCTTAAACTGCCAACTCCAACTGATAGGCCTATTATGACTGCATCTTATCACTGGTGACCCTGTGCTCTGAGCTTTGGTAAAATTACTTCTACTCTTTGGCACTCCAGCCCAGGGATGATAGCTCCTACAGTTATTAAATTCTGAGTTGCCTCACCAGCCTGATGGCTTCATAATTCTTTTATCACCTATGTTACTAATCACCTACATTAAATTCCTTCTGTTTTGAATACTTGGTGTTTTCCAGTTAATACCCTGACTGATATCCAAGCCATTACATTAATATATGTCACTATCTCAAATTTATATCCATTGTAAGTCTGTCCATTTTAGTGGTATGTTCTCTTTATGCCTTTAGTACTATTGATGGTGTTGATTATAATATGAAAATAAAGTGCATTTTTAATTCCTTTTCTCAGATTCCTCCTCAAAGGAAAAAAAGTTGTAAAACACTTATGAAATGTAAAACTGCCAAAAAATAAAGTAGTCAGCACCAAATAAATAAATAAATAAATAAATAAATAAATAAAGTTGTCCTAACCTACACAGGAGTTTACATTTTAAAGGGCTATATAACAGCAGTACAAGGCCAAATAATAATCCTTGTGTAACGTTTGCTTTATATGGAGTAGTTTTCACATAAAGTACAGTTTTCTATTGCCTTGTATTTAACTGTTTATTGAGACACTGAGCAGCTAAGCATCCAGACCTGATTTAGTTACAGAATCTTAGATGCCAAATATATGCCAATTAACTAACAGCTGAATTATAACATCAGAAATAATTTTTAAAATAGTAAATGGTATGATGAGCAATAAAACTTTTCTGAGCAACAAAACTTTTTCATATGATATAATCTGCAAAATTTTCATTTTTTCATAAAATTGAGACAATTCTCGACTGAAAAAGTGTCAGCTTTTATCTGCATTTTAAGCAAAGGTATCAATTCCCTGTTTTGCAGTTGGATAATGCATTATTATATACCTTAAGCACTGTATTTTATAAAAAGCATGTGCTCTGGTTAAAGAGAAATAGCAATTCATAGTCAATAAAACCCAGTATGAAATTTCCCTTAGAGTCACTTAAAAACTGAACCAAAGCCAAAAGGTCTTGCCTTGTAACTACAGAATGGCCCATTTACACAGCTTCTGCTAATGCAGTAAGACTTTTGATGGGCCAAAGTCTTCTGAGTTTTTGCCAACAGACGTGGAAATTTCCTGTAATTACTACATCTGGGTATTATTTTGCTGGAATGATGAATGTGAAAAGGATCAGAAAAGTTTATGGGTAAATTGATATGATAATTGCTACAGCTTTGTTACATTTTATCATTTTATTATAGCTTATGAGTTCAGCTGCTAATGGCTTTGGTTATTTTCTTTCTACGGGGCTTGAATTTTTTCCATGATAGGCTTTCTGCTCCTACCTACACATCATGCTCTTCCAGGGGAATCATCCATTGTATACTCTGGTATAGAATTTTCTCTAGCTAGAATTCTAGCTAGAATGCTATAGACAGAACAAATCAACACCCTGACACAATGAGAAAATAATATGCATATCTTGCTTGATCCACATTTTTACTTGTACAGAAACACAAACTGTCTGGATAATTAACACCTGGAGATTCCCACCAGTTACTTTACTCACTGCCCTACTGTATTACTCAATACACTATTCTGTGATATCAGTGTATCCCCCCTGGTAATCCACCTAAGAACTCTTCAAAGGCAGTCAACCCTAAATTAACCCAATTTCACTACCACGCTGGGGATGAAATTGGCTTTCCTATATAGTAAAACAGGTAGTTATGAAACATTTTAACAGAAAAACCACAAGGTAACTAGAAGTAACAAGTAAACCACTGTGATCACAGTTTGGGCAAAGCAGAGGATGGGAATGGTATGTAGGTAGAAATGAAAATTAAGAGGTCAGTGTTAAGGACTTTAAAGGTATGAGAAGAGTAAATGAAGGAGTAGTGAGTGGTAGAGGAGAAATCCCCTGTGCCACTTACTAAGGTATGCCTTTCAGTTCCAAACCCACCTTTCTCCTCTCCGCATTCTGATACTGAAGGTGAGACTGGAACCCAACATTTCTTCTTTGCCAGAAGACATGCTATATTCGACCAATAGGAAGCGCCAGAGGAAATGGGAGCCTAGTGGAGGAAGAAGGGATTTGCACCTTCCTGATTGCTTCCTGGGGGCCTCCTGGCTTCCTCTTGATTCTGTGAGTACCATCCCAGCAATTCTTTTTTTACCCCAACAAGAGCAGTTCCTTCCCACAGAAAATACTGAATCCAGATTTCAGTTTTCCCAAAACTTGCAGAACCAGCTTCATCATGTGCTGCTCCTCAGAGGCACTAGGGCCAGCAGGCTGGTGCTCCCTCTTCCAAGGTCTGGTTCCTGGCCCCCTGGGATCCTCTTTTAAGTTTCTAAGTTGTAGTAATTCTAGTCTCTTCCCAAGGGTGGTAGATGTTTCTTGCAGTTGCTACCTCCATGAGAGCTTATCGTTCTCTTTTTACCCTTTCAGTTACTTAGCTAACAACTTTTTGCCTCATTAGCAATTCAGACAAAATTCTCTCAGTTTAAATCTGTAACGTCATTTGTTTCCTTGCTGGGCCATGGCAGACACCACTTTTATTTTTTGTTGTTGTTTATTTTTTTTAAAGATTTTGTTTATTTATTTGAGAGAGAGAGAATGAGAGAGAGAGCACATGAGAGGGGGGAGGGTCAGAGGGAGAAGCAGGCTCCTTGCTGAACAGGGAGCCCGATGCAGGACTCGATCCAGGGACTCCAGGATCATGACCTGAGCCGAAGGCAGTCGCTTAACCAACTGAGCCACCCAGGCGCCCCAGATACTGCTTTTAAAGAGGTAACCAGATTACTAATTGTTCTTTAGATGATTTTAAAACCCACCCTACCAAGATGAAAAGGCAAAAAGAAGGACCTAGGATGGAAAAGGCAGTGGAAAAGCATGAAACATAATAGTTGTCATAAAAAACTTGAGCAATATTTTTCCTGAAAAACGCATGGTGGCTAGGGAGCAAGTCAGTGAAGGTTAAAGAATTAAAATGAACATGACTTTGAGGAGAATTGATAGCACAGAATTTCTGCCTCCTAGTGCATTAGAGCTCACCCACCTCCTATCTGTCTCATCTGTGCTCTAATCCTATTGACAGAATTTCATAAAGATATGGAAGACTTTGTGAGATATTTGGCATTAATAATGTAACATAGTAAAACTGATATTTGTTATGCATCTCTCTATTCAGTTTATTTCTATAACTCAGCTAATATTCTTTTTTGGACTGTGTAAGACTGTCTTTTCCATTAATATGTTAATACTTTTAGAAATTCTGGGAGTATAAAGCACATGAAATTAGCATTCACCAAGTTAATCATCATGAGATATAATTAAAAAGTGTGACTGATTCAGAATCTAAAGGACAGAGATTTATGCATTGGTCCATTTGTTATTTCCAGTAGAACACATGTAGAATAAAGAGCTGAGTGAAGAAATTAAAGAACTGAAAGAAAATGTAAGAAAATGTATGTATTATTGGGAATGGAAAAGGACTTTTGAAACAAAATAATGCCAAAGACCATTAAAGAGAAATTTTATAGATTTAACAACATTAAAATCTGAAACATTAGTACCTCAAAAATGACCACAAATAAAAAGTAAAAGACAAAATATTAATGATACAAACCTTAGTATATTTCATAAATAAGCAATCATAAAGCAATATAAAATGATGACTACATTAATAGAAAAAAGGAAATGGTGGTTAATATGTAATTCATAAAAAGAAATACAACTAGTCAATAAACATATCCAATAATTAAAATGCACTAAATGAGATATTTCCCGTACATCAATCTAACAAAGGGGTTAAGAAAATGACTTCCTTGCACATTACAGTGGGGTTGTGGGAGAGGATATTTTCATCAAATAACTTGACAGATACTTTTATTTAACTTAAAGTATTCATACCCATTAGCCTAATAATTCTTTTTCTACAAATTAACTCAACAGAAATTATCAGAAAAGTGTTCAAAAATCTATATATTCTAAAAAATATTCATCTTTGCATTGTTTACAATTCCAAAGCAACTCAAATATCTGCATTAGAGGATTAATTATATTATCATAATATTATGAAAAATTAGAATATTAAAAATTTTTTTACCAACATTCAAAGAAATCATTTTATTTGCCAAGAAAATTAAATATATATGCCTTATGTATTACTAGACTGTCTATACTCTGTCAATATTCAGAAATATGCAAGAATGATGAAGGTCATTTCTGAATGGTGAAAGATTGGTGATTTTGTAAATCTGTGCTTTTCTATTTTTTTCCAAGATTATATTTTTGATTTGATTTTTTTTTATTCTCCTTGCCTTTCCTTATCTGTTCAAATGAGTACTAAAATTACTATGTGCCTCAGTTTTCTCAGTTCCTAATCAGATTGCAGTATTTTGTAATTGTGAATCATTTGCTTTTTAGGTTTTTCCACAGTTAGGGAGAAGTGAATTAAAAAAGCTATAAATCAAAATATTTCACAAAACTAAATAATGCATTCATAAGTTTCATTTTTATTATGTAGCATTTAGGGAGTATGTACAAATTACTTCATCACTGAGAAGTTTTTATTCTCTCGCTCTAAATTAAACCCTGTGGAGCACCTGGGTGGCTTAGTCGGTTAAGCATTTGCCTTTGGCTCAGGTCATGATCCCAGAGTCCTGAGATCAAGCCTTGTATAGGGCTCCCTGCTCAGTGGGGAGTCTGCTTCTCCCTCTCCCTCTGCCCTTCCCCCCTGCTCCTGCTCTCTCTCTCTCAACTAAATAAATAAAATCTCTTTTAAAAAAATAATTAAATCCTGATTCTGAACTAGTTCTTTTTTTGTATTAAATGATTAAGGAAATAATGTGCATTATTTGGAGAATGATCAGCTCTTTATATAAAGTTATATATATCACATTTACAGTTTCCCAAATATATGGGTATTTACTTTGAAAATGGAATTATCCCTTTTTTGTTTGTTTTATGATAGAATTTTAAAAGCATCAAAATTAAAATATTTAAGCTTTTTTGAAACCAGATAAAGAATTCTTAAAGATACTTCTCTCTAATCTCAGCAGTCTTCTTTAAAGGAAAAAATAATAAATATTTAAAAGTCATATGTAATTGTCAACTTAAAATATGTAAATTTTAGTCAACAATGTAAGGAAATTTTTCCCACATTTCCTGAGCACATTATACAAAGTCAGGCACAGATGTATACATTTTCTCAGAAGAATCTACAGTATCAGGACATTATTTAACCAGAATGAAAAAAAAAAAAACACTTCTATTACTCCGAACTATTGAAAAAGTCACCAGTGTTTAAAATGGAAAAAAAAAAAATTATTTAAGATGAATGGAAAGCCTTATCAAGTTAATTTCATGCTATTTCACTATAAATTCCTTTTAGTCCTCTGGGTTTTATATATTATGGCATGCTAGTAAAATACATATTAGAAAATGGTTACACCATAGAACAGTTACTGAGAGCCACATTAAACTTAATAGATGCTAGTTGAAAGATTTGCCATTGTAAATGCCACTTTCTAAATTGTAAGGGAAGTATGATTTGGTTGGTTATATTCAAGGTGGTTTTAATCTAGCAGAGGAATTAATACAAGAAACAACTAGTAACATGTAAAGAGTCACAGTAAAATTATATACGCAAAGCTTTCTTTTATTTGATGGCTAAATTGAAAAAGAGTAGAGAATTTCAACATAACTAGAAACAAAAATACAGACAATTACTGTTCATTGTATGTAAGTAGTGAAACAAGCAAGTTCAAGAATAAAATGTCCTTGAATATGCACCATCTTAATTGCAAAATCACTTGTATTTTCCTTTCAGTCAAAAAAAAAAAAAGTATTTGTGGAGGAAAAACTGGAACTAAGGATCTTAAAATAAAGGCTCATTGTATTGATTAATTCAACCGCACCCTTCTCTTACAAAACCAAATGTTTTATAACAAGTTAAATTGCAATTTATATCTGGCATAGGCACATCCTGTCTGACATTCCTTTACCATCCATCATACAGTGTAGGTTTACCGTATCTGTAGAGGTATCATATGGATTTTACCTGGTCTATCAAGCAAAATCAAGTTTTTCCAGAATGAAAAACAATTTTTCTTCCAATGTCCATGCTTTTCATTATATTAAAAATTCACAACCTTTCACAAATGAAGAAATTACACTTCTAACACTTAAATGTTATAAACTTAAAATTCTCCAAGGGGATGACTGTGTAACGGAGCCTATACCTATGAAGAAGCACACACGGCCTAACCCAGTACCCGGCGAATGAACTATTCGCTTTAGCGTTTTCTAAAATCACTCTAAAACCAGCTGTTTTCCTACAGTGTGAGAAACACTAAACTCAGACTTTGAAACTTTGTTGTGATTTATTCTGCATGGAGTTTCTAGTCAAGGCCTTGGAGAATTTTCTCAGTTGACAGCTCTAGTGTCAGGGAGGATGGATGAATTGAGCTTCCAGAGCCTGAAGACCATAACTGCACTCACTTTAATGCCAGGCCCAAGGAGCAGCCAGGTAGTACATATAAGGAGAGATTCTGCTCCTTCACAAACATGACTATCCGGTTAGCTTTTCTTGAAGATGAAATAACTGATCTTGGAAACTTCTTCATTGTTTTTGTTTATGAAATGAGGCAGAAAATGAAAACCTCTAACAAAAAGCCTCATTAAGACTGTTCTTTAAGGAGTGCTATTTACCTAGTTTTTCCTCTCTCGGCAGCAAAACTGCTGCCCTATTAGTCAGGGAAGGTCCTCTCAGTTCGTCTTGCTACCTAAAAACAAATGCTTAAATTCTGACTGAACTTACAATCTATATTAAGAATTATATATAATTTACCTATCCGTGGTTATGTATAAAGGAACTATAAAAAATATACAAAGTACAATTCTGATATCAGGATATAGCCTCTCCTCACTTAGGACCCATGGCATTTTTAAACTTTCAGAGTATTCTGAATTCATCTGTTCTTTTTCCGCTGGTCTCACACCACTCCTACCTTATTCAGCTCATACTGAAAAGTATGTTTCTTGTTCTAGGTTCCTTAACCAGACAATGTAATGTGAGTCCTCTGTGTCTATGGTCTGACTGTGCTTGATATTTTTATATTGGTTCAGCCAAAGGTCTTGGGAAATGGGTGTTAAAATACTTATTGTATGAAAGAATCCATTCTTCCGATTCTTCCAATAGGAATGGAAGCTGAAAACAGATGAAATACTAGATTTTTAAAATGAACACAACTATATTTCTTTTGCTATAGTAAATACTGTGTACAGTCCTCACCCATAACCCAGAACAGGATCCAAAAGTTTTACAGAAGTGAATTACTTCATGTTCAATACCATTGGGTTTATACTGTACTTTGACCCCATACAAATTACAGCTAAGCACCTTTATAACTAGAAAGTACGTTTGCTTATTATATTTATGTATCTCATATTTAACTCACCTCACCCCTTCCTCTAAGAGCGTGGACCATAATAATAACCACTGGATCTTTTTTTTAACTGGCATTTCACATATTTAAAGATAGTTCTAGGTGGTAGGTGTTAAAGTACTAGACAGGTACAGAAACCCACATAAAACTCTGAATTATGTTAGAGCGATCCAGAGGCCCGGAAAAGGAGCTTTAGAAAATGTGTGGGAACTGTGTTGAAAAAGAGAAAGAGTCAGTGACTAGTAGCTGAAGAGGACCTTAGGGGAGAATAATCTCAATATGAAATTTATTTATGACATTATTCAAATAATTTATATCTTTTTTTTTGGTCTCCTTGACCTGAAAAATGCTCTGGTTAAAAATCTTCTACTTTATTTGCTTGTAACTTCTCCCTCTCTTTTACACTTTTATACTTCTAATAGTTTTACATTACATATTTTGAAACTATGACTTTTGAAACATGAACGTTTATGATATCCTCATTTTTTTAAGATTTATGCCTAAATTTTATTCCAAGAGTTTTATAATTATAGCTCTTGTACTTGTCTTTGATTTATTTTTAGATAATTTTTTTAATATGGTGTGGGACAGGGAGGAGTCTGACGTTCTTTTGCATGTACTGCATATGTGATATTTATATTTTAATTATAGACTGGACATTTTCAAATACGTAAAATTCTCTTTGACATTTTTAATCCTTTTTGCCCTGAATTTTTATATCATCTATCACTAATATTTCTGCCCTTGGTTTCTTTATGCTTTCAAAGACTGGGTAATATTTGCAATATTAATTTTAACTTTCTTTTAGCTTAATATTTTATTTTGTGTATCTCATAAACAGTATGTCACTGAATTATTTTGTAATTTATCTATTTTAATAAGATTTTGAACCCAATCATATTTATTACAGGTGTGCTTATTTGTAATTTTATTTTATATTTCCTTGGCATTTATTTTTTTTAATTTTTGTTTTTATCTTCATATATTAAGTATGGTTTATTAGTTCATGCTTTTTCTCTACTGATTCAGATGTTCTATATCTTTTTTAACTTTATTAATAATTATCTTCATATCTTTTTTAAATGTGAACATGTATTTTCTTCAACATTATCAATAAAGAAATAACTACCCACTCCTCCACTTTAAGATAAAAACTTTATTCTATCCCAATCACCAGCCTCATACCTCTTTTTGTTGTTGTTTTGTTGCAGTAATTCAAGAACTTAGCTTCAATTTTATTATTACTTAACACTATTTACTTTTACTTTTAAACTGTTTGATAGCTGCATTATTTTGTAATAACTAACAATCTTTAGACACTAACTTTTAAGTTTCACTGGTCTCATTGTCTATTTCTTTTTATTATGCTACACCATTCCTAATCTTGAGCTCTTTTTAGAAATTATTTATTTCTCTGTTGGCATAGTTCTTCCAGGCTTTCCTTTTCTTTTTTCTTCTTTTCAGGGAGACTATAGGAGTGGTGCTCTTTCTCATTTCACATATTCCTGAGAATGTCTTTCAATTGCATCCCTCACCCAATGAATGACAGGTAATCTTCAAATAACAGCTTTCCCTCAAAACTTTAGAGATTTTTCTCCCCAAAGAATTGCATTAAAGTATGATACTAATTAACCGTTTTCTTTTATAGGCAGTCGTTGTATTGTCTGAATGATATAGGATTTTTCTCTGCATTTTTTACTATCTATCTCTCCAGACTGCCTATACATGTTTCCCACTCATCCTCTGCCCTAGTAGCCCTTTTTGGTTGCCACATTATTCCACACTCCAGTCATGTATTTTCCCCAACAAATCGTGAGTAGTTTCAAAACATAGTTGATAAACCACTTCCTCTAATAAGCCTTCTCTTATTGCTATTAACCTGTATTAAAGCAAATCCTAGCTTTGTTAGCTGTTAGTAGTGTGACTTTGGACACATTGCTTAACCTCTCTATGCTGCAGTTTCCTCTTATGTAAAATGGGTATAATATATACATTTTGGGATTGTTTGAAAGATTAAAATGAGATAATAAACAAGGTGCCTTGTTTAATAATTTAAAATGAACATGATCTTCTTATAAGGGGCAATTTTATAACTGTTATTGCTAATACTATCCCTTGTTCCATTGTAAAAATAATGTCTGGCTACTAAATGGGCAGAGAATTAAGCAATTGTAACAAAGGCTTGTTTAACAAAATTTAACCTGTTAACATTACCAAGGTATATTAATGTGGGAGTTTGGCTAGACTGAAGTAATAGATAAAACACTTAGTGCCCTGTGACATAATGGTGTGGTGTTTTTTTTTTCAAATAGAAGTCTAACCATTGTGCCTAATAATACACAATGACAACACATTTGAACCAATGTGAACATGTGTGCAGTGATGTAAACAGCATGATATTTCAGCTTTGAGGGGAGGTAATAGCTGCAAGAATGCCTCATCTTCCTGTTCATGAATCATTAGCAGAGGGGGATGCTTTGTGTTTCCACAATAGAGCATAACATGTCTACATTACTTCTTTCCTGGCAAAATTCCACCAGACAAATCTGTTTGCTATTTCAAAATGATATGGATATCTTCCCAGAATTGATTTCAGAGAAGAGAATTGAGCATATTCTCAGATTTGAAAGATCATTTTCTCCGGTTTGTCATGACCAGATTTTAAGGATACTGTTATAAAAGCCTGCAGGGAAAAAAATTCTTCTCTGAGAAATCTCAGTTTAAAATTACTTCATCTAAAAGAAATCCCATTGCCATATGTTTGCTTGGCCTAGATTTCATTCAATAAAGCTTTCCTCCTCGTAGATTCTTTAGAGGGAAACAAAATTAAGAGCAGTGTAGGTGCCAGCCATGAAATGCCTACGTCCTGTGCCAATTTTTAATAAGATCTTGTCAGTAACTTTTAATGGACTCTTGCTTTATAACCTAAAATTGTAGAGAAAGCAACATGATTAGAATTTGTATGGGCAAGAAATTCTTAATCCCTGCTTTTCTTTCTGAAAAATATTGCTCTCTTCCTTCCTTATAGAAATTCAAAGTCCCTTTCATGTTCACAATCCAAGATTACTTATTTAAAATGCATGTGGTGCCTTCTTCTTTCTTGTTTTAATGTTACCTTTGATGTTTTGTTTACTTCCTATACCCATGTATGGATTAGGCATTGTTGTGAAAAACCAAAGATATTTAATAAAATAATGTGTAACACCATGGTTCTTAACTCACAGTGTATATTCAATGTTGAACTGACATGGAAGAGAAGGGGCAGGGGGAAAGAATATAAAACTAAAGCACTGGGTGAATGAACTGATGCAAAATTATCACTTCTACCTGAAACTAAATGATGATGGAGAAGTTTTAAGTTTTAATAGCTGAGGTGCCACAGATAAATTAATGTAATATAATTGCTTAAAACATAATTATTGTAAAATGATTTTTTTTTTAAAGATTTTATTTATTTGACAGAGAGAGACACAGCGAGAGAGGGAATACAAGCAGGGGGAGTGGGAGAGGGAGAAGCAGGCTTCCTGTTGAGCAGGGAGCCCGATGTGGGGCTCGATCCCAGGACTCCGAGATCATGACCTGAGCTGAAGGCAGACGCTTAACGACTGAGCCACCCAGGCGCCCTGTAAAATGATTTTTAAAAGAAACTTGAAAACTTATACCGCATCAGCATTAAAAGTTGTATTTATGAAAGCCCATTACTGTCTTTTATTTAAAGATTTTATTTATTTATTTGAGAAACAGAGAGAGAGCACAGAGGAAGCTGACTCCCTGCTGACCAGAGAACCCAACACAGGGCTCAATCCCAGGATCCTGAGATCATGACCTGAGCCGAAGGCAGACACTTAACCAACTGAGCCACCCAGGAGCCCCTGAAAGCCTATTACTGTTACCGCTGGGCTAAAGTTTACAAATAAAGCATCATATGTGCCTGGATAGAGGTTTTAGAATGAGAGACTGCATAGCTTGTCATGGCCACAATGATTATGCAGTAAAATTAAATCCTATTCCTTATCCTAAGCAAAACTTAGTCACTGGCAGTTACAGCTAGAATTCAGGTCTTTTGTCTCCTGATCCAACACCCTCCTCCATGACACTGATGGATCCTACCAACAAGAGGTCCTATCTGTTTCCCCAGGGGAAATTAAGCTCTCTGCATAATTCTATGGCATGTTCTACCCTCACTCTTCTGATGTTGAAGTTCAAATGTATGAGGTATCAAGTCAAAGAGTACATTGGCTAATTGTGCCAAATCAACACAGAAAGCTGTTCAAGAAGAGATGAATTGAAATTGCAGTAATGAATCATGTTTAGATCTATACTTAGATTTAGATCTATATTAGACTTCAATGTAATAGTCAAAGCTAAGTTTATTAAGTGCTTTCTACCCACCAGACTGTATTAAGTGCTTTACATCAATGCACTCCTTTACTGCTGGCAACTGTAGATACTCTTATGACCTCATTTTACAGATATGAAAACTGGAACAAAGACGGTATGATTAATTGTCCACGGTCACATAGCTATGAAGTAGCAAAGTTAGGGTTTGAATACAAGTAGATCTGTCTACGGCCACACCACCCTGAACGCGCCTGATCTCGTCTGAATACAAGCAAATCTGCACCAGAGTACTCATTCTTAACCACTCTTGCAAATTTCCAATACTTAGTTCATAATAGTGAATCAGTGTGTCATATCGATGTTGGAGTTGGAAGCATCACCATGTGACATAACCCCTAACTCTTTCTTCCTCTCTGGAGCACACTTACGCTATTCCGGCACATGTGAATGGCCAGAACTTCTCTTACTCTTCCATTCTCCTTACGGAATCGCAGGCCGTAAGTATGAAGAACTTTTCACCATAGAATTGTGAACTAGAATATTTTGGCGGACAATGATTATCCACTATCTAGACATAACATTTAATCGGCTGTTAAGAGTCAGGATCCTTCTGGTTTTAAGTTTCCCTTTAATTATTAATAAGGCCATCAGTAGCTTCCCTGGGAAGCTACTTTTACACGCTCATAAAGACCTCCATGATTTTAAATTTTCTAGTTCATTTCTCGCCAGGATAATTTGCCCTTATGAAATTGAAATGTTGGTAATTATAAGCTACCATACCTGACACACAGGGATATATCCCATAGGCATTCTGAAGTTGTATAAATAATTCTGGTGTAGAGTACTTTAAGGAAGTCTCCCACATATTTCTATAAAACTCTCCTGGTTCTTTGGTATACAGGGGACTTAACCTGTCATGTTCCATGTACACTACTCAATGCTCAAGTTTAAGCACAGAGTGAAATAATATGGTATTTTGTTAACTAAGAGAACCTAAAACGTGCATTTTTACTTTAAAAGATCAAAATCTTAACTTTCAACTGGGTTTATTACTGTTAAACCAAGCTAAAAGACAAATACAGGGGAATGATTTATTTAATGACCCATCCATATGCTACACTAATGCCAAAATACCAATAATTTGTCTAGGCATTTTCTCTTTGGCCTTTGTTCCAAACATTCTTAGTTAAAAAGCATCTCCCCATGCTCTTTAATAAGGATTGAACAGAAAGATGCCAATTATTGCCTGCTATCCTCAAAGGAATTCTTTCTAATTGCATTTTGAAATTAACTAATGAAATGTGAAAATGTATGTAGAGCCCTGGGAACAGAAGAAAAATAAAAACTTAGGATTCACCTAAAGGAATAGAGAAAATATGAAAAGCAAGTGCACTCCAGGGGATTATATGAATAAAATATTACACAGTACAATATGAAACAAGTGGTTTATGACAAAATTAATAGTTCATGGAATTTAGACCACTGAAAAAAGGAAATGCATTTTTTTTTTATGAAGGATTTTTTTTGTCCTACCCTTTCATTGTTCCTTCATTTATAAAGCAAAAAAAGAAATCATTGCAAGAACTGCTTAATGATAGAAGATGACCTGGGAGCTGTTGAGCTTTGTGAGCTCAAAGGTAACAGACAATTGCTACAGAAGAGCCAGGAGAGGATTATAGGGAAAGAGAGCAAATAAGATGGGTGAAAGTAGTTAAAAGACAACACAACAACTTGCAGCAAACTACAAGGCTTAAAAGCCAATTACTGAAAAATGATGATCTCTTAGGGACGTTTCAAAACATTTTTCCAAAATCTTTAACTTTAAAGAAATTATTTTATAAAAAGTGTATTAGAATCCCCATTTGATCTAATGAGCTCTTTCATTATATCAACTCTAAAATGATATTTTACACTTAAAAACTCCCTCTTCTATTATTTCATTGATTATACGTTCGGCTCAGTATAGCTTACAATAGAATCCTGACAAATTATCATTGTTTTCAGAGCTTTGGAAAAAAAATTGAGTAGTAACATATTAGAAACAATCAAATAAAAACAACTAGTTTAAAACAATTCCTATACATAGATTTTTCATCAATATTTCCAAAAAATAAGATAGTATCGTATCATCATAAGCAAAGACTGGCTACTGAGAACAATTTCTAAATTTTATAACACTTTTCCCCTAATAAAAGCAATACATATTTACTGATCCAGTATAGAAAAATAGAACTTGTCTTTTCTAGCTAGGTAATACCATATAACTCATTTAACCCAATTTCTTACCTTAAACGAGGGGTAATCACCTTTATTTTACTTGTCATGAGGACTAAATATGGGAGCTTGTGTACAGTGCTCTACACATATTAAGCTTCAGTAAGATTCTGTCTCCTTGCCTGTCTATTTTGGGTAAAATACTCTTGCATCCTTCCTAAATACTCTTTATTGACTATGGAGATTATATGAAGAGTTTTTAAATTGGCAATTATAAAAAAAGAAAAAATTCAATAAATTCTAAATAAGTGATCTCAGGGCCATTAAAGACATAGTCTCAATGAATATGGTGTAAAAGGATGTATTTCAAATTTAGGAATAATTATTTTAATTTAGGTGGCTTTGGTGAGCTAAAAAAAAAAAAACCAGATTCTGAGATTTTATGATGTTACAAACTGGCCGTTAGTCCAATAGTTTGGACTATGGGCAATACTAATGACCAGATAATAGTTTGGTAGTTTTCATAGAAAAAAATATTTTAAAGAGAAATTTTTTAAAAACTAAATTATAATCATCTGCTCCTGCGCCTTTCCTTTTGAAAAGCGACCTTTCTAGGGCGCCTGGGTGGCTCAGTCGTTAAGCCTCTGCCTTCGGCTCAGGTCATGATCCCCGAGTCCTCGGATCGAGTCCCACTTCGGGGCCCCTGCTCCTCAGGAGGCCTGCTTCTCCCTCTCCCCCTCCCCCTGCTTGTGTTCCCTCTCTCGCTGTCTCTCCCTCTCTTTCAAAATAAATAAAATCTTGAAAAGCGTCCTAAGGAGGCATTCAACCAAGATGGCGGCTAGGAGACCCTCCACCCACGTCTCCCTACAAATGTCAACAATTACAAGGATATCCACCAACCAAAACAGCTCTCCGAGAGGCTTGGAGTCCACTTTAGAAACTTCAGCAACACGGTGAAACAAAAAGCCTGAGAATAACCACACAAAAAGAGAAGGAAAATAGTTTCATTTGCCTGCATCATCCCATCCGCCAAGCCAGCTCTGCTCAGCACCAAAAAAGGACTTCCCAGCTAGAAGGAATTCTCCTCCCAGGAAAAGGAAGAGTTAGTGGGGTGAGCAACCAGTTTCCCCAGCCTTTCAGGACATGAAGGTGCTGCACCCTATTCAGAAAAGCCGAGACCTATAGAGACAGCGAGGAACAGGGAAAGAAAAGCAAGGACTACCTGTAGCAGCCACACAGCAGAAGCATCGTCGTTCACAGGGAACTCCTCTACAGATAAATCCAGTGGTGTTCACCAAAGGCCAGCACAGCTGCCACGGACCCCTGCAGATTTTGGCTTTTGCCCCACAGGTATTCATCATATTCTCTGACATCAGCCGCCTCAGCCCCTTTCCGTTCGCCTGGCGCTCAGGAGCTCTGAACCGCCCAGACAGGCAAGCGGGCCTCTGCGGCTGCGCAAGCCGAACTCCCGCCTAGAACCACTGCCCTGCCTGCGCTCAGGACTAGCCCCTCCAACTGTGGACCGGCATGCCCGCAGTCCAACCCCCCTGCACTGCCTTCTGCGGCTGTGTGCCACGGCAAGACCCAGCAGCCGGGCAGTACGTGCCGATAGCCAGGATGCCTGTAGCTACAAGCGTGCCCACAGTTAGCCCCAACCTTTGCTGCCTGTTCTAGCCCACACAACTGCGGCTGTGTGGGCCGCAGGTGTCTTCCGCCACAGAAGCACCTGCAACTGACTCCTGGAGCTGAGTGTGTGCACACCACCAGTAGTATGCCATTGCCTGCCCTGATCCCAGCCACTGGAACTGGAACTGCCACGAAGAACCTCAACAGACCTTGGAGCCACTGTAGACACACACTCCCCACCCCCACTCCTAACCCTGGCGCAGCACTCACCAAGGACCATGAAGTCGTAGATGCTGTGGACCCCAGTGGCCTGAGCTGAAAGACATCATGCCCCCTAGACTACCCTTGGTCACAACACACTCCAGCTTGCCCCCATCTACAGGTGAAAGTCAGAAAGACCAAAGTCAGTCCATAAAGTCTAGAAGAGGAGGCTGCTCTTTATATCGGATAAAGAATTAATATCCAAAATATATAAAGAACTCATACAACCCAGTAGTGGGAAAAAAAAAATCTGATTTTTAAAATGGGCAGAGGAAGTGAGTAGACATTTACCCAAAGAAGGTATCCAAATGGCCAACAGGTAGGTAGTAAAAGGTGTTCAATATCACAATTATCAGGGAAATGCAAATCAAAATCACAATGACATATCACTTCACACCCATTAGAATGGCTATCATTGAAAAGACAAGAGATTACAAGTGTTGGAGAGGATGTGGAGAATAGGGAACCCTGTGCACTGTTGATGGGAATGCAAATTGGTAGAGCCACTGTGGAAGACAATATAAAGAGTCCTCAAAAAATTAAAAATAGAACTACTATTATCATCCAGCAATCCCATTAATGATATATATCCAAAGAAATGAAAGCTGAATGTCAGAAAGATCTCTACTCCCATGGTCCTTGCAGCATTATTCACAACAGGTAAGATATGGAACAACCTAAATGTCTATCAATGGATGAAGGATAGATGTGGTATATATATTCAATGGAATATTATCCAGCCATGAAAAAAAGAAGGAAATCCTGCTATTTGTGACAAAATGGATGGACTTTGAGGGCATTATGTTAAGTGAAGTAAGCTGGCCAGAAAAAGACAAATACTATGTGATCTCACTTACATGTGGAACCTAAAAAAGGTAAACTCATAGAAATAGAAAGTAGAATGGTGGTTACCAGGGACTTGGGAATAGGGGAAATGGGGAGATGTCGGTCAAAGGGTCCAAACTTCCAGTTATAAGATGAATAAGTTCTGAGGATCTAAAGTACAACATGGTGATGATAGTTAATAATTCTGTATTATATACTTGAAAATTGCTAAGATAGTATATTTTAAATGTTCTCACCACAAAAATGAAATGGTAATTATGTGACATGATACAGGTGTTAGTTAATGCTATGGTGGTAATCATTTTGCAATATATAAGTGTATCAAATCAACATGTTTACCCCTTACACTTACACAGTGTTATATGTCAATTATATCTCAGTAAATCTGGGGGGGGGAGAAAACTGCCATTTTCTGAATTTATTATGTGAGATGGAATAAAGGGTACAACTAAAGAAACAAAGACACTAACAGAGTTTAGAATCTATTTCTGTTGCCTGCTTTCTTCTTCTCATCTGTTCTGACCACAGACACTGATGTTAATCTCTCCAACTCACAAAAGAATAGAACCAAATAACACGTATTTGTTTCATCTTATACTGGATGAAATATCAGTATATTGAGTCAATGATGTCATATATACACACAAGAGCCTTAGGAGGGGGGTGACCTCAGTTTTACATTCTTAAATATCTATTTTCCTCCTCTAAGCCAAAAAAAAAAAAAAAAAAACAACGCATGCTTATTCATTCATTCAACCCTCAGTAAATTTTATTGGGTACTAAATATGTGCAAGAAACTCTTCTAGGAACTGGATGTACACTATGAACAAGACAGAGTCCCTGCTTTAGTGGAAATTGCATTCAAGTGAGGGTACACAGAAAAAAAAAAACAAGTACATAATGTTAGTGGTGATAAGTGGTAGGAAAAAACTAAAAGAGAAGACAAAGAGTATAGTGTTGTGAGAATCAAAGGAGTCCTCTTTGAAAGGTGACATTTGAGCAGGTACCTGACTGAAATGAGTAAGCTCTGTGTATCTGGAAAGTATGCTGTGGAGCAAGCTATGGATATCTGGAAGCAAAACATTCCAGGAAAAGGGAATAGTAAGTGATCTGAGCAGAAATTGCTTGGTGTGTTCACAGAAGGCAAGTATAATTAAGCAGTGTGGGGAAGGTATATATGCTTGCTAGGGTCACCATAACAAAGTACCACAGACTGGGTGGCTTAAATAACAGAAATTTATTTTCTCACAATTCTGTAGACTGTAAGTCCAAGATCAAGGTGACAGCAGGGTTGGCTTCTTCTGAGGACATTTCTCCTTGGCTTGTAAATGGCCGCCTACTCACTGTGTCCTCACATGATCTTTCCTCTGTGTGTGCCTGTGTCCTATTCTCCTCTCCTTACAAGGATACCAGTCACCACTCATATTGGATTAGTGCCCATCCTAATAACCACACTTAACTTAATTACCTATAAAAGTTCCTATCTCCAAATACAGTCACATTCAGAGCTGCTGGGGATTAGGATTTCAACATGCAAATTTGAAGGGACAAAATTCATCTCGTAACAGAGGAGACAATCATAAGAAAGAAGAGCTGCTTTTGTTTATTTGTGGTTTGTTGTGTGTGTGTGAGTGCAATTTTTGCTTTTGTTTTTGTTTTTGAGTGATTAAGAGGGAGCCCAAGAGACAATGGGAGAAGTGGGAGAGTGAGTTTGGACAAGTCTGTCATGGAGTTTTGCTATGAAGTGAACCAATAAAATGGGACAGTATCCTAAAAGCACGTGCAAAAAAGGAGGGCCCTTTTTAAGCCAAAAGAGTGTATATTATATTTCCATTCTGATGGAGAAAAAAGAAGAGATAACTGGAGGGAAAAGACTTCTGTATACAAGGTGGGCATAGAATCAACTGTATTCATGAAGTATTTGGACTCAAATAGGAAGATGAACAAGTGATTCCTTCTCTGTTACTTCATTCAAGAATGAATGGGGCTTCTCCATCTGTTTAAATGTATCGCTATCTTCTACTCTCTCATACTTTAAATATTTTAAAAACCAAATAATAAAAAATCAAAGAAAAATGCAAAGAAGGAAGGAAGACAGGAAGAGAGGCAGGTTGATTGTTTAAGGGCTTATGAGTAGATTTTCTTTTCCTTAACAGTCGGCCTAATAATTCTTAGGAAAGGAATTGCCTTTGCTTGAAAACAACCTGTTTTAAGAGTAGAACTGGGATTCTGAAGACCTACATACCAGCTAGAACTAGGATTTAGGGGAAAAAAACCAGAGCAAAAACTATGCCAAAACAAAAGGAGAGGGCTTTTGAAAAGAGAGAAGAGCAAAAACTTAACACCGTAAGATGAGTAAGCCAAGGAAAGTTCAGCGGCTAGAAAGCCAGAAAGCAACTTTTGAAGAACAGAAAATTCTTAATATAAGATTTTAAATTATTTTGTTACTTCTTCTAGCCAAGATAGATTAACAGGGAGCAGATTTTCCTTCCTGCCAGAAATAGTGAAAGAACTGGACAAAATAAGAAACAAATATTTTTTAGGCAGTGCAAGACAGTGATCAGTGAAAAAGAAGAAACAAATGAAACCAACACTCATAATTACTCCAGCTATTGACTGCAGAGTTTTGAATGGCAGCCTATGGAGGGGAAATCCAAGCAGATCCCAAAGACCCCTGAGAGGAGGAGACAGAGTCTGGAGTTCAGAAAGGCCAAGCTGGCATTTGCAAGACATAGTACTGGAGAGGAGAGAATTACACAAGGAGAGAGAGAGCTGCAAAGGAGTCTCTGAAGAGCATATGTACACAAGGAAACCACCTAAGGTCAGGAAAAGAACCACCAAAAAGAACAATCCCTGGAGCTCATACAGGGCCAGGAATGGTTTATGTTCTCACTAGTCAGATTGGGAAAGCCTTGTAATTCACAGGGCATCCTTTAAAGTACTAAAATAGTACAGCAAAATAAGCTTTAGAATAAAGGTTGCTCTTGGTTCCAGCATAAAAAAGGAAGGAAGAAAGCCTCAAGAAGGTCAAACTGTTTCTACCAAACCTAACTGCATCCCAAATCAAAGCTCAAAACATCCAACACGGTAAAATTCTGTGTCTGCCATCCATTCCAAAATTACCAGCCATGATTAGAATCAGGAAAACCCAACCCTTAATGAGGAAAAAAACAAACAAACAAAAACAAAAAAACTCCATCAATAGACAAACACTCAAAAATAACAGAGATGCCAGATAGATGATAGTAGATTAGGATATAAATTATTATAACTTTTTAAGATTTCAAGATTAAAAGAATAAGGGTAGAGCACATTAAGTTAGAGACATGGAAGATATTAAAAAAAAGACTCAACTCAAAAATGTAAAGAATAGGGCGCCTGGGTGGCTCAGTTGGTTAAGCGACTGCCTTCGGCTCAGGTCATGATCCTGGAGTCCCTGGATCGAGTCCCGCATCGGGCTCCCTGCTCGGCAGGGAGTCTGCTTCTCCCTCTGACCCTCCCCCCTCTCATGTGCTCTCTCTCATTCTCTCTCTCTCTCAAATAAATAAATAAAATCTTTAAAAAAAAAAAAAAATGTAAAGAATAGAAAGACAATATCTGAAAGAAAAATACATTGCATGGGATTAACAGCTGATTAGACATGACAGAAGAAATAATTAGTAAACTTTAAGACCTAGCAATAGAAACTATCCAAAATAAATACAGAGAGAAAAAAAAAAAAGAGACTGAAAAAACATGAAAAGAGCAGTGAGTTGCAGTACAACTTAAAGTGGCCTAATATGCATTTAATTCAAGCCCTGAGGAAGAGGGGGGAGGTGAATATAGGATCAGAATACATGAAGAAGTAATGGCCAATTTTTTTTTTAATTAAATGAAAGCATAATCCACAGATTTAAAGAAGCCAAATAAGTCTCAAACACAAAATGTTAAGAAAACTATACCAAGGCATATCAGAATCAAATTGCTTTTAAAAAGATATAAAAAGAAGTCTGAAAAAAACAGCCAGAGGGGAAAAAAAGACACATCATTTACAGAGGAATAAATAACCAAACATTTCATGTCAGAACAGGGCAAGACCGAAAACAGCAGTGTCTTTAAAGTATTGAAAGAAAAAAAATCAACCAAAATTGTATACTTGATAAAAATAATTTCCAAAAAAAATAATAAAGACCTTTCCAGATGTAAAAAGTTGAACAGTAGACATGCACTGTAACATTATATAGGTTATATAATTTTATTATATGATAAATAATATAATCCCTATTATATATATATTATTTTACAATTTAATAATCTTTATCATTTCATATATTTTATGTACATATGAAGTCCTTTAGGCAGAAGGGAGACGATAATAGATGAGAGTCTGGATGCTGAGGAATTTTCCTCCAATTGTCAACTATTGTGACGGGTGTGAGCGTTGACCCTGCTTGTAAGCTCACAGGTTAGCCTGCCACAGTTTCATGGGTACTGGCAGGAGCTGTGAGCCTCCTGGATCAGCAACGAAGACTGAACTACTCAACATGCTACAAAAGGCTCCAGCATGGGCATATTTCATAGCAGTTCTTAGAGTCCCAATTTCCAGAGGGCGATAGGAAGACTGCATCACAACTGCACACGCTGTGAGATGCAATGCAAGAGAGAATCCTGAGCTTAGGGAACTCAAATCTTTTACTATGTGCAGTTAGTCAGCCTGCTCTCTGCTCCAGAGGGAGACGCTAGCTCTCTCTTCCAAAGCTGTGCCTATACAAACATTCTTATAGAGATAGTCCAGAACAATGGTCACTCAATGCCTCTCTTCCTAAGATGTTCAGAAACATGAGACAACCATATTGTCTTCCAAAAATATCCACCCCTCACGTCTACATCATCTTGACTTCTGGTGAATCTTTTCATGAGTATTCATTCCATGGGCCACTCAAATAAATCTGACCAACAGAAGGTGGAACAAAATCCATTCAATTTGTTCCATAGCACATTTAATTAGAGCTGATATCACAGGATGAGAGCAAATTAGAACTACCGTATGATCCAGCAATCCCACTTCTGGGTCTATATCCAAAGGAGAAAATGATATCATTATTTCAAAGAGATATCTGCACTCCCATGTTCATTACATTGTTATCCACTATAGCCAAGATATGGAACAATGTAAGCATCCATCAATGGATGAATGGATAAAGAAGATACGATATATGTATTACTCATGTTATAATATATATAAACTATTATAATATTATATAAATATAAATAGGTATAATTATATTAATTATTATTTTATAATATATTTTAATGTTATTTATACTTATATTAATATTGATAATTATTTATTATAATTATGAATTCTAATATATGCATATAATATGATATAAAATATAAAAACTATTATAGTTATTAATGTTATTAATATATATTATTATATATTATATATCATATATAATTAATATAATTATATTTATATAATATCGTAAGTATATATTATTCATATATATCACTTTTTAATATATATTTATAGGAATATATATATATATATATATATATACACACACACACATGAAATATTCAGCCATGTGAAAGAAGGAAATCTTGCTATTTATAACAACATGGATGGACTTTGAGGGCATTATCCTAAATGAAATAAATCAGATGGAGAAAGACAAATACTGTATGATATCACTTATAATCTCAGTACTTTTTCTAACTGGATGATTTACATCACAGGGATAACTGCCAACAAAGTATATGTAAATAATGAGTCAGTTCTCTCTCCAGAAAGCTTCCCTGAGAAAGTGACAGTAGCTTCATTTTGGAGAGAACCCCACAGTCATCTGAAAACTACCTGATCTACTGATGAGGTTTCCTTAAACCCTAGAAGGTCTCAGATGACAACCTCAAAGGTATAATTAGCTATGTGTTTAGGAAAAAACAAATGAATGCCTGTCTTCCACACAAGAAGTTCAGTCTGGGGACACACACGGTGCCCCTGGAAAGAAAATGTTGACAGTTATTAGGCCCTACATCATTTGGGAGAGCATAGGTTGATAGCACCTCCAATGTGGCCTGATAGCTAGATGATGGATCTTAGGGTTTCCAGCGCAGTTCAAATAACTGAGTCCAATCCTTTTGTCTGGAGGGATTGTATAAGGGCAGTCAGTACAATCAGTAATTTTGTCCTTCACCACCAGCAGGGTGAAATTTGTGTGCCCCCACAGAATGACTGAACAATAGCCATAGGAGTGGGGCTAGGGCAGACATTCAGAGATGGTGATAAATGTTTTGCATGAAAGGTGTGAGAACCAGGGCCAACCCTTTCTATTTCCAATAATCTTTATAGTAAGAGTAAGGGGAATGATGATCAAATTGTAGTCAGTTGTCTGGCCGAAGACGGCAGCCTCACCAATAAGTTAAGTATTATTGCAACTATTTGTCACACCAGGTTGTTTCTCCTTCATGAGAAAGTCTCCAGGGCCCATGCTAAAAAAAATATCTTCAGTGCCCTGCCCTCTCTTGTACCTTCTGGGGTCTGAGGAACTCCATTTCCAGGTGTCAAAATTATTCTTCTCCCTCCACTGAGACAAAATTGATGTGCCCCATTCCAGTAACTATAACTTTACCTTTTTCCAATTATTCCCTAATTATACCTAGATCAGGCACAAGAGAAATAAGAGCATTCCTGTAGAACTTAACACAGACCCATTATGCTCCCTACTTTGTCCCTCATGGACCTCTGGGTAAGAACTCAGCCAGCAGGCATACTCAACCAAGTAGTCATTCTTTGTATGACTGAGGACCATGTCAGTCCCACAGGACAATGCAAATGGCTGAACCAGCATTAAGTTTGAATACACTAGCTTTTTGGGAAGCTGCACCTGAAAAGTGTATCAATCAGGCCAACCTGGGATTGTAAGTAAGGGAAAGAAAGAAGCATCATGTCCAGGGAAGACTGGGTTGTAATCCCAAATTTTCAAAATTGGTTTACCTCCATCCTTCATCCTGATCATTACCCAGTGTATTAGTTTTCTAAGGCTACCATAATAAGTGATCACAAACTTGTTGGGTCAGAAGAGCAGAAATTTATTTTCTCATGGTTCTGGAGGTTAGAAGTCTGAAGGGATGCCTGGGTGGCTCAGTCGGTTAAGCGTCTGCCTTCAGCTCAGGTCATGATCCCAGGACCCATGATCAAGTCCCACACTGGCTCTTTGTTTAGCAGAGAGCCTGCTTCTCCCTCTGCCTACCACTGCCCCTGCTAGTGCTCTGTCTCTCTCTCTTTCTCTCTGACAAATAAATAAGTAAAATCTTCAAAAAAAAAAAAAAAAAAAGAAGTCTGAAATCAAGAGCCCGATGCAGGGCTCAATCCCAGGACCCTGGAATCATGACCTGAGCTGAAGGCAGATGCTTAACCGACTGAGCCACCCAGGAGCCCTTCACCAGTTTTAACGTAAGAAATAAGGGAAGTTTATAGGTCAGTAGGTCTGACCACAAGAATTTATCTAGATTCTTTTGGATTGGGTATTCATATTTCAGTGGTTCCCTTTCATCAGCTTTATAAACCCAATCCAAGACAGTAAGAAGCCAAATACTACTCAATTCCTTATTTATGATTTCCCATGAGAATTTATCTATCTCATAGAACTATTACTGAGAACACTGAAACTTCCTTATAGCAGCTACAACCCACTGCAAAAAAAAACCCCGAAATTCTGAGAACTACTATTATCTCTGAATGGATCTAAATTTGGCATGATGCACTGTGTCATAACACAGCCCATCCCTTGCCATTCTTCCTTGACAAGAATTACACACCTGCCCCTCCTGTCCCAGGTGACTCAACTAGTTATAATAATTTGCCAGGCTTCTGACAATAGATGTCACAAATTTCCCTCCTGTTGCATTCGGTATAGGCACATGTCTTCTAACTTGTCTGGAAGGGACTTTATTAGTCAGGAATCTCCAGAGGAACAGAACCAAAGAGTGTGGGGGCGGGGGGGGGGGGAGTTATTTTAAGGAATTGGCTCTTGGATTGTGAAGGATGGCAAGTCTGAAATCTGTAGGGCAGGTAGGTAGGTTGGCTAGAGACCTAGGGAAGAGATGACATTGCAGTCTTGAATCTAAAGGCATGTGAATGCTGAATTCCTTCCTCCCTAGAGGACCTCAGTCTTTTCTATTAAGGCCTTCAAATGATTGGATGAGGCCCACCCATATTATAGAGGGCATTTGCTTTACTCAAAGTCTACTGATTTAAATGTTAATCACATCTGAAAAAATAACTTCACTACAACATATGGACTGGTAGTTACCCAAAAACTGGATACCATGGCCTAGCTAAACTGAGACATAAAATTGATCATGACAGGGGCAGAATCTTCTGCCTACCCCTGATAAATCTTTAAACTATTTGTTACAATATTGCAGATCTGAGACCATATTAATGCAGAAGTCTTCCTACCCAGAGGATAGTTAACAACAAGCAAGATGCAATGTGGTATGCAATCAACTTCCCCAATTATTTCTCCACAACAGCCAGTAAAGTGGAGTATTTATTGCCCACCTGACCATTCAACTAGGCCAAAACATTTGCTGCTATTCCTATGGATTAATCATATCTCATTAATTGGTTCACATGATCCTCATTCTTATTCTAGAAAGCCATATCTCTGTAGCATCCTATCTTCACCACCAAAACTTCCAAAAACTCTGAAGGCCATGAGATTTTGTTCTAGTTGTAAGCTAACTTGCCAAAGTTTGAGACAAAGGACTTTATTACTCATCAGACAGTGTCTGAGTCCTTAGTCTTAGTTCAGGCTGCTATAACAAAAATACCATAAACTGGGAGGCTTATAAACAATAGAAATTTATTTCTTGCTGTTCTGGAGGCTGAGAAGTTCAAGATCAAAGCAGATTCAGTGTCTGGTGGTGACTCACTTCTTGTTTCATAGGTGTCTGTCTTCTCTTTGTGTCCTCACATGGAAGGAGTGAGGGGGCTCTCTGGGGGGTCTTTTATAAGGCACTAACTCCATTCATAAGAATTCCACCCACCTAAAGGCCCCACCTGCAAGTACCATTACACTGGGGATTAGGTTTCAACATATCAATTTTTAGGGGACACAAACATGTAGTCTATAGCACACAACAAGTAGCTAGACTGTCAGTATATTTGTGAAGCTTCCTTGAGCCCCAATTTTCACAGCGTGGTAAAAGTAGGGCCAGGTCACACCTGAATATGCAGTGGTTTGCATTATAGGAAACAAATCTTTAGTTCAAGGAACCTGAATCTTTTATAATAAGCAGTAAACACACCAGCCTTTTACTCAAGAGGGAGACACTGTCTCTATCCTCCAAGACTCATAAGACAGCAGAAAATGCAAGAGACCCATAGAGAATTATTTTCTAACACAAATAACCACCCTGTACTTTATTTCGTCCCAGAGGTGGATGGTCTTTTTCATGACTTTTTCTTTTTAAAGTAGATGTATTCATATGTCTTCTTGGCAAAGAGCAGCACCCATTATGGGGCAAAAGGATTCTCTTCCAATGTGTCTACAATGTGTTAAGGATAGACATGTAGAGTAGTGGGCAAATTGAAAACTGACTTTCTTAATTAGATAATATGAATCAAGAACAAGTGAGTGGAGCTCAAGCACAGGGGAGGTTAGGAATATGTGAGGAAGATTAGCAAGCAAACAATTGACATTATAACTTTGTGAGGGAGTGAAGATCTGGACACAAATGTGGCAGAAATTACAGAATTTAAGTGATGACACATAGGGTGGGAAAAATCTCTGACAAACATATGAGGAAAAAATAACATGTATTTACTATTAGTCATTTGAAAGATCAATTATTTCTCTTTTAGAAAATGAAGCTTGTTTTCTATAGCTAAATGACATTTGACCTCTGAAATTGGCTATAAGACAGTTTATGAAATACTTCAGTGGTTTCACATTACTATTGCAAAATCTTATACATCTGATGAAACAATAAATACAAATGAGATAGCAAAATATCCTTTTTTATGCCACTCAAGTTTCTTTTTTTTTAATTTTTTTTTTTAGATTTTATTTATTTGAGAGAGACAGAGATAGTGAGATAGAGAGCACAAGTGGGGAGGAGAGGGAGAAGCAGGCTCCCCACAGAGCAGGGAGCCCGATGCAGGACTCAATCCCAGGACCCTGGGATCATGACCTGAGCCAAAGGCAGACGCTTAACCGACTGAGCCACCCAGGCACCCTCAAGTTTCTTTTTTTAACATACACATACATATTCACACTTTAATATACACAATCTTGATACAATTTACAATACTGAAAAATATTAATTAAAAGTAATTTATATTTTATAATATAATGTATATTTTATTAACATAAAATAATAAAATATTAATAAATATTAATGACACATTGTAAGAAGTTCATCATTTTTTGCTTTGATGTTTCCTTCCACCTTATAAAGCAGACAGAGTAAATACTACTTTTCTGATATAATGAAACTGAGACCAGAGTTGGTAACCAGGTCCAATTTCCCTAACAGTAAATCCAATGTTCCATTCACTATTATTTTGATCTTGGAAAATCAGTTTATAATCTCTCCAATTTCTGGGCGTAAGTTAACAAACATTAATATATACATCAAGTGATTGCATCACTGATTATATATGAATACACAATTACTGCATTAGCCCCATCACAGCTGTGTCGAATGTACAAGGACTGTTAAAAATCTGTTTTGCATTAGTTCTTTATAGACCATAAAAATACAAACACAAATATATTTAATGCATATATACCTTTTAGCAATTTCACCAGTCCATTATATGAAGCATTTCTTGTAGTTAAACATCTACTTTTATATTACATAAATTAGTAAACATATTTGCCATAAATTATGAAGTAGGATTTTCTCAAGAATTTCAAAATGAATGTTTTCTATATATTTTTGATGTTTTATAAAATGCGCAAACATTAAATCTAAGTCTTTGATCTGATTTTTTTAAATTCCATGCTTAAAACATTTACTTTCAATTTTTATTTCCCCCACCCATGTTTTTCAAGACTATTTTGTATCAACTCTACTTGTGTGGGTAAAAATATAAAGAAATAATTATAAATGCTAAGTTAAGCTAAATTTACCTTTACCTTTTTAAATCCAGTACCCTATTGCCTTAGAGATCATTATGTCTGTGAAAATCATTACTGATACTGAGGTCACCTTAATTTCTTTAAAACATAGTTTTGGACACGTTATTGTCCAGTCCAGCTCTTAAACTTGGAATGGTCCATATTCACACACACACACACACACACAGATACATACACACATTCATTCATTCATGTATACATGTATACAACCCAACCACCTAAGCTAGGTAATGAGTCTTCAATGGCCAGGAATCACCCATTAATCCTTATTTAGAAGGGAAGCTACTTATTGTCTCCTAAAACTGCCTCACACTCCCATCTTCTTTGCATGTGTCTTTTTCTTTTCTCGGAGTACTTCCTATCACCTTCTCCTTTGAACCCAAGCTTTTGTTATCTCCACCAAAACTCAGTCTTTTAAAGGTTGTAAATGGTCTCTGTGTTTCTAATTCCAGTAGTCATTTCTCAATCCTCACCTTACATGACTCACCAGAAACATTGACCCAGTAAATCTCTCTCCTTCATCCTTGAAATACCATCTCCTCATCTCTCCAGACAGTTGGCTCTCCTGGTTGTCTTCCCATGACATTGGTTGTTCCCTGTGTCTCCTTTGCTGGTTTCTCCTCATCTAAGTGTTGGAGTGTCCTAGAGCTCAGTGCTGGACATCTTCTATATTTGTCCTCTCTCTTTACTGGTCTCCCCCAGCCTGATGGATTTACACACTACATACACACTGACAACTTTTACATTCATATCCCAAGTGGGGTTTATTCCCTAAATGATAGAATTTTATATGCAACTGCCCACTTGACCCCTCTATTTGGCTATCACCTTCTGCTTGAATATCATCAAATAAATTTCTCAAACTTAACATGTCCTAAACTGAAATCTTGATCTTCCCATTAAAAACTGTTCCTCCAAAATTTTTCTCAACTTAGTAAATGAAAATTCCACCATTCTTATTTCTGAGGCCATAATCGTTAAGGTCATTCATGAGTCTTCTCTTTCTCTCACACCCTACGTCAATTTCACTGGCAAATTTTATCCATTTCTCCCTCTGTTAATACCCAGTTCCAACACACCATTCTCTGTTTGTCTCTCTCTCACCTGGAGTAGTAAAAACCCTTCTAATCAACCTCTTTATTCACTTCTCTCCTCCAATAGCTACTCATCTCATTCACAGTAAGAGTTATAGTTCTCAAAATTATCTCCCAGGCTTTATACAAATTGCCCCCTACACACACACACACATCTATGATCATAGGTATTACAATCCCACTGGTTTTACCCTAAACTATCCCTAAGGAATTAAGCTGGACCTTAAACAGAGGAAAAATTTTCAGTAATCATGTAGGGAGCAATGGGTGGAGAAGGACTGCTATTTTAAAGAACTATTCTCACTGATAGGAGTACTTTAGGCAGAGATCCAAGAGAGGTATAAGAGTAAGCAATGTGGCTCTCTGGGAGAATAGTGTTCCCACCAAGCAGTGAGTGCAAAGGCCCTGAGACTGCAATATAGTTGGCAGATTGGAGGAAACAGGAAGAGGCTGAAGACTGAAAGGTCAGCCAAGGGAAGGTGATGGTACTTAGCAGCCCAGGTGAAAGAAGGATCCATCTGTTTTGGTATCAGTAGGAGTTGAAAAGAGGAAATAGGTAAGAAAAAGTCACTGCATTATTAACAAATGTTTATTGAGTAACTCCTCTAGGCAAAGCACTTTTCCAGACACAAGAAATACAATTAAACCAAAATGTGCCTACTCTCACAAAATAGTACCTTTTTCACAAGACACAAAATCTGTCTTGTGCGGAGGACAGATATTAAACAATAGAGGGCGCCTGGGTGGCTCAGTTGGTTAAGCGACTGCCTTCGGCTCAGGTCATGATCCTGGAGTCCCTGGAACGAGTCCCACATCGGGCTCCCTGCTGGGCAGGGAGTCTGCTTCTCCCTCTGACCCTCCCCCCTCTCATGCTCTCTGTCTCTCATTCTCTCTCTCGCAAATAAATAAAATCTTTAAAAAAAAAAATTTAATTAAACAATAGAATTTGGCAATTGTTTTGATGTTGTGGAGTGACAAAGAAAGAGGATTTCTTTTTTTTTTTTTTTTAATTTTTTTTTTTTTTTTAATTTATTTGACAGAGAGAGAATGAGAGAGAAAGCACATGAGAGGGGGGAGGGTCAGAGGGAGAAGCAGACTCCCTGCCGAGCAGGGAGCCCGATGCGGGACTCGATCCAGGGACTCCAGGATCATGACCTGAGCCGAAGGCAGTCGCTTAACCAACTGAGCCACCCAGGCGCCCGAAAGAGGATTTCAAAAGGAGACTTGAATCTGGGTGATGATTCATGAATATAGTTGCCTATGAACTGAAACTTACATGGGGTTCTTATGAAAGTCCTTAGCAGCTTTTTTACAGCTTTTCAACAATAGTCTCACTGAGAAGTTTCTAATCAGACATGTAAAACAGGCAATACATTCAGCTTCACAGCAAGATCACAGACAACTAGACCTGGGTTAATATCCCATCTCTGCTACTCAATCTCTTTAAGCTTCTGTTTCCTCATCTGAGATGAGGGGATAACAACTGCACCTTCATTACAAGGTTGAGGCTATCAGTAAAGCAATTCACATGGCAACTGTTATAGAAAGCATTCAATATTTATATAATAGCTAATACGTGTAGAGAGATTTGATGCCTGAGAAAATACCTATCCCTGAGGAATGAACTCTCACAATATGACTTCTTATCAAAAATTTGTGACCATCTAGTGAATCAATATTGGCATAAGGCTTTGTTTCATTGTTAATGTAACAGAATAAAAAGTAAATAATAGTTGATCTTCCAGTGTATCTATCTGTAAAATCCTTATTGCAATATTCCTCTTCCATCTCACGTAAAAGTAGAGAGGAGAGGTTTTATGATATATTCTGGAATTTCTTTGGATAAGTGGGAGAAAGTTCAGTGGTAAGAAACAGATTCGTGAGGGCCAGCATTACCCATCATTGTGACTACACTCACAACCTCTATATTCAAAAGTGCCAAGAGCACTATAGCATGTTCAATTTTATAGAAAGATGTGCAGACCTTTGGTCTATTTTTTATATTGTGAAATTGCATTATGAGTCAGGGAAGAGTACTATCATCATATTAAGAAATATTTACTAAGATAAAAACATCAACATCATGAGTGCTAAGAGTTGTACCATACAGGAAGATAATCATCATCTTCTGAGAGCAAAATACTGAAATTAGGCAGCTGAGTGACATAAGAATACAAGGAGCAGGTGACAATATGAGCTCTGGCCAGATAACAATCACAGATCTACTTAAGTTAATGCAGGTGTTTTGATTAAGGTATCTAAAGATTCTGAGTTTTAGGTCAAGATAACGGACTTCTTCCCTCCTGAGAACATATTATATGGCAGGAAGTTAATTTTCAGAGGGGAAACAATCCCTAATAATGAAGAGCATAGAAGATGATATTGGATTTATCAACAGATAAGATATATTAACCAATTTCTGAAATTCAGAAAATAGATATAAACATGGGGAGGAAGCTATAGTCCAGGGAAATATGCTAAGAGCACCTGCTACAGTTGTTGATTTGTCAAAGTCTAGAATTTTTTATAGTATATAAAATTTGAAATTATATTAAAAGCATAAAGATAAATTTCTTTCATATTTTCTTCATACTTGCTATCTTTTTCAATATAGAAAATTTCTCCCTCCTTTTACGTTTTTGCCTTGATATGAAAATATTTTTATTTTGCAATCAGAGTTTAATTTTTTAGCAAAGTAAAGAATTCTAGGTCTAAAATAATTTCCCTTTAAAATTTTAAGGGCATCTTACACTAATCTTTCATTTCTTTGTAGGTTACCTATGTTTTTCTCATTACTTTCAGGATTCTCTCTCTAGGTTTAGAATTCTGAAACTTTACTGGGATATCTTTGTGTGAGGGGACCTTGCCATTAACCCCATCTGGTACCAAGTGAGCCCTTTTAATCTAAAAATGTATTTCTCTCTTCAAGTCTGGGATATTTTTTGCCTATATTTCTTTGAAAATTTTCTCTCTTTCATTTTGTTTTAGTTCTCTTTTTTTGGAAGGTCCTCCTTAGATGTACATAGAAACTTCTGGATCCATCCTCCACATTTCTAAATACTTCTCTAGACTTTCCACTTCTTCATTATGTGCAGAATTTCTGCAAGATAAAATGTTGACAGGAATGAAGTGATGTTGAGACCCAACAGGGGTACTTACCTGGGTATGATCTTCCTAATCATTAATTCAAACTTCCTTTGTGCCCATTCTCCTGTTACTTAATCTACCCTAATGATGATCTATCTTTAATCGTAGTGATCACATTTTTCATTTTGGTAAATTTTTTCCAAAGCAAATGTTTTAGTTTCTTGGTTTATTTTACAGATATGGTATCCTGTTACGCTTCTCTAAGGATATTTTATTTATTTTAAGATATTCTTCTGTTTCTTTTATTAACTCTGTTCATTGAAATTTGTTGACTTTAATGATTCCTGATTTTATGTTTCTTTTTGTAAAAAAATTTAATTAAAAAATAGGCCTACAATGAATACCTTTGTAGCTGGAATGTGCTTCTTAAACTCATAAATACTGGTGGGTTGGATCAGAAATAAATACAGTTCTGATTACCAGAGCCCTGCACTTACAATGTCCAAGTGGACATGTTGTTTCTGAGGTGGAGGTGCTCTACCCTCCCTTGATAAACCAAAATTAGTTATTTAGAGCAGTAACTTAAAAATCCCAATACTCAGGCCATCACCAAACCATTAAATCAGAATTCTGCACCATGGGAGCTGGACTTCAGTATTCAAATCCCCCAGTTGATTCCAATGTGAGGCCAGATGTGAGAACCACCACATTCCAGTACTGTGTGCTTACCTGATTCCACACACATTCTGGAAGCCTTCCTATCAGAATCCTGCCATCAGAGTGCTATTCTCACCTCTGTGCCAATGTTGTCATCAGCTATCCTAAGTGGGGTTCAGTTAGTTACTTTTCCCCAGTTTCTAGAGTCTCTGACCTTGGAATTATTCCCGAAGTCTGTCTGGCAAACTCCCACATCATATTGCCCTCTTAATTATCTATATGGGTTCTTCTTACGCCTGTTGGGTCTCAACATCACTTCATTCCTGTCAGCACTTTATCATGCAGAAATTCTGCACTATTCCGCTCTGTTAGTGATATTACCCTTGAGTTGCAAATACTACTATGAATTCATGTTATCTTTTCTCATTTTAACGTGAGAGGTAGAAATCTAGTCTCCGTAGAATCTCTAAGAAGAGATACTCAGGTTTATGTATTTGTTCATTCTTTCATTTATTAAATCGGCATTGGGTCCCTGCTCTACGCGCCAGGCTTAAAGCAGAGAACAAGAAAAACACAGCTACTGCCTCACGTAGCTTGCATTCTAATGTGTTTTTCATAGTACCACCCCCAATTGGAATTAATCCAAATATTTAATAATATATTGGTGGTTGGATGAGTTAAGAAAATACATATCTAATGAAGTATTATCCAGTTTTTAAATACACTTTAAAATTATGACATGAAAAAAATCTTCACAATATAATGTTAACTGGAAAAAAGCAAGATACAGAATGGTACATATAGTATAAAGAAAAATTAAAGGTTTTCGCCTCTGAATTGGAACACCTGGATAATTAATATATTTGTCTTTATATTTTTTCAGTACTTTCTAATACTAACAGATTTATTTTCTATATAATATACTGTTTTAAAAAGTCAGAAATATGTTTATTTATTTATTTATTTATTTATTTATTAAAGATTTTATTTATTTGACAGAGAGAGCGAGAGAGCACAAGCAGGGGGAACAGTAGAGGGAAAGGGAGAAGCAGGCTTCCCGCTGAGCAGGGAGCCCGATGTGGGGCTCGATCCCAGGACCCTGAGATCATGACCTGAGCCGAAGGCAGACACTCAACCATCTGAGCCACCCAGGCGCCCCCAGAAATATGTTTTTTAAATTATATTCTCTTTTGCAAGTTAAAACACAAAAGCAGCAGATAGAATCTAACTATCTCACTTTATCAGAGAGCACAGATCTAGAAAACAAAGATTGTAACTCAGAAATCACGGGGACTTTTAGAGTTCCCTTACATATTTTTACAATGTAAGCTTCCTGAAGGTAAGTGATAAACATACTTTTTGCTTTGTTTTGTTTTGTGGTTTATTTTGGTATAATACCTTGCTAACTCATGTGGTTCATTAAGAATTACCTTCGCACAGACAGATGATATGTTTTAAGTCAAAGAATTGCTGTCCCACATAACATGAGCATTCATGTTGGGTCTCTTGTCTCAACACAGGGGTTTGCATGAAGCTCTTTAACCTAAAAATCTTGGCTGATAACATGCCTTGACGTCAGTTTTATTCTGAGTGGGACAGTACTTCATGGACTTTGACAGAGCCCCTCCCCCAACACATTATTAATAAAGCAGAAAAAAAAGAGCAAGTAGAAAGCAGATGGAAGATGAAGGGATTCGCCTGATATATTGTTACTATATATTAAAGGCTTTGGACAAAGATGAGTGATATGGAAATGACTTCTTAAAAGCTCAAAGCTTAAAAGCTCAAAGACCCAAGGAAGGAAGGCTCCTTCAAATTTTGGTTAACAAGCCTCTCCTTGTTTTGTCAGCCAGCTAATGCTACTCCTCTCAACTTCTGAAGATCTGGACATACCTTGAGAGGTGAACATTAGCTTCTGGAAAAAGAAAAAAAACAAAAAACAAAACAGCCCATCACCGCTACCCATTGACCTCCAGAACCCATCTCCCCAAGTCTGATATGGAGTCATGGCTACCCCAGACAAAAGAGCAATCTGATCTATAAAAAGCTTGGGCAGGGCTGCAAAGATGCAGTTGCATTGACTCTGAAGAAGACAGTTACTTTATATTCTATGAAGTGTCATAAAAGATACAGAAATTGAGTGAGCACTTCTGTGGTACATCATGAATGCGATTGGTCATATTAATTTAACAGAGCATAGGTAATATGTGACTAAACGAAAGACCAAATGCTACACAATTTAATTATATAAAAACATCTATGTCAATTTTACTCTGTTAAAAATTTAACAGAATAAATTAAAATTAATTAATTTTACAGAATTATTAATAGTTATTAATTCATTAATAATTTTAACAGAATTAATTAAAATTTAATTGCCTGTAAAAATTATCTCAACAAAAAATTGTCTATTTTTTGTGGTAATGTTGTTTTGTTTCTTTTATGGTGTTCCCACTCAGCCAATTTTGGTCAAAGGTACTTTTTCTCACAATGTACCACCCATATTATACATATGTTCAAATATTTTTCTTTTTTTTAAAGATTTTATTTATTTATTTGACAGAGAGATAGAGAGAGGGCACAAGTAGGCAGAGTGGCAGGCAGAGGGAGAGGGAGAAGCAGGCTCTCCGCGGAGCAGGGAGCCCGATGCGGGGCTCGATCCCAGGACCCTGGGATCATGACCTGAGCCGAAGGCAGCTGCTTAACCGACTGAGCCACCCAGGCGCCCCTCAAATATTTTTCTTAAATGTAATACCTAATAGATTTTTGGAGGGGCATTGAGTTTACCATTCATTTTAATAACAAGAGAATCCTTTTGAAACTTAGTTTTAAACCATAAAATATATGCTGTGCACAATAGATTTTAAATGTTAAAGTGTTTCCATCACTATAGAGTAAATCATTCTGCTGACTTTATGATACAATGGATACTTTAATACTTAAAGCAATAGTTATTTTCTACAAATGCAGTTTCCATAGAAACAGTATGCTTTACTTATTAGACAAAGAAGGATCGGAACTGACTCTACTACACTATGAAGTCCTTTTCAGCTCTAATTTCACTAAATTCACATATATGTTAAAATCCATTTCAAACATTTAATATATTTTGTCTTGAGAGCATAAAATAACCTTCAAATTTTCTTGATGGTATATTTAGGATATTTATAATATATTTAATATATAGACATATTTGTTTATACATATATACACAGAGGAAGCAGGTGAGAAAGTAATGATATATTTTCCAAGTCTATTAGTTGCTCTCTAAAAAGATGACACATTTAGGGACACCTGGGTGGCTCAGTCTGTTGAGCGTCCAAGTTTTGATTTTGGCTCAGGTCATGATCTCAGGGTCTTGAGATCAAGCCCCACACCCAGCTCTGCACTGAGCATGGAGCCTGCATGGGATTCTCTCTCTCCCTCTCCCTCTGCCTTCATCTGCTGGTGCTCTCTCTCTCTCTCTCACTCTCTAAGTAAATAAATAAAATCTTAAAAAAAATAAATAAATAAAAAGATGACACATTTAGAAATACATCAGTGTAAAACTACAATAGTTTTGTTCCACATATTTGAAGAGTTGAGTTTTTTAAGTATTTAAGATATTTTAAAATGATATGCAGTCTAACATTATAATATTTCAGTGTACGAATGTTCATTCAATGGCATCATACTCATTTGTGTTAAATTGGTGAAGGTAGAAATGACTGATAAATATTTGTGGACTGAAAAAAAAAAAGTAGGGGAAGACATATGGAAGTGGCCTGTATTGTGGCTTTCTTTGAAATGGGACTCTTAGTCTCCCTCTTTTTAGTACTCTAATACATCAAGCGGTTACTTGGCCACTTGGAAAGAGTTAAGTCAAACCACCTGTCAAAATCTCGAATATACAGTGTTTATAAATATTCAGAATTATCTTCATTCACTCATTAGTCTTTAGTCTAAGAAATTATTGGATTATCAGTTTTTCACAGATGGAACCACCCTTCCTTTTTGGCATACTATACCTGAATGAATAAGCATACTGAATTGGAAACAGTACAGTAAAATAAACAGAAATGGTGATGTAATTTGCCTCCTGTCCTCAACATCAATACTTATTAGGAAATGGTTCAGTAGCCAAAAGAAATCTTTTTTTCATTTTATTTCGGTCCTGGTATGAGGTTGAGTAAGAAAAGTGAGTGTACTGGATCTAAAGAATACAAAGCAAGTTTTTAAGTGTGACGTGTAGCTCACTAGTCCCCAAGATTAGGACAAATAGCAAAGTATATAAACTTACAGGAGAATAAGTTCATGCTAGGCATTAGAATAAATGTCTTGAGAACCATGAGAGACTATGGACTCTGAGAAACAAACTGAGGGTTCTAGAGGGGAGGGGGGTAGGGGGATCGGTTGGCCTGGTGATGGGTATTAAAGGGGGCACATACTGAATGGAGCACTGGGTGTTATACGCAAACAATGAATCATGGAACACTACATCAAAAACTAATGATGTAATGTATGGTGAATAACATAACATAAAAAAAAGAGTAAATGTCTTGATTATGATGGTGGTTGAATAGCAAATTGAGGAACAGAGGAAATCATGGAAATATTACTATCCTAACAAGATCATCCAAAGGCACAAACATGAATTAAGTGGAGTCTATCTATGTACCATGCATGCTTTTCCTATCCTTGACCCTCACTTTCCTATCCCTAACCCACTTGTGTTTTTCTGTGGCTCGCCCATCAGATGTGACTGAGCAATGTACAGCTAAACTGCACTGATGGAATCCATGTCCTTTGACCCATGTGTTGCCCTTCTCCAATCAAATATAGCACTTTGTGAGCTATTCCCTAAGGTTACTCTCCAATTAGAGGAAGCTAATCAGAATAACTATGCCAGAAAAATATGTTAATGATTGTTAATTGCGTCACATATATTTTGAACTGTAACTATGGAAAGAAAGAAAGAAAGGTAAATTTTTTTCCTTTAGTAAGTGTTCAAGTCTCACTTTAGAGAGTTTGAGTCTCATAAAGATCCTGTTGTCTGATTCAAAGTATTCCTATGCTGCAAAAGACTCAGCTTTGAATGAGATATTGCTTACATGCTGGTTTGGATTTCTAAAACAATGAACTGCATTAACAGTAAGATCTTTTCTACCAATTGACTAAATAGCAGCCTAAATTCAGCATTCTTTTTGTATGTCCAGGGACTATTACAGAATTTGAGATTTGATAAAACAGACATGTGTTAAAGCAGGAAGACCTTAGCAAAATATTTGGTCAGATTTTAAGTTATTTTGATTTATTGGGTGACATTACTTTAAAATAGGTTATGTTTTTTATTTGTGGAATTAGAAAATGGCCAAAAGTGATCCCATTTTTATAATATCAGACAGTTTGAAGACACAAATCAGGCCAAAGAGATTATCGCCTAATAAGCACCTTCATAAAAATAAAAATTAAAAAACAAAATAAAACACAGAAAAGTAATATTTTAAAAAGCAGGAGGATTTCCATAACAGAAACAAAACTTTAACTTATTATCTCACTTTATCTTCAAAGGAAGTTGGTGGATAAATGGTTCTAGTACACTTGAATAAAAGTGGATCAGCACATGTATCTCAGTGTTTCAGGCAAGCCCCATTTACTGGAACCTTAGTCCCGACCTGGAATAAAAATCCCAGTGAAGATTCCATACATGCACAGGTGTTAGCTTCCACACGCTTTTAAATTTTTAAGAAGTTGTACCACCACCCGACATCTACATGAAGAATTCATGCATAAACAAGAGGCAATAATCAAAGTCCAAAACTCTTTGGTTCTTCTTACCATGTGTGACCAAAGATACTAGAGTCTGAGGAGGAAGAGAGAGGAGCCAGTCTCTGTGGGTGAACTACTACTTTCCCGGGGTGGATGTAGGCTCTTTACATGGCTTTCACTCAAAGCATCGAAGTGAGTTATGATTATTATTCCCACTTTTCAGCTTCAAAGTGGATTTTTTTTTTATTTCAGTGACTCAGACTCAAGGAGATGACTGAGGACTCAAAGAACTGAGGACTCAAAGAAAAAAAGTTCGCCTAATTTATACTACTAAAATGTCAATTTGAAGACAGGGGTCTACTTCTGGCTCTGCCACTGGATAACTTTGGTCAACTCAATTTCTTTAGCCCTCAAAATCCACATCTGTAAAATATTGTCATCATATTAGGCTGACACCTTGGAGACCTCATAGATCTCAAAATTTCTGAAACTATGATAGAAAAAATTAATTCACTGCCCAAGGTTGTTAAAGCTTAATAAATGAGTAATGAAATTTCATTATACTATTCTCTCTACTTTTTTACACAATTAAAATTTGCCATAATAAAAAGTTTTTTTAAGTTCTCTGTTATCTAAGGAGTAGCATACCAGCTGACCTTCACTAAAACACATAAATTAGTGGTAATTTGGAAATTATCTTCATCATCTTCCTATTTATTTTTCACATGGAATAGATATGCAAAAACTGCTACTGAAGGAAAGTGAATTTTTCCATTTGTTTCACATTTTGTAAAACCAAACTCCCATGTAACAAAATCAAACAAGAATATTCTTCACTTAAAAACAAACCCAAATTTTATTTGTCTTTAATAGTTGCAGTTTCCCCCTGAAGGGCTAAGCAAGCATTTTGTTCCTGTGGGAGCCTATTCTGGTGTAACTAACTCCTGTGTTTTATTTACAATCCTGGCAGACCTTGCCTAGATTCCTTTCTTTAAGGGGTGCAAGGACAAGAGTCCCATGTTCTGACAGACACTTTGAACTTGAGTATGGTCGAGTAGAGTCTGAGTCACTGAAATCTAGAAAATCCACTTTGTAAACCATACCATTTCTGCTGGGGTATGCAATGTTGACCAGAAATGTTTGAGCAAGTTAACTGAAGGACAAACAATTTCCCACATTCCTAAGGTTCCATCAACAATGCGATGTTCTCTTTTGAAAGATCAGCATTATGAACAGTAACAATGATCCCACTTAAGTATTTTTCATTCAAATAAGGAAAGCTGGAATGCTTAAAATATAAAGAACTAACAAAACTCAACCAGATGTCTTACGATGGCAGATTTCATTCTTGTCTTGTAGTCCAAAGTCCCTAAAACAATGAAGGAGGAAATAAATGTTCTAAGTTTTAAAATGTTTCCTTTAAATTTTCATTTAGCTGTTAAACTCTTATCCTATATACATTATATATAGGATATATCCTATATCCTAAACTCTATCCTATATACATTCAGAAAAGAATGAGGATTCTTGCCAGTTTTAGGACTATCTTTCTTTTGGAATGTCAATTCCCCTGCACTGTTCAGAATTCAATGTGAGGCAAACAACATTTGATTGGTGAGGGGCTTCCTTTGAAATGGAAATATTAAAGAGGTAGTGTTTTATTGTGTCTTAAAATATTTAGAATCTCAAATTAACTTATTACTTAAAAATTATTTCTGATTCAGAAATAATTATACATTAGATTCCAGATATATGATCTTGGTATTTCAAACTCTATTGGCTCAAAACCCCACCCAGAAGCACAAGACTGAACAGAAACAACATGATAGTCACTTTGTTGGCACGAGCTCCTTCCAACATGTAAATGTAAAATACACCACCTTTGGACATGAAAAAAAAAAAATTAGTCAGAAGTACTCTATTGTAGAAGCAAGTAAAAGGATTTAAAAACAGCTGTTGCTGCTATGGGGAGGATAAATATTTGATTACACAACACAGAAAATAATAACAAGCAAATATAATTCTTTAAAAATGGCTGAGATTGAGTACTTCCAAATATTTTCATCCCACCAAAGGAAAGAACAGAAATACTCCCTGGTTAGTACTTGAGAAAAAAAGGCAGATTTGAGCAGTTTTTTAATGGAGAAGAGTTTCAGTGGAATGATGTTTACTCACCCAATAGAATCTTGGAAATCAGAGTATTTTAATTTTATTTATTTTTTGGTATTTTGGACCTCAATCTTGTAAAAAGTAGCCATTCTGTATGAAGGGGTTCAAGTGACCAACTTCAAAGAAAGAATTAGAAGAATGGAAAGGGTAATCCCAACTACAGGAATTCAAAATTGGGTACAGAAGTTCAACTGAGCTTCCGGTGACATGTAAGAATAGAGTCCGTAAAATATAGAACAAGATCCATGTTTGAAAAAAATTTGTTAGATGCTATAAACTTGATAATTTGAGAGCTTTTGTTCACTTTCCTCTTGCAAGTTGCAGCAATATACTTAAATTGTAAAAGGGCTGTATTTTGACTATTTTCATTCATCAGTCTCCGTACCTATCATCGTCTCTCCATCCTTATTTATTCTGCTTGTTCTCCAGGAAGCTGATTTCTGTGGCATACCTGGATAGCCGCCACCCGCTCCAGCTTCTTGTAGGTTTGACCAATGAGAAGCACCAGCGCCTTGGAAGGGTGGAGGAAGAGGGTGGAGGAGGAGGGTGGAGTTCAGGGCATGTGTGTATCCTCCCAGGTCCATCCCCGCTGGAGGCCGGAATTGGCTCTAGCTCCACCGAAGCTCTCAGTTTCTGTCAGGTGGCCCCTCCCATGTAGCTATTTTCTCTGCTTTCAATAAAACTTGCCCTCTTCTCACTCTTTCTCCCCCCACCCTCCTCAAAGTACAGCAACCCAAAAGTGATTCCACATGCCCGGGTCAAGTGAAAAAATTAGGTCCGCAACAAAAGATTTTTAACAGGGGAAGTTATTACAACCACATGTCCACTTAAATAACTCATTTGGCTGGTATACAAGTTTGATAGGTCTTGGAGACTGAGCGTTACCACAAACTTAATCTGCAGTTGAGGATTAGGAAAAATCACTACAGTCCCTAGCTGCTAGTTTACAGCTATTGACTTAACCTATTTTTTTTTTTTTTTTAAATCTAACAAAGATAATCAGAAGCAGTTACTTCACAAAGTATCTTTGCCATTTTGGCTCAGGCCTTCTATCATCACATAGTTCTTTATAGTCTTTCTGTGACATAGATATTATATCGGCCTGTTCATTATATTGATGATGTTTTAACAAAAGCACCTGGGCATCAGGAATTAAGAACCCAGATGCCTTATAAGACCCACGCATGTCAGAGGGCAGAAGCTAAGCTTGAGAAGTTTCAGAGGTCTGCCACATTGGGGAAGTATTTGAAAGTCCAGTATCTATGAAATGTCAAGGTATTTCTTAGAAAGTGAGAGAAGGTTGTTATACCTTCTATCACCTACCACAAAGAAAGAGGCACAATGCTTGGTGGGTCCTTTTGGATTTTGGAGCAAAATATACCAGGTTTGAGTTGTAAGTTCCAAGTGGGTTCTACATCAGGACAAGGCTTCATGGCAGGTCCAACTAACCTTCTCTCTCTGAGTTTTTTTGAGAATTTAACGTAATAATCTGTAAGTCACCTAGTACAATGCCTAGCACATAGTAACCCCTCATTAAATGATTGCTTGAAAATAAGCCCTTTAAAGAAATACATTAGGGAATGGAAGGAGTTGGGGGGAAGGGAAAGAAATCAGGGTGGTTCACAAGCATAAATTTTTCATAACTTACCCAGTGTCTTTACTTTGCTGTATTCTAAGTAGGCTCATCTACATAATGCATTTTTAAGAGTGCTTTCAAATGCCAGATATTTAGCTTTGAATTAAAAAACATGAGTTAGCACAGCCAAGAAACTAATTGCCTGCCACCATGCATACAAAAATCAAACTCTTCTAGTACAAATATTTTCATTTAATGTACAAGCTTCCAACCAAGTCTCCTCCTACAGTCTTCAACCCAGATGGTTTATCCTACTCCTCTTGTTTTTCTATGTTATCTAATGGAGTAATGCTTAACTGAAGTACAGAATACATTTTTGCCAAATTATCACCACTTATTTTATAAAAGTTATTATACATTTTCCCCTTTCTTTCTACAATTCTTAGATAGTAAAAGGAACCTGATTATGAGAAAAAACTACATTATTGAAGAATCACAAATCACACAACTTCTAATAATAAAACAGATACCACTCTTTCTTTATTTCTTGGTGGAGTCAACTGTCATATAAGTAGAGAATTACATCAAGAGTGATGTCATCTGCTCCTGCCATCCCCTAGGCAATTCTTTACAGCTTCACACAAAAGATACTGTGGAAAAAAACACTACTTTGGTGTCTATGATATTGTGCTTCTACCAATATTGTCATTGAGTATACTCGTGACCTTGGCAAGTCACTTCAACTCATTTCACATCTGTAGTGTGAGGGTGGAGGTAACTCACCCACAGTGACTCTTACCTTTCTAAACAGAACCTTGCATCACGTACAGACCCATCTGCTGGGTACACCACACAGGTGTGTACCATGCCTATACCTAGGCCACAGGACATTGACTCATGTGGACCAAAGTAGATGCAAGATAATTTCAAACATGAAAAGAAACCGATAAATAACACTGCCCTTCAAATGCACTGAATTTCTTGTTAAGAACATTTTTTTGTCCAGTTTTACAACAACAGTCATGATATAACTCAACGGAAGGTAAACGTCTTAGTCCGTTCAGGCTGCTATAACAAAAGTACTGGGTAGCTTATAAACAACAGTAGTTTATTTCTCACAGTTCTGGTGGCTGGAAGTTCAAGATCAGGTAGCCAGCATGGTTGGGTTCTGGTGAGAGCCCTCTTCTGGACTATAGACTGCCAACTTCTTGCTGTGTTCTCACATGGTGGAGAGCGGAGAGAAGAAGCAAGCTCTGTCATGACTCTTATAAGGGCACTAATCCATTCATGAGTGTTCCACCCTCATGACCTCATTTAATCCTAATTAATTCTCAAAGGCCCCACCTCCTAATACCATCACACGAGAGAAGAAGAGTAGGGTTTCAACACATGAGTTTGGGGGAATATAAACAGTCTATAACACACCATTTCCCCCTATCTTGAAAATAATTTAATATTACCCATTGGACGTTTGCATATAACTTGGAACTCTTTTTCTACCTTTGACCAGAGTGCAAATATATACCAGCCTAGAAAAGTAATGGCAATAAAACAAGAAACCTCTGTAATGAAGTCCAGTGAAAGAAAATAAAGGTTTTCTCTATAAAAAAAAAAAAAAACAGACACACAAACTTCTAACAATGGTTGTTTGATTCCACTGCTATTAATATTCCTCTACAGGGTAGACCAATACCTTTTTATATAACTGGGAGTGTTAGAAATCCCAGAAAACTCATCTAGCAGTATAAAAGTATCTCCGTTCCATGTATAAAATGCTTTGTCCCTGGTGGGGCTGAGTTTAACAACACTGTCAATAGCACAGAGGTGGCAAAGAAACACCTGCATGGGCATACATCTCAAAGGGGGGAAGAATAGGCTGTTTTTCACCTCAATTACTGTTATCTATAGCCAAAAAATGTCAGTTCACCTAAGAATAAAACTTAGATTTTTTTCTTGTACATGTCCCTCAAAACCCGTCTTAGGTTTCTTATATCATACACAAAAATAAACTCAAAATGGATTAAAGATCTAAATGTGAGACCTAAAACCATAAAACTCCTAAAAGAAAACATAGGCAATAATCATTTTGGCATCAGCCTTACCAACATTTTTCTAGATATGTCTCCTCAGGCAAGAAAAACAAGAGCAAAAATAAACTATTGGGACTATATACCAAAATAAAAAGCTTTTGAACAGTAGAGGAGACCATCAAAAAAAAAAAAAAAAGAAAAGAAAAGAAAAGGCAACGTACTCAATGGGAGAAGCTATTTGCAAATATATCCAATAATGGAGTTAATCTCCAAAATATATAAAAAACTTATACAACTCAACACCAAAAAACAAAACAATCCGATTTAAAAATGGGCAGAAAACCTGAAAAGGCATTTTTCCAAAGAAGACATAAAGATGGCCAGCAGACACATGAAAAGATACTCAACAGCACTAATCATCAGGGAAAAGCAAATCAAAACCACAATAAGATATTACATTATACCTGTCAGAATAGCTAATATTAAAAAGACAAGAAATAAGTGTTGGTGAGGATGTGGAGAAAAAGGAATACCTCATGCACAGTCGGTGGGAATGTAAATTGGTGCAGCCACTGTGGAAAACAGTATGGAGGTTCCTCAAAAAATTAAAAATAGAATTACCATATGATACAGTTATTCCACTACTGGGTATTTACCCAAAGAAAACTAAAACTTTAACTCAAAAAGATATTTGCATCTCTATGCTTATTGCAGCATTATTTACAATAGCTAAAATATGAAAGTGAACCAGGTATCCATTGATAGATGGATGAATAAGGGATAAAGAAAATGTGGGGTATGTGTGTGTAGTGTTTGTGTATACCTATACACAATGGAATGTTACACAACCATAAAAAGGAATGAGATCTTGCCATTTGCAACAACATGGATGGACCCAGAAAGTGTAAGTGAAATAAGTCAGATAGAGAAAAAAAAATACTGTATGGTTACACTTACGTGTGAAATAAAAAAAAAAAATTAAAAAGCAGAAACAGACCCATAAATACGGAGAACAAACTAATGGTTAACTGTCAGAGGGGAGTTGGGTGGGGGGGATGGGCAAAATGGGTGTAAGGCAAGGGAAGGTGCAGGCTTATGAAATGAATAACTCACCGAAATGAAAGGTACAGCATAAGGAATATAATCAATGGTATTATAATAGCATTGCATGGTGACAGAGGGTAGCTACACACGTGTGAGCCTAGCATAACATACAGAGTTGTCAAATCACAATGTTGTACACCTGAAACTAATGTAATATTGTGTGTCAGCTATACTTCAATTTAAAAAAAAGAATAAATTCCCACTAGCAAGAAAGGCCTACAGGAGCACAGCAGAATTCTTACTTCGGAGATGTTTGAAACCAGAAGTGAATTGAGCCATACCTCAGACTCCAACACAGCCCTAACCAAATCCGTTCTGGACTGAATTGAGGTGATCAGCCCTTCATTCTCTGTGCCCATAGAAAAAAGGTTGAGGCATTCTATGTCTGTGCTGCTTCCAGACACAATGTCTGACATGCTAGTAAAAACAATCCCGATAAAAACATAGTAAAATCCTTATTAGAAGAAGTAGATCAAACGTAAATGTTACTATAAAATGTTCTAGGATGACAAAGAATGTTAATGAGTGACAGATAATATGTGATGCATTCAAGGTCAAAGTGCAAAAATAACTGCTAGTGTGGGGATTTGCATTTATTTTTAGAGGAGAGGAAGATTAAACAGTAGCCTTTCTACAATAGGATTAAATTTGGTTCCTTCTTCCTGCTCTCGCCTTTTCCACACAAACAAAATTTGTATCTTCAAAGAGATACTTCAGGATTCTCACCTCTAAGTAAAAAGATAGCTCTCAAAAATTCTTGCAAAAAATAAAAAAATTCAAAAATCCCTGTGAATGCAGGGAATACTCTGAGGAGCAGAAATTTCCAAGAATTACCAGGTAAGAATGAAATCAAGTTTTAATAAGACAGCATAAATGAAGAATTTCTCATTAATGCAAAAAGGAGTTAAAGTATTTTTTAGTTAATTTGAAAATAGTAGATAAATTGATTGTATCTTAAAAATATGATCATGTACAGCTAAGCATGTTTTTTTTTTAGTTTCTCCCTTGAGTGATTTATATGCATGTATACTTTAAAATGATTTCCATACAAATATATATATACTTGATATCTATATCAAATGATATAAAGATCTCTCTATATATATGTAGAGAGAGAGGTATTTTGTATATATACCTCTACTGCAGAATAATTACATTGTATTGGGATTGTTTATGTCCCCACTTGACTCTCATGGTATCTGATAAATGAAAGGTAGTCATTAAAGTTTGAGTGAATGAATGATTCATAAACAACATAAAAAACTGTGTGAAATTTAACTTCAAAATATGCAGCATTACCTTTATTTTCTACATAGTTCCAAACTTGCCTACCATTATATTTTCAAAAAGAGGCTTTTTAGCCATGAGGAAATAGTAGTATTTACTTTTAAACACGAACAATCACATGATTTTAAAAAATATGTAAAGATACCACTTGCACAGCATAAAAAATTCCAATCACTCAAAACAAATGTACAAACTATGTGCAATACCCCCACACAGAAAATTATTAATCTTCATGGACAGAAATTTTAAAATATATACAAAATGAAAAGAAATGTTATGATTATATTGCAAGTGTCAATATTATAAAGAAGTTGATCTCCCTAAGTTGATTTATAAATATATATATATAATTTTTTAATTTGTAAATTATTTTTTCTTGTCTATCATCTAGTTTAATTCCCTTTGACAATCTTGTGAATTTAGTCTTGCTAATCCCTATGGTAGACATGGAGACTCACACAGGACAGACTCCTCAGGTCCCACAAGTTATAATAATAAGGCTGGGACTCAAACTCAGGTCCTGGACTCAAGGAGGGGCCCAATCCACTGTATCATAAACTTTCCCTGGCACTGTAGCCCCATCAGTCTATAAGGTACAGGATTCCCAGGGGAAACATTCTGTTAAAAAGACATCCTTGATTGTGTAAGACTGTTGAATTACAGACCTGTACCTCTGAAGCAAATAGTACATTATCTGTTAAAAAAAAAAAAAAGAAGAAGATAGCAGGAAGGGAAAAATGAAGGGGGGGGGAATCGGAGGGGGAGACGAACCATGAGAGACTATGGACTCTGAGAAACAAACTGAGGGTTCTAGAGGGCAGGTGGGTGGGGGGATGTGTTAGCCTGGTGATGGGTATTAAAGAGGGCACGTACTGAATGGAGCACTGGGTGATATATGCAAACAATGAATCATGGAACACTACATCAAAAACTAATGATGTAATGTATGGTGATTAACATAACATAATAAAATTTTTAAAAAATGCTAAAAAAAAGACGTCCTTGATGAACTTGACATGTCTTTCTCCTGGAATGTAAACTCCATGAAAGCAAGGATTTTAATTTGTTTCGGTTATTGCTATATCTCCATCATGTAGAATAATGCCTATGTCATACATAGGTAGCAGTCAATAATTATTTATTGTATGAATAAAAATGAAGAATTAATCTTTGTACTGAAGTAGACGAAGGTAAAGAGAGACTTAGATACCACTGGTTTTTAGATTTAATCTAAACATTCAAATTCAGAGTAAGAATTAGAGATATGTGCATAGTACATAACATGGCTAGGGATGGCCTGCACAAATGAAATAATTACAGGCATCTCTTTGAACTTTAATGGTAAATTTGCTTTGCTAAATTGTTTTTCTCCTATTTCCAACCTAGGATCTCAGTCATCACTCAATAAAGCAATGAAAATACATTCTTCTTGTTACTTACCCAAAGGAGTCAAAACTTATATCCACACAAAAACCTGCACATGGATGTTTATTGCAGCTTTATTTATAATTGCCAAAACTTGGGCCCCCGGGTGGCTCAGTCGGTTAAGTGATTAAGCATCTGCTTTTGGCTCAGGTCATGATCCCAGGATCCTGGGACTGTGTCCGGCATTGGGCTCTCTGCTCAGCGGGGAGACAGCTTCTCTCTCAGCCCCTCCCTCCTGTTTGTGCTCGCTCTCTCACAAAAATAAATAAATAAAATCTTTTTAAAAAGTTATAATTGCCAAAACTTGGAAGCAACCAAGGTTATCCTGCAGTAGGTAAACTGTGATATATCCAGATGACAGAGTATTATTCAGTGCTAAAAATAAATGAGCTATCAAGCCATGAAAAGACATGGAGGAATTTTAAATACATATTACTAAGTGAAAAAAGCCAATCTGAGAAGGTCACATACTATATGATTTCAACTCTGTGACATTCTGGAATAACAAAACTGTGGAGATAATAAAAGAATCAGTGATTCCCAGGGTGGGAGAAGGGAGGAATAGATAACTAGGCAGAGCACAGAGAATTTTTAAGACAGTGAAAATATTCTGCGTGATATTATCATGACAAACATATGTCAGTATACATTTGTCCAAACTCATAGAATGTACAACACCAAAAGTGAACCCCAAGGTAAATTACGGACTTGGGGTGATTATAATGAGTCACTGTAAGTTCATTCTTAGTAAAAAAAAATATCATTCCGGTGAGTGTTGTACATAACAGGAGGGGCTATACATGTGTCAGGGTGGGAGATATATGAGAAATCTCTGTATTTTCCTCTCAATTTTGTTCTAAACCTAAACTGCTCTAAAAAATATATATTTAAAAAAACCAAATGGTTAAAGCACTCTTGAAGGAAAATAAGGTGGGATGTTTTTCTACTGAAATCAAAACACTATAAAGCTGCAATAACTTAATGTTATAATGGCATGAGGATAGAAAAATAGAACAATTTAACAGAATACAGAGACCACAAATATATCCATTTGATTTATGCCAAAGTGGCCCTATAACACAATGGGGAAAGGAAAGAAACCATAAATGGTGCTGGTTTAATTGGGTACCCATATGGGAAAAAATTGAATCTTAACCCTTACCTCACACCACACTCAAAAACAATTCCAAATAGAGTGTAGATATAAACGTGAAAAGGAAAGCAGTATAGTTTGATAAGAATTTAAAATCATATAATCACAATCTTGAGTTGAGTAAAAATTTCTTAAACAGGAAACAAAAAGTTTTAACAGTAAGGGAGAAAATGATAAATCATTACTTTAATATGTAGAAATTGTGTTCATCAAAAGATGGCATCAAGAAAGAAGTCAAAAAAATCAAATATACTCACTATACATACAACTGAGAAGAGGCTTATATGCAGGATAAATGAAACACACATACAAAATCAATAAGGAAAAAACACACAACTCAAAAGAAAAATGGGCAAGAGACTTAATACTAAAATGACAAATCTATGAAAATTTGTGGAACATACTAATCATTAGGAAAATTAAATTAAAACATAATAAGACATTACTGCATACCCACGAGAGTGGCTAAAATCGAAAGGACTTTTAGTAACAAGAGATGGCAAGGGCATGGAGCAACTAATTCTCATATTCTTTTGGCTAATGTTAAATTGATACCAGGAGTTTAGTAATCTATTAAGTAATATCTTCTAAAACTGCACACAAACACTCCTTATAAGATAGCAGTTCCATTACTAAAATATTCCCAATAGAAATGCTTGCACATGTATCTCAAGAGGCATGTAGAAGAACTTTCAGCATTATTCATGAGAGCTAAAAATTGGAAACAAATCCAATTTCCATCAACAGTGAAAGGAAGAGATAAATTGTGATACATCTGTCCAGTGTAACAAAAACCAGCAATGACAAAGAATAAAATACCGCTACTCATAACAACATGGATGATTCTTAGAGGCATAGTGTTGTGAGAAACAAGACAGGCACAAAAAATACATATTTTATGATTCCATTTCTATAAATTTTAATTCAAACCAAACTATAGTGGAGGAGGGAAAGGATAGAATTTGGGAGTGCATAAGGGAGTAGGCATTCTGTAGTGCTGGTAATTTTCTTTCTTGTTCTTTCTTTCTTTCTTTCTTTTTTTTTTTTAGTGCTGGTAATTTTCTATTTCTTGATATGGAAAGGGGATAATCATTGATCTTTACATTCATATTTTGTGCACTTCTTGAAAAATGGATTATATCTTACATTAAAGACTCAAAACCATGGTAGATAATATTTTTTGTAGAGAAGTTTGACAACCATAGAAACCATAGGGACAGATATGAGTCAAGTTCAAACAAATGGAACATTTTGATAAAATTCTGAGAGGAAATACATTCCTGGTTTATGGAGAAAAAAACTGATTAACCTAAGCTATTTAAATTTCCAAAAACCATTGAAAATTTCCATATCAAAGACTGGAAAAAATTTCTACCAAAATGACTAAGGTTTAGAGGAACATTTGTCATGGAGAGGAAATTGGCTCAGAACAAGGGGAAAAAAATAAAAGGGAAATTGTACTCTCCAGATGAGTTAATATAAGAACCTGTGCATTTTGGCATTTTTATAAATAATCTTAATGGGGTAAACAATACACTGTTTATATTTACTTGCTAAACTTTATCAGTTTCACTTCACCTTCCCTAATTTTTTCTTAGAAATCTTTCCATATTGCTCTTTATGTTCATTTATTTATTTGTTAATTTTGTTTCATAAATTTACTGGGGATTATTGTATAGGACTAGTGTGTACAGATAGTGTGTTGGGCACTCAAGTTTCAGTGTAAACAAGCCAGAAGATGCCCTCACTGATTTTGTATTTTACTAAAGAATATAGACAATAATCAAACAAAGAAATAAATCAGCAAGATGACTGCAGATTGTGAAAACTGTTGTGAAAGAAATTAAAATGGTATGGAATACCATTAAAATGATAAGGGATAAAGTGCAATTTAATCTTGGGGGTGGTAACCTTAGAAACAGTGCTTAGGAAAGGCCCATCTGAGGAAAGGAAATGGTAGCTAAGACCTTAGGGATGAAATGTAATCCTCCATCTAATCCAACAATGCATGTGGAACACCTAATGTGTAACAAGAACCATTCTAGGTGCTGGGAAATCAACAATGAATGAGAAAGACAAAAATGCAACTTTAATGGCCTTGACATTGAATCCTACAAGAAGAAGACTTTCATGCTGATGCAACAATGACTACAAATAATCTGGTTGGAAAAGAGCTTGATGGGCTCATTAACCTTTTAAAAGGAAAGAGCATCAATAACATAGTGAACTATTGCAGAAGAGGCCTGCAATGGATTTAAAGGAGGCAGGGACCAGAGCATGTGTGATCCGTAGGTCATGAAAAGAAGTCTGCCTGATATTCTTAGTAAAATTAGAAGACATTGATGGGTTTTAAGCAGAGGAATGGCATGATCAGATTTAATTTAAAAACATATTTGCTGGGGCACCTGGGTGGCTCAGTCGTTAAGCGTCTGCCTTCAGCTCAGGTCATGATCTCAGGGTCCTGGGATCGAGCCCCGTATCAGGCTCCCTGCTCAGCGGGAAGCCTGCTTCTCCCTCTCCCGCTCCCCCCGCTTGTGTTCCCTCTCTCGCTGTCTCTCTCTGTCAAATAAATAAATAAAATCTTTATTAAAAAAATAAAAATAAAAACATATTTGCTGTTTTGTGGGGAATGATATGAAAGGAGTAATAGTAGACATAAAGAAAAAAATTATTAAGCTATTTTTTAGGCAAGAAAGGATAGTAAACTGAACTGAGATTTAAAAACAAGTGGAGATGGAGAGTAAACAGATTTGGAGAATAATGTGAGGTAGTCACCAGAATTTACTGAAAGATTGGGTACAGTGTGGAAAAGAAAGAAAGTTATTACTCTTTTGGTTTCAGAAGAAACAACTAGATGGATTTTGATGCCATTTGCTAAGGTGGCAAAGAAAGAGAAGAGTTTAAAGAGGAGATTAGGGTGGAAAAGCATGAGTTTCTGCTTTTTTAATAGGTATGTTTGAGATATATATGAAGGATCTAATTGTGGTGTTAGATAAGGAGTTTGAAATACAAGTCAAAAGCTCAGAGATAAATATAAACATTTGAGAGTCATCAGAATAATTACTGAATTTATACCTATGCCAAATGAGGAGATCACCTAAGAAAAGTACGTTAAAGATGCAAAGAAAGGGCACCTGGGTGGCAAGTTGGTTAAATGTCTGACTCTTGATTTTGGCTCAGGTCATGATCTCAGGGTCCTAAGATCCAGCCCTGAGTCCAGCTTAGCATTGAGTCTGCTTGAGATTCTCTCTCTCCCTCTCCCTCTGACCCTACCCGTGCTCACACTGTCTCTCTCTCTAAAAAATAATTAATTAATTAATACAGTACACAAACACAACCCCCCCCCACATGCATGTGTGCACACACAAACATGCCAGTAAATATGATTTATATATTTAATATGCCAAATTCTCCAACTTTTATTTTAATTTAGATAAGTTTGCATTTCTCCTTAACCTTAGTAATAGCAACAATAATCCATTTATCATATTTTGTATCTTGTATAAATTATAGAATTTATTTTCACATACACATTACATTTGAGTGCAGTGGGTAACCCATGAGGAAATAAATGCAGTGTTAAAATTATTTTAGTGATTTGAATTATAGCTGTTTTGTGTTCTTATACAGTGGTTTCTAGGTTCTTATTTTCTTTTCCTAAGCATAGTTATGATTATTTTTTTAAAGAATTTATTTATTTATTTGAGAGAGAGAGACAGCACAGGAGAGAAAACACAAGTGGGAGGGTGAAGAAGGGCAGAGGGAGAAGGAGAAGCAGGGGAGCCCAATGGGGGGTTTGATCCCAGGACCCCGGGATCATGACCTGAGCTGAAGGCAGATGCTTAACCGACTGGCCACCCAGGCCACCCAGGTGCCCTGATTTTTTTTTTAATTATACAAATTTTAAGAAAATTGTAATAACAGTTAAAAGTAATTTATGCAATTTAAAACTTAATATAATTAAATTTTCATTTATTAGAGGTGAGGCATCAGCAAAATGAGTGGTATCTAACATTTGATGAATATGCACTAAAAAAATTGATGAATATCACTTCTCACCAATTCCATGAACTACATGGAAAACATTTGATTTTATTTTGTCAATAAGATATTTTGACATATTGACATATATTTACTGCTAAAAATATGTAAGTAGAGTCTAGAGTCTTAATGTATTCGAAGAATTGTGGCAATAGAGATACTTGAATAAATGTGCTAGAAAAATAATGGTGGTTATAGGAAAATGAGATATTTAAAACCAACATTTCATAAGTGCTATATTTTCTGGGGCTGAAAAAAAAACAGGGTAAAAATGGCTGGCCAAGAGAAATAAGAAGAAATTTGAAGATAAGACCATAGAACCAAAAAGGCAACATTTTGGATGATTTATTTATGTGGACACTGAAGTTACAAATACACAGGATTTAGGAATCTATATTCTTGAATAGTAGGCAAATAGACAACAATAACTTAATAATAGCTTCCAAGCATTTTTCACAACTTTTCTCAGGTCCCACTTCCTTCGGTGAAATTTTTCTCACCTCTCCAAACCATAGTGTTTGAACTCCTAGGACACTTACTACTGTCTGCACCATTCTTCTCATTATTTAACCACATATCAACTAGCCCTAGGAACTGTCACATATACATGCAAATCATTGTTTCAAGTATTTAACATGTTCATAAAATGCAGATACCACATTTTATCCTTAGGATATACATCTCTCAAACTGCAAATTAAGGTCTACAAATAGCAACTCTATTTTTCTGCAACTAACTCAGTCTTTGCCCATTCCTCTTAATGGAAGAAATGTAATATGATCAATTCCAGGTGTATTCAGACATTTATGGATTTCCTAAAAACACATAAATAGTACTTATAAGGTATGTTCACTAATTCTAGAATACTGGGTTAAGGAATTATGCTTTAAAACTTGAAAGCATTACCTCATACAGCTAATAATGGAACACTTCATCTCAGAAGGATATTCAGGCCAGTCATTCATTCAACAGATATTTAGTATCTGCTATTGATTCTGAACCCTGTAATAGATACATGTAGGGGACAAACCTTGATAAGACACAATTGTTTGTATCAGAAAGCTTTCAATATATCAATATGGAGTATTTCTTATAAAGAGGTGTTTTTGTGTATATATTTGTAACAATGATGGATCTATAAAATGATACCAGTATACACTATCTAGAAGAAAAAGAAAGAGAGGAAGGAAGAGAGGGAGAAAGGAAGGAATCTGAAGCAAGTTTTCCACTTTTGAGGATGGGGTTGAGAAAGAAAAACCACACCCTTCCATATGACCACCACAACCACTGTCATTAGCTAAAGGTCAGACTCAGAATAAACAGATCAAGAATGGCTGATCTGGTGTTCTTAGGTTCTCAAGGCAGATATTTTCAGTAGCAGTGAAGCTGATCTGTTTTCACATGGAATGTGGATAAAAGTCACAGTGTGTGACTCAACTACTTTTGAGTAGTTATCAAAACTTTTTTCTTGGGGTGCCTGGGTGGCACAGTCAGTTAAGCCTTGGACTCTTGGCTTCGGCTCTGGTGGTGATCTCAGGGTGATCAAGCCCTGTGTCAGGCTCGATGCTCAGCATGGAGTCTGCTTAAGACTCTCTCCACCTCCCTCTACTGCCCCCCTCACTGTGCTTTCTCTCTCTCTCTTAAATAAATAAATAAATCTTTAAAAATTTTTTTCTCAACAAACTACAACTTTCATTATATTACAAATGAGCTATTAATTGGAAAAAAAAAAAAAGAATCTGCCATCCAAAACATGTATAAAAGTGGTAGGCCCCATATATGATCCTTGAAAAGTGATAAACTAAAAATTGGGATTTGTCTAAAGTATGATAGCTACATTTAAAATCATTGTTCATTTATTCATCCAGCAAACACTACTACAATTCTATTATGCATTAAGCACCTAGGAGATATATTTGTTTATACTGATTTGTATTTCCAAGTAGTTTATTCCAATCCCAAACCAAAAATATTTAAATGCACACAAAAATTACTCTCCTACCCAGGTATATAAGCAACAGTAGCTGATTTTAAAATAGTAAATATGCAGGGGTAGAGGGAAAAAATGAATTTAAGGGCCCTTCAAAATTTATTTTAAAGTACATAGCAAAGACAACACAAAATTACCACAATTTTAGTAGTACTAGAATATTCTATGAAAGATGTCTGTTCCTTGATTTAAATGATGTAATTTTGAGATTAAACATGTGTTTTAACAAACAAAAAAACTAATAGACCATGGAAAAAAACTAGAAGGGTCATGAAGAAACTAACAGCAACCCAAGCAAGCTGGTTACAAAGTATGCCTTATTCAATTAAAGTTCAGATAAACTAGTGTACACATACTGCAAATTTAAGATGTCCCTAGGCATTAGTAACTTGTATAACTAAACCTTGCATAGTTGATTTTTTAAGGAACTCTAGGATTACCACAGTTTGTAGTCAATGTGCCTTTGAATGGGTCTTCTCAATTCTTGCTCTTTTCTCTTTTAGGTAAGTGAGCCAAGATATTAGTCAAAGAACAGCCTAAAAAGTAAATGGTAATGTTACTTGGTCTTTAAAGGAAAAGATCAACACTGAAAACAACATGTAGGTTGGTACCTACAACTTTAGATGTGTGTGACCTCATTGAAGGAATTCTCATTTTAATTAATTTTCTTAGGGTTAATCATTACCTAATCTATATCTATGTCCTATGTTAAAATGGATACAATAGAATGTAGATAATAGATAAACATACAGTATAGCTTATCTCTAATATGTAATTGATATACATATATATGCATATGTAATATATATACACATACATAAATCTTAACCAATAGAAATTTTATTTTTTTAAAACATTTTATTTATTTATTTGACACAGAGAGAGAGAGCACAAGCAGGAGGAGTGGTAGAGGGAAAGGGAGAAGCAGGCTCCCTAATGAGCAGAGAGACTGACTTGGAGCTAGATCCCAGGACCCTGGGATCATGACCTGAGCCAAAGGCAGCCACTTAACCCACCGAGCCACCTAGGAACCCCAACCAATGGAAATTTTAATGGCATTCTTAGAGCACCATAATATCATTGCCCATTTGTTTAGTGGGTTCCCCCAATTTTTGACTAAATTTGCATTTTAAATTGGGATTCAGACTTCTTTCTGATTGTCAAGAAGGGAAGAATAAACATATCTATATTCATTACTACAGAGAAATTTATATTAAAATGAGAGGAAGTAAAACTGACTACACCTATACTTAAACAGGCAGGAAAGAGAGTAAACCTTCCAAGGTGGGCCAATATAAAGGATGCCTTGTAAGAACACAGTAAACAAATATATCCTATGGAATGGATGCTCATTTTCACTCATCCCGTACTCAAAATATCACAATATTTAAAGGAAAAGAAAAACCTGAACTACCCTTGTGTATTTACATTTCCACAGGGAGAATGGTGAATACAACTTTAATAAAATATGCAGATTTTATTTGATAATTAAGTCAATTCCATTCAGAACTAAGTAACATAACAAACTGTGAAAGGCCCTGTCAGTTACTGTTGGAGATGGTTTCTCTTTGTTCTAGCAATAAAAATACTGATACAATAAATTGCCTAAGCTGCAGCTAGTCTTCTGGGAAGTTAAAGGCAAAGGTGGAAGTGTGCTCTCTTCCTCCTCCTCATCCGTTCTCCAGATTAATTCAGCAATTCTCCCAAGAAATATTACTAATGATAAAAACCATAGTAAGTTCTCAATCTGTGTTAGTTATTGTATTAACTGGCTAGGGCTGCCATAACAAAATACCACAGACTGGGTGCCTTAAACCACAGACATGTATTTTCTCACTGTTGTGGAGACGGAATGACCAAGATAAAGGGGTCAGTGTGTTTGATTTTTTCTGAGGCGTCTCTGTTTGGTTTGCAGTGGCTGTCTTCTCTCAGCGTCCTCACATGGTGTTTCCTCTGTGCTGGAGCATGCTTGGTGCTTCTCTACTGAGTCCAAATTTCCTCTTTTTATAAGGACTCTAATCAGGTAGAATTAGGGCCCACCCTAATGGCCTCATTTCCCAACTTAATCACCTCTTTAAAGGCCCTATCTCTTTTTTTCCCCTGTGTTCACTGAATATACAAAGATTCTTTTATTTTATTTCTTTAATTTAACTTCAATTAGCCAGCATATAGTACATCATTAGTTTTTGATGTAGTGTTCAATGATTCATTAGAAGCGTATAACACCCAGTGCTCATCATATCACATACCCTCCTTAATGCCCATCACCCAGTTACCCCATCCCTATCTCCAAATACAGACACTCTAAAGCAGTGGGGATTAGGCCTTCAAAATATGAATTTTGAGAGGAATACAATTTGGCCCATACCAGTTATTCTTAGTGTTATTATCGTGATGATTGCATTAGTCTAAAAACACTATTTTACTTGATCTTCATAGCTACACTGAAAGGTTGAGTATTTTCATCTCCATTTAACAAAAGGTTCTAAGACCTGAATTAAGGTTTCTTAAGGAATAAGTGGAGAAACTAGAAAGCCTTCACTGAAAAGTTTCTTTTGGAAAGTAAGTACCAAGAAAAATGTAGATTACTTTCCCTATCATCATTCTTTCCAGCCTACTGCTAGAAAATTCCAACTTGCAGCTAGAGGAAATCCTCCTTTCAACCAGGCAGAGCACCCACACACAAATAAACAACCATAACGGGTTGGTCTAGCAAAATTCTTCAATCCTTAGTTTTAAATTCTTTCCCCTTTGCTCAGAAGAATTCAACGTTGATTCTGGGTAGCTGATGAACATTTGGTTTTCATCACAGGACTTCTTGTATCAGGGTTTGGCTTTAATCTTAAGGAAAGAAAAGCCACCATGTTGAAAATGGTCAAAAGATTTCACTAAGTACATGAGACTAAAACAGTCATCCTTGCTTAGAAGTGAAGTGGTAGTTTCCATGGCAGCAGCTTTGGGAAAGGAGAGCAGCAGCTACAGAGTTCTCTAACTGTGCCTTAAAAAAAAAAAAAATGAACCAGATATTCAAATATATCATAAGCTATTTAATTAAGCTCAACAAATATACTTTGGGACCCTACTCTATGGCCTCCTTATTTGGGAATGTCTTTATTTTACTTAGACTAAGCTCTTTTCAGGAGTTCCAGCACTTTCTCAAGTCCATGGGGATCTCTCTACAGGCCTCTGTTTCACGTTATTCTATCAGACCACACAGATGCCTTTTCCCCTGCTTCTCTTTGCATTTTTTTATTTCATTCCTTTCTTTTTCTCCATGGAATAAAAAAAAAAAAGATATCTTCTTGCACATACTCAGGCAAAAATCTAATGAGTTCTGTTGTTTCTATTTAGAAGCATTTAGATGTAACCAAAACCTACTAAAGAAATACATGGAAAGCTATGATTAAAATGGTGCATTTCAGGGGCACCTGAGTGGTTCTGTCGGTTAAGCATCTGCCTTTGGTCCTGCGATGGAGCTCCCCGTCTGTCTCCCTGCTCAGTGGGGATCCTGCTTCTCCCTCTCCCTCTGCACCACCCCCCTTCTTGTGCTCTCTCTCACTCTCTCTCTATCTCAAATAAGTAAAATCTTAAAAAAATAAAAAAATGGTATATTTCATCCTTTATAATATTCACTTGCTTGTGTTTCTTTGTCAGGAATAAAGACATGTAAGAATCGCTAATGAACTAAGCTGGCTAGAAGTGTTTGCTTGTTTTTTCACATTATGTTTTTGCCGATTCAGAAACTATTAAATGATTTTATTGTTCTCTTGCTCCTAAATGCCATATAATAGAATACAATTTTAATTAATCTCTCTTAGTGGTGTATATAAATGATATCTATAGCCTGTTTTCTATGTTTTTCCAAATGGGCGACATTTGAGCAGGTAATACAATTTCCCTTTAAAACAGCGTAACAACAACGACAATAAACTAATTACAGAAAAAGAATTCCATTTCAACATGAAAATCAGTTCCACTATATAATAATGATTTAGGACATTACGCCCTATTTGCCCATTCCATCTCTTCCACTATTTGAGAAACTGGATCTCTTCATTTGTATCCTTCTGTAAGGAAGGGGCAATGTTGTAACCTTGGTGATTTTCCAGATCTGCCCCAAACCATGAAATGAGTGGTCCCTGTGGCCTTTTCACAATGGACATGCTGTGAACTGGTTTGTTTTCACACCTCCACCCAAATGGCAGCTCGAAGGTAATTCTCAGGCTCAGATGTGGCACAGTGCCTGACACCACCAATTGATTTATAGAGCCTATTTGCCAGTTGAAAAGAAAAAGTAGATGAGATTAGATCTGGCATAAAATTTATATATATCTATATATAGAGGTTGTGTTTTACCATGTTTTTAAGATAAATTGTCTTCATACTAGAAAATATGTACAAATGAACCAGTTAATTTGTAACAGAACCTTATTAGCAAGTCTACGAATTGGCAGACGTTCTGTTTCTACTTACATATTGAGTTCAGTGCTGGCATTAAACTCAGTAATATATGCAAAGATGTAAACTTTGAGGTATTTTTAATACAAAAACCCATATGCTGACTTTTTAATTTTTTTTTGTTGGTCAGAACATAGAAAATCAGCAGTAAATTCTTAAGTTATTACACAATCAATCTATTAGTGACATGTTTTCATGATTTCTGCCAGCTGGCACCAATATAAGAACTTTACTTACAATATTAAGCGAAAGTTTAGCAAATTTATTTTTTTAAAAAGGAAGTGATTAGATCTGAAGGAACAATTTATCTAAAAACTCTTACTAAGCAGAAGTCACTGGGCTGATCCTAAGGATAAAATGTGGTCTAAGAAGGAAGGGATGCCTTCAAGAAGTTTATAAGATACTTTCGGGGAGAAGCCACATAAATCTAAAATATACCAAAAACTAATCACTGAATCCTATTATTTTGAGAAATGGGATATTTAATAGATCAACAAACATTCTCTCATACTCCTTTATAATGAATCTTAAGACATTTTTCCTAAGAGCTTAACCTACACGTATAAAATATCCTACACTAATTATTTTTCCATAAATCTTTAAAAACACAGCATCTTGGGCTTGCTAGATTTTCAAGACCCTTAAAAAGATTATTGGCTAAAAATATGAAAATTAAATTATACATTGGAATTATTAATTGATAATAAAATGTATACAAAATAGTGCCTTATATCAAACTATTCAACTGCATTGAAAATCAATTTAACATAAATAATGTTTAATGTGGGATGTGGGGGCATATGAATATATTCGATATATAGTAATAGAGAATCAGATCTCTAAGAGTTCCTAAACTCTGTGAAGGCATTTAAATGGTCATGCCCCAACCAAATATCCAAATGGCATTGCTAAACATTCTGAGTAAACAACAATGAAACACAATTAAATAGCAGGGTTAAAATCATATGAATAATGTAATAAGCCTCAAAAAAATGTCTTTACCAGAAAAATAATAGAAAGAATACAAAAACATTTTTTTTTAATATATAATAGTCCTATGATCTGGACCAGGTAGTAAAATTTCAAACACCTAAATCAGGATAGCAATAATACTCTAATTGTTCTATTTTCAATCATTTCCTCACTTCCCATCTACTAGTAACTGCTGGTTGACCAATTTTCTCTCTGAAATGATGCTGCCATTCCTACCTCCAAGTCTCAGTTCATGCTTTCCTCACAAGGCAAGTTTTTGCCTTTCTCTCTCAGATCCAAAGCCACCCACTTTTCAAATATGAAAAGAATTTCAACTGCCCTGATCTTTTGCCCAGTTTCTTCATATCCACAGATTGGGAAGCAAATGGGGGAGAACTGTGACCTCACCTCAGACACCATGGTCCAGAACTGCCCGTGCACACCCATGATCCATAATTATGAGCTCCCCACTGCCTGATCCTATCCCCTAAATCTAGGAAAGCTGCTCCAACAGTAACCTGGTGCTGGACTGTGTGCCACACTCATGGAGGTGGCTGGTTCTCCTTGGATTTTGATCTCTGTTGCCCAGTCTCTCTGCATTGGTTCTTGACCAAGAGTTCAGGGGCTTTCTCCCTAGGTTTTGGATTGGTTGTCTCTCCAATCTGATCCTTCAACATTATTTGACAATTTGGTTCTCATTCTCTTCATGGCTCTGACCTTCACTATTCCTGCCTGCCCACTTTGTTGCTTCCCCCATCACTTTGAATTACTCATCTGCTTCCTCATGCACCATTGTCTTTTGTTATTATATTATTTCTTGACCCTTAGCTTCTGAACTCTTCTTTAGTCCTGCTTGACAAATCCTGTTCACCTGACTAAAGTTCATCTTCATAAGATCTATTATCAATTTTTAAAATAGTGGTTATCTTCTGAGTATCAATTTTTGACAGGTGTTTTACATATGATTTACTCTAATCTACATAGCAGGTTATCATTTCCCCCTTTTTAATGATGAGAAAAGTGAGACTCAACAAATTTAGACCTTAGTATCTCTGACATCAGGTCTACTCTGGCTATTGCAGTGGTAGCTCCCATACTAGAGAGATTTTTAAAATAGGATTCTCAGGACATATCCTAGAACTTCTGATTGTAGTGGTTGCAGGGGCTATGTCAAGAGATTTCAACCATGAGCCAGGTTTGGGAACATGCTACTGCAAATGTTGTCACTACCATACTATGTGTAACCTGTATTGTGGGGCACACCACCCTTAAAATGAAACTTGGGTCATTTTTAAAACTGGCAGTGTGTTCTTACAGATTTATGAGGTGTAATTTTACTCAGGGTCCTTCCATGCACTATTCTGCTTATCTGAAGAATATGTTACGCATTCTAGATTATATGTCATCCATATTCTCCTCTTTTAACCCAGACCTCAAATTTGAAGAGCAGTTGGTTAACACCAGTAGTCTTGGACTGAGAATTTTTCTCCTGAGGCACAGAAGACCTACATAAAGACAAAAATCATGACCATGAGGTCATAATCATATGGACACAAGTTTACATTGTGTGTTAGGAGAAAATATAATACGGTGACAGTATGCTCTTTTAGTCATTAGCACAAAGAAGTATATGCAACTGTATTGTTCCTATAACGAGATCAAATTTAACCTAACTATTCTAAAATAAATCTTTCTACTAGAAAATAACCATGAACATTTCTCATGACTTGAGGATATACTTTGTTGTATCACTATATTCCAACTAAAAACAAGAGTCAAAAATAATTAATTCATTCCTCTGAGAACTTCTAGGTGCTTCGTAGCTTGAAGTCAAGTATTAATTTTTTAAAGTAAATTGAGATGCATAGGATAGTTGCAATTAATATTGCTACTTGTACTCCTTAATCAAATGAATCACTAAACTCTCAGATATTTTAAGGGGATAGTGAGTGAATCATCATACTAATGGATTAAAAAAATAAGAACAAAGCATCTAGATAGCTATTTTACCAAACATGATAGTGACCATAATTTTTTCCACATTTACGCAAGAGAGAGAAATAAGGAATAGAGATATCCAGTAATCCTCTGAATCAATTTAGAATTTACTGGAAGATACAGAGAGGAAACCCAGGATTTATGACTGATGATTGCTCACTAAACACAACAGTGCCTCATGATGCTCACATTAATGTTTCTACCTTGCTTTCCCATTGTTACAGAATTCTCTTAGTTGACATTATCAATTGTGTTTTTCCTACAGGTCAATAAAATAATCTAAAAACTGATGTTTAAAGTACAAAGTAAATCAGCACAGCAATGAAAACCATCAAAAGTGAAAAGGCAACCTACTGAATGGAAGAAAATATTTGCAAATCATATATCTGATGGAGCTAATGTCCAAAATGTATAAAGAACTTACACAACTCAATAGCAAAAAAATACAAATAAGCAATTTAAAAAATGGGCAGGAGATCTGAATAGACAGTTTTCCAAAGAAGACATACAGCTAGCCAACAGGTACATGAAAAGATGCTCAATAGCACTAATCATCAGGGAAATGCAAATCAAAACCACAATGAGATATCACCTCACCTTATCAAAAAGACAAGAAATTACAACTGTTGGTGAGGTTGTGGAGAAAAGGGAAAACTTGTGGACTGTTTATAGGAATATAAATTGGTGCAGCAACTATTATGGAGGTTCCTAAAAAAATTAAAAATAGAACTACCACATGATCCAGCAATTCCACTTCTGGGTATTTATCCAAAGAAAAAAAAATCAGTAACTCAAAAAGATATATGCACCCACATATTCATTGCAGCATTACTAACAATAGCAAAGATGGAAACAACCTAAGTGTCCATGGATGGATGAATGGATAAAGATAATATGGTGTGTGTGTGTGTGTGTGTGTGTGTGTGTGTGTGTGTGTGTGTGTGGTGGAATACTATTTAGGCATTAAGAAGGATGAAATCTTGCCATTGCAACAACATTGATAGACCCCAAGGGCATTATGCTAAGTGAAATAAGTCAGACAGAGAAAGACAAATACCATATGATCTCACTTACATGTGGAATCTAAAACAAAAACAAAAGCTTATAGATACAGAAAACAGATTGGTGGCTGCCAGAGGTGGAAAGTGGGGGAATGGGGAAATGGGTGAAGGGGGTCAAAAGGTGCAAACTTCCAGTTACAAAATAAATAAGTCATGGGGATATAATGTACACCATGGTGACTATAATTAATAACAATGAAAGTTGCTAGGAGAGTAGATCTTCAAGGTTCTCATCACAAGAACAAGAAAAAAACATTTTGTAACTATCTAAGTTGACATGTTAACTAGACTTATTGTGGTCATCATTTTACAATGTATACAAATATCAAATCATTATGTTGTATGCCTTATATTCATATAATGGTATATGTCAATTATACCTCATTAAAAAAAAAAGGTATAAAGTAAAGAAGACCAAATGAGGTATGTTGCTTTTGTTTGGTTATTTTATCTGTGGTAGCACTATAAGAAAATAGATCTGGACCTTGGTTGGTCAAAACTCCACATAAAAGTTCTGAGTTGAATATAGTTGATTTTGGAATAAACCCAAAGAAGGACGAGGATCTACTTCTGAGATGGCAGCCCAAGAGGGCACTATGCCAGGAAAGAGTTTAAAAGCCAGGAAATGAATCAGGCTTGTGAATGGAGGGAGTCAAACACATCACTAAATCAGGAAGACCAGGCAGATGGAAAACCAGAAAAATATACCCAGCTTTGAAAAATGCCCATTGCAAAGGAGATTGAGGTCAAATGGGCTGATGTTTTACTGGTTTAATCATCTATCTCATCGTTCTTTTTATCCACAACATGCTGGGTCAGGGTAATTTCCATAAAGCAAGGCATATCTACTTTTGTTATGCCGTGTTCCTTTAACAGAGAAACCATGTTTTCTAAATTCTGACCTGTTGTCTGGAATTACACCTTTTGTGAACTCTAAAAAATAGGCTAAGAGATCTCAACATTTAATATAAATAGCATCTTTTTTCAAGGATGGGAATTTGGCATATATACTAGTGCTGAATTTCTGAAAATTATTCATTCACTTATTCATAATGTATTTTTACTCTAGACAAAGCAGGATCGTGTCAAGGGCTAGAGACTGCATATTACCAAATGGCCACAGCCTATATTTAGTAATGTGAATTTCAAAGGAAGAAGAAATTCTCTAGTTCTTCACTCATATTAATATTGCTCAAAGCAAGCTATTATGTATAAATCCGAGCAAAAAAAAAAATTAATCTATGCCTTGGAGAGCTAAGCAAAAGGAGAACGTTTCTAATTTTTGTTCTGTTAAACTCCATTGGCTTTACACCTTGTCAAAAGATTGCCCTCTTTGCATAATAACTTGATAGTTTTATAAATCTTTTATTTATAATTTGACATTCAGACAAAGCATCTCTAAGAGGTATTTCAGGATTCTTATCAATTAATTTATGTATCACAAAATTAGTATCTAATGACTTTTTAAGGTTTCTCTGCAAATCTGTAGTTAGAGTCAAACCCTCACCTTACTGAAACAATACTATTTTCTATGCCATAAAAATTTTCCAGTTATAAAACGTACTATATATACTTTTTCATCTGTTATGTTTTCTTTACTTCCATCTATAAGCTTTAACACTTTTGCTGTGCTGGGAGAGTGGGGACAGAGGATGTCCAAGCTTTGCTTCATAAAGCCTTAGAAAATGGGGGTCTGTAGGCAGAAAAACATTCCATTGAGTTACTTATGAAATCCAAACCAAATTTAAACCCTGACATTGGGAGGTTTATTGTGGTTTCTTTTTATTTAACATATAGTCACTAATAAAGTAAAATACCTCTAAAATGGACGTTTGAAAGTCAAAAATGTTTTTACTTCTCCTCTAACAAAAAGGTGGGGAGACCTGGAAATTGAGTTTCTTTGTGTGTGTTTGAGGTATGCTTAACTACCTACTTCTTTAGTTTTCCTTTAGAGTTTAATTTTGCTGCTTATTATAATACTTAGTTATATAAAGTGCTTAAAATAGGCATATATGTATACTTTAAATCCTCACAATAACCCTATGGGATAATTAATTATTACCCTTATTTTATGGATTAAGAAACTAAAACACAAAAAATGGAAATAACTTGTCAAGAAAGTTACTGGCTTATATTTCAATGGTGTCACTGACACATATCACAAGTAAACTATTTCTTGAAGGATTGTCATGTAATATAAAATAACAGAAAGAGGAATTTTCTTCCTAATTATTGATTTTTGAGGTTAAAATATAATTACTGATTTAATATACTCTGCTTCCTTGAAGTTGAACAACCAGATACAACATGCATATGAGTTTAGGATAAAACCCAAGTGAGGCATTTTCTATAGAAATTAACAGATGCAAATATGTCATTATTTTGAGAAATTTTCACCTAGCATATATAAATAGCAAAGATTTTTATATGAAGCAAAAATAGATACAAGAGTCTTTCTTTCTCTTGCCTCTTTCCTTTCTAGAATTGATTTTTCTTTTCTCCAAATATAAGTATTTTTTAAATTCTATTTGTTGACTTTACATCTGCATCAAATCCAAAAAGTATTGAATCATTACCTGTAAATACTTGTGTAATGGCAATTTCTTGATGTTAAAGTAGCCATCCTTAATAAGTATTACACAATCACATATGGTCTAGGCAAGTCTTTCATTTGTCAGTTTTAAAATAACACAGTCCTACTCAGGATGTCGTAAGAGCGCAAAACTCCACCCAGGTGTGGGATATAAAGCATGATCATTTCCTGAGAGAGGGCTTAGAGCCCATTCTTCCCAGATGCTTCAGTATTTTTTTTTAGCAGTCTTCTATTTGCTTCTTCCACAGGGAACAGCAGAATCCCAAGCATCTCCTTTATAACTTTCAAAGTAAGACTTATCATTTGCAACACATATTGTGATTTTGAAAAGCTACCATCAAAAGTTTTAGACTATTTACTCAGAGGCCATTGTAAATCACAGGGAATCGTTTTGTTGCTAAATGCTGACTCTGATAATCTAACTAGGTTAGTGGGTCATTGAAATTTTTTCCCTCGTTTTAAGCAAATCTTTTTTTAGGGGAAAAATACTATAACCAAATATCAACAGATCAGTTTTTCTGTGGTTTTTAAGAACTAGCTACAGAAAAATAACAAGTCTGTGAACTACATTTCAGAGTTGAAAAGGAGCTATGGTTTGGCTCATCTCTCTTTATGTATGCTAGCAATAGGAGAGTGACAGATGCTCTTTTTCTGCCCCTGTGTCCTCCTAATTTACTTTATTCACTGGACCAACTTGCAATGTAGATAAACATAGCCTCTGCTCTTATTTTATCATGATAATGGTGGAAAATCCTTAATTTTTCCCTTGTTGCCTCTATGTCCTTCTATATTTTTTAGCACTGAGACTTGTATGTGCTTGGTTTTTCTATTCACACAATTCCATTATGAATAATCTGATTAATTATGTTTATTTCAAGCATTCGCCTCCCCTTTTATAAATTCTCTGTTAAGTTCAGATTCTCATGTTCCTTTTGTTTTCAGTTAAAAGATAGAATTATTTATTGAACAAGAGAGGAAAAGGCAGCAAAATGTGGTTGAAATCAATGGACCCGAGGGTAAGGGCCTGAGTCTAAAACCCAACTAATTCATTCAGACTTCATCCACAATAAGTGTTTTTAAATCTCCAATTCTGTGCCAGATAATGAAAGAATATGGCACACGAAGTATTTATTGTCCCCACTCTTGTGACACAATCTGGTGGGGAACTCAAGTGATAATCAGATAATCACACAAATAAAAATGTAATTACAAAATGTGAAAAATGCCTTAGGACGTAGGAGAACTTGACTCCACCAGAGAGGCTAAAGAATGCTTCCTGGAGAAAGCAACATCTAACCTGAGAAATGAAATAACAGGGTAGTAGGGTCAGGAACAGGGAAGATTGGTCCAGGCAAGGGAAAGAGTAAGGGAAAGCCTTGAGGCAGAGTAGTTTACTTATTTTTTTTATTTTTAAAGATTTTATTTATTTGACAGAGAATGAGAGCAAGCAGAAGCAGGGGGAGCAGCAGAGGAAGAGGGAGAGGGAGATGGAGAAGCAGACTCCCCACCGAGCAGGGAGTCTGATATGGGGCTCCATCCCAGGACACTGGGATCATGACCTGAGCTGAAGGCAGATGCTTAACTGACTGAGCCACCCAGGCACCCTCACAGAGTAGTTTAAATAAGGAATTCTAAGCCCCTAGTTAAGAGGAAGAGAGGTTCCAGGTATCAAAAAGGATACCTGTAATATCTTGTAGGATCTACTAGGAGTTGTTAGTGATTTTGGTCTCAATGTTAATAGCAATGTGAAGAAATTGAACTGATGTGATCACATTTGCATTTTAAAAGAATTACTGTGCCAAGTCCAAGAATGGATTAGGAAGGTACAAGAGCAGAATCAGGGAAGAAACTATTACAGGAATCCAGAATGTAGATCATGGCCATTTGGATCAGTAGGAAGAGAGAAAAACAAATGGATTCAGAATATACTTCACTTGAAAAATAAAATCAGGAGGATTTCATGATAGACTGGATGTGGTAGATGAGAGTGTCAGCAGGGACTTGCAATTTGGGGGCTTGCATATTACCACTGACTGAAATAGAACATGTTTTCAAGGAAGATCATGAGTTTGGCTTTAGACTGCTAGAGCTTTGAAACTGAGGCTTGTAAGGGGTATCTACAAAATGAGAGAGTGAGTAAATCATCTCCAAGATTCCCTTTCAGCTACATATTTTGATTTTTATTCTGTCTCTTTTAAATCTTACCTATAGGAAAAACCAGGAAATTGTCCTTGATCTAATAAGTTCCTTGATCATAATCAGAAAATTTTAGAACTGGGAAAGAAGCAACTTTACCCTAGTGTTGACTAAGTATATTTTCAAGTGTACTTTCAAGGAAATGACTTTTGGAGTTCAATCTGTCAACTATAGTTTACTATTTTGGCCTCTAAACGAAATACAGTATTAAATTCCCTATCCAATTTTTTTGCCAGTAGTTCTCAAACACTTTTACAGGCCCCTGTTCCATGGAGAAGAAGGGGAGTGATAACAAAGAATTGGTACAATCAAATGCTATTAAAAAGTAGAAAAGTAAGGGTGCCTGGGTGACTCAGTCGTTTAAGTGTCTGACTCTTGTTTTGGGCTCAGGTCATGATCTCAAGGTGGTGAGATCCAGCTCCACATCAGGCTCCCCACTCAGCCGGGAGTCTGCTTCTCTCTCTCTCTCCCCATCTCCCTCTGCTCCCCCCCCCCACTTGTGCTCTCTCCCTCTCTAAAATAAATAAAGCAATCTTTTTTTAAAAAAAAGTAGAAAATCAGTACACACACAAAAATAAAAGGCCAGGAAAAGTAAATTTTAAGGTCAAGTCTACAAATGTATTAAATAATGCATTCATTCCAGGAAGTATAAATCATGGTTAGTTCAAGGCAACACTACATTCACGGTGATAATACAGAGTCCTTCCTGAAAATGGCAGTAATTCCAACTATCTACATGGACATGTTAAAAGAATTTGGCTGCTGTGGTAAGTAGCCTCTAAGATGGCCCTCAGTGATCCCCATTCCTTGGAATCCACACCCTTGAACGAAAGCTGGTCTTTCTGGAAGATACTTGAGACTTAACTCCATATCTAACCAAAAGGTGAGAGCCCATCAGAAAAATTTTACTCATTCATACTATATGCAGTGCAGAGCTCCATTTTTTAGCTCTTCTCTGAAAGATTCAACTATCAGTAGGAAGAGGCAGTGCAAACTCTAGCTATGACTGAAACCTTTTAATTTCCTACCCAAAAATTATATACATCTTAAATATACCTCCATGTTCTCTCATGAGAATATCATTCATCCCCACATGAACTTTGAGAAATCTTCGAAGGATAGAAATAACATGTTAACATGGTAGTCACACTTTGAAGCTCCTGGGATATGCCCATTATTTCATATAATTCTTACAACTTCATAAAGAACATTGATTAGCACCTTCAAAAAAAAAACCTGAGACACTTAGACAAGCACATTGTTCAAGGTTTTATCTAGCAATTGATAGAATAGGGCTTGTATACGAGTCTACCCATCACATTCTGAACTGCCTTTTTCCCGCGGCCCTATTCCCATCCCTCAAAGATATGCTTGAAGAAGGCAGCCCCCATCTACCCAAGGGGTCTTTCAGGCCCTTTCAGATTTCAGATGTCAGCTATCATAAATCCTTGTTTCCTCACAGGACCAGTAGATTTCCTTGCATCTTTCATTATTAGCAATGCATCTGATTGTTTTAGAATTCTCCAAAAAGTATTAGATTATCTTTTCAAAGGATGAACCCCTTCAACGGATGTCTTTCCAGTGGTACAGAATGGCTTTTCTTTGTATCTTCTGTCAATTTCTTCTCTCTCTCTTTGTCTGTCTCTCCTACTGCCAGATGTGTGTTCCTTTCATATTACTGAAGTGTTCACATTCTCTTTTGGTTTTATGCCCTCCATTAACTCTAGCAACTCTTTCATCTCTAGACCTGCAGAATGTGTGGGGAAGTGCTCCTTAAGCCTTCTCTGTCTCTCAAGCATGCTGTATAGTCTGTTTATGATGCTGGCGTTCACCTTTGGCAGGAAAGAGGAACTCTCCCACCAGCCACTTAAACAGCCTTCCAGCTTTGAATCCTCCTACTTAGGGCTGGCATTGGTAACATAAATCTTGCCTCTTAGGGCACAGCGCTTAACTTGCTTGGCTAACTGTGCAATAGGAAATGGATACATACATTGTTTTCTATGTAAGCTGGTTTGAACAGGGCTTCATGTTAAGTTTCCATATGGGAAAGAATGGGTAGGGACGGCAGGGTTATTTTTCAATTTGGGCTCCATCCCCCTATAGAGGAAAGAACCTCTGCTGGCCATCTAAGCTGCATATTAATTCTTTAACCCACCCTTTCTGGAAAGGAAACTGTTCTCTCAGGTGAGCAAGCCCTTGAGTAAGGAAATTGCCCTATGAGTTCAATGCACAATTGCATTCTGCTGCAATATTGCTAGTTGAGAAAGAAGACCTGGGTAGATAGTTAGAATTCTACTACCCTCTATTCTAATGTTTGCCACAATATACTTCTTAAATATTTATTGAGTGGAAATTTAAGAGTGAATTAATAAATATGAGGGTTAAGTTATCCCAGTGTACCTGTGGAAGACAACAGCAATTTTTTCAGCCAGATATTTGATGGAACTTAGCAGCATCAGGAGCTTCCCAACCAATCTCTCCTTTCCAAAGGTGGGGATTGGGCGTTTAACTCAGGCATTTTTAGAAGCTAAGAAGAAATATCAAATATCCCAGGACTTTCATATTCACTGAAGATAATTAGGCATAATATAGGAAGGAACTTTGTTTCATGAAACATCAGTTTCCATGGCCCCCTTTTCCTTCAGCTAGTATTTATTAAGTACTTGGTATGGAACAGGTACTATGGTAAGCCCTGGGCCTAGAATAGTGAACAAAACCTAACCTAGTCCCTATTCCAGTGTGGGGACTGGCATTAATCAAATACTCACAGTGTCTTTATAAGCTGAAATAAACATTCTGGACAAAAAGGAATATGGAATAGATGGAGGGCAGGACTGGTGCATAATGAGATCTGTGATTTTTTTTTAAACATAATTGCTGAATGTAGAAAATCAATTGGAGGAAACCCAAGTAATTACTCAGTAGTAAAATGTTCTGTCGCTTTGCAAGGGAACTGACTTTTCATATTAGTTAATAAAAGTACACATAGAAGAAACCTCATTTTATGTACACTTGTCTGAACTTTAAAAAAGAAATTTTATATTCTATGTGGGAAAACATGTAAGCTGGGCAACGTTCAGGCAAAACTACTCTATGTTCATGGTACTTTTGATGTTTATTGTGTATTCTTTTTATGCATGTTTTAACTGGAGTAGGGTCTGAGTGGGTGATAAGCAAGCACCCTTTGTTAAAACTTGCTCAACTCATTTGCTCTATAATGTTTCAGAATATGGCTACCAGTGGGACTAGATTCAACTAGTTATTATTTCTGAATCAAAGTATTAGGTCAACATGGATCCTTAAAATAAACCATAATATAAAATATACCATCACAGTAGATTCCTCTAGTTATTTCCAGAAAATAACATCGACAGGAAATTCAGCTAACAAACATGATATAGAAATGTTAAATTAGAATAGTACAAGAAAATAACTTTCTCCTGAAAGTAACTTAAATAAAATATATTTCAAAATGTTTAATGAGACAGCTCTCCCATCTTTATCTTTCCATCTTTATATAATACATATTTGTATATGTGCTGTCTCTGAAAATTCTATTATTCTTCCACTATTCTTCTATGATCTTTTCCTATTTAACCTCAAATTAATTGAAACACCACTATTTGCTTACCACTCCCTATACAGTCTAAAGTTTAGAAAGTCTCTGACATTATATTTACTTCCTTCCCTTGCATTTGATCTTTTCTACTTCACTAGGTATGAACTAGAAATACTCTCATTACAAATGACATCAAAGTTTACCACACAGGGAAAGTATGCTTAACCAAAATCAGAATTATTTTCTACCTATTAATTATGAATTTGAAAAGCATTCATCACACTAGCTATACACATATAATTATTGATTATTTTATGTTGAATTCAAATACACATAAATTAATTGGATAGTTCCACAAAGAGATACTATATGATTAAATGTACATTTACATGTAAAATTTTATAAAAACTATTAACATATCATCGTAAAGTACAGATTCCTTAAAATCATTCCAAATTTATGAATGTTATAAAACTTGTTTTGATGTGGTATTAAACTAAAAGAAACAATAAATACATTCAATTTCTTTCCAAAGGCTTTTAAGGAGCATACAGGTTTTTTTTTTTTTTTGAAGATTTATTTATTTAGTTATTTGAGAGAGAGAGCATGAGCAGGGAAGGGGCAGAGGGAGGGGGAGAGAATCTCAAGCAGACTCCCTGCTGAAAGAGGACTCCATCCCAGGATCCCTAGATAATGACCTGAACCGAAATCAAGAGTTGGACACTTAACCGACTGAGCCACCCAGGCGCCCCAAGGAGCATACAGTTGATAAAACACTGTGTGGATCAAAATCCTCAAGATGCTAAGAAGAACATCTGCAAAAATTCTGTTTTTTGTTTTTGTTTTTGTTTTTGTTTTATTGTGGTAAGTAAACACAAGATAGCCACAAAGGGAAATATGTCTTATAAAACCGTATTTTTATGAGCCAGATCTTCAATATTAAAAGGAAATTATATCAATTGCAATAACATTTAAAGCACTGAAGGACCCTTCTCATGAGATTATTTTAATTTTTTTTTTTAAAGATTTTATTTATTTGCGAGAGAGAGAATGAGAGACAGAGAGCATGAGAGGGAGGAGGGTCAGAGGGAGAAGCAGACTCCCTGCTGAGCAGGGAGCCCGATGCGGGACTCGATCCTGGGACTCCAGGATCATGACCTGAGCCGAAGGCAGTCGCTTAACCAACTGAGCCACCCAGGTGCCCATCATGAGATTATTTTAATATGAAAAGCTGACAACACTTTTTAATAGGGAATGCTGTTTTAAAAGGCATTTAAAAAAAATCTTATCAGCAAAATTAGTGCTTCCCATTTTGGACAAGAAATATTGCAAGACATCTGTATTTGTTTTAATGTTGCCAAAAGATGGTGTTATTGCTTCAGCTGACCCATTGACTTAAAATCATTTGCTTCCTAAGAGTTGGGGGTGGGGAGGCTAAGCAGGGGAGAGAAGGAGAGATCCTCCTCAAGAATCCATCATAATATAAGAGCATATTCTTTGCCAAATCTACTTATTTTCTGAAAATTAAATTCCTTCCGAATAACTGAGTATAAGAACTGACCTTACTAATGATGTATTTATGGAGTGCTGTGTTTTACTTTTTTTTAATTAAAATCTTCTGGCCTTTAATTATAAACAAGAAGGAAGACACCTACTTTAAAAAATAATAATCAAGAGCATGATGTAGTGAAAAAGGAAAGCAGAGGCAAGAGGTCTGTACTTTCATTGACTCTTTAGTCACTGATTTGCTATATGACCTTGAAAAGTCAAGGAATGACCTGACGCCAGACTCTCTTTACTCATTTGTGAAGTGAATACATATAGTAATGGTTACCAGCTGCTTCCAGGATTGATGAGTTTGGGTGTGATCCTCCCATGTTACAGAAATACACCCCAGCTAGGCCTGGCTGAGCCTATTACCAAAAGGAATAGGGTATATCACGAAGCATCAGGCCTGTGCCAGGCACCACACAGGATGCCACCCAGCTGAAGGCGGTCCAAGATGGAAACTAGGAAGATCCTGAACCTCCCTCCTGCAGACTCACCAAATCTATAGCTACACATGGAAAATTCCCTCAGAAAAAGACCTGAAAACTTGCTAAACATTTCCTTCTCAGCCGCAAATGAGAAAAGGGGAGGAGAGGCTGAGACGCAGTCTCGTCATAAACCCCAGCCCCAGCACAGCAACTCATAATCAGAAGAGAACTTACAAATCCAGAGCTGCTTTCTGAGGCATGAAAGGTTGGTACCCCACATCAGGCACCTCAACTTTTACAATCTGCACCTGAGAGATGAGACCCCGAAATATCTGACTTTGAAAACCAACAGGGCTTTTGTCCACAAGACCCAAAGGGCTGTAGCAAACAGAGAAACTGCCCTTAAAGGGATCATGTGCAGACTCACTCGCCCCCGGGCCCCAAGCAGAAGTGGAAGTTTGAAAAACACCCAGTCTATACGTGATGGAGATTCACTTGCTAATCTTAAAGTGTCCACCAGATGGGCAGAGGCCTGTTAGGATACTCTCTGGGGAATAAGGTGCAGGCAGGCGTCACTCCTTGTTAAAGCCAATACGTGTCAGGCAACTTTTTTTTTTTTTTTTTTAAATTCTGGGGGTGCTTTCTTCACGCTCTCCCTCTGCAATGCTCCACAATGCCGGTTTCTCTGCGGTGGGGTGGGAGTGGGGGCTTTTATACACACAGCTGATGCCCTGGTTTTTATGTCTGGTGTCCTGGTTTTTGCAGCTGTAACCCAGGGAGCACGCTTTGAACTCGTGGCTCTAGTGGTCAGGGAGACTTGCATTCCTGGGTCCCATGAAACTGTAACAGTCAGACAGTTCTTCCCAGACTACCACACTCAGGGCACTGCACAGATAGCAACTAAAACACACTCCCTGTTTTTCTGATAAAGAGGCCTATTTGGTTGTCTGGGAGCTTTGGCCTGAAGGGCAGGCTTCTGGTTGAGCTCACAGAGAGGTGCTCTGAAGGAAGGAGGCCAGCAGATTCAGTCTTTGTGCTTTCCCTCTGCCTTGCTCCTTCTCACTGGCATCTTCCAGGAAGGACCATATACCTTTGTCTGATTTCCTGATTTTTGTAGCTGCTGCCAGGGGACACCTCTACATCACCTGGTTCTGGTGCCCAGCAGGGTTTATGCTCACAGGTCCTACAGGACTGTGTATATTTGCATACTTTAAAAGTTGTTGCCCGAGGCTTTGGCTTCTAATCAGTCTGATTCTAGGTGCTGAGATCTCCCCCTCTGGAACACTGACAGTTCTTGGGACACCCTCACAACTGGGAGCCATGAAAAATAAACTAGGCTGCTTAGATAATCACAAAGATTCAAAAGACTACTAAGAGCTAGGGCAAGGTTGAATGATAAGGTTCATCTCTCCTACATGAGGCCATTCTTTCAAGACTGGAAGAGGTGGCTATTAGACCTAATACATAGAAACACAGAGAGTCAAGCAAAATGAGGAAACTGGGGAATATGTTCTAAATGAAAGTACAAGACAAACTTCCAGAAAAAAGATGAAACAGAAATAAGGAAACAGAGATAAAGAGTTCAGAGTAATGGTCATAAAATTGCTCACCAAACTAATGAATGAACACAGTAAGAACTTCAACAAAGTGATAGAAAGTGTAAGAAAGTACCAAACATAAGTCCCAGAGCTGAAGAATACAATAACTGAACTGAACATTACACTAGAGGGGCTCAACAGCAGACTGGATGAAGACTGGATGAAGCAGAGGAAAGGCAGCTCAGGTGAGTGTGTGGAGAATGAAGCTGGCACACTGGGAGATAGGCCCTCTCCCAGTCACTGCAGAACCAGGAGCAGAGAGGGCAACAGTGAAAGTGGGGAGAAAAAGGGAAAAGAGGGACACAAATCTAGCACATTTTGAGCACCTACTACAAAATGCAGATAGCCATAGTACTTCAGGGTGAAATTATGAGAATTAAAGAATTTGACTCTTTTTGGAAAAACCTTAGCAAAATTCCTGAAATAAGAAAGTGCTAAAAAAAAAATTGGTTTTATGGAGGTGGCTTAGGATCCAGATGGACTAGGTTCAGATTCCTATTCCAATATATTATCTATTTAACTAATTAATTTCCTTTTGTCTCAGTTTCCTTAGTTATAAATGAAAGTAAAGATACTACCTACTCACAGGGCTGATGCAAGGCTAAATATGTTAATAACGGCACAGCACAAAGAACAGTGCCTGGCACCACTAAGCCATTCAGTAAGTGTTATAGTTACAGTGAGCTTATCACTTCCCGCCAGATTCTCTGCATGATGCTTTCACAAGATTATCTCATTTTCCATGTCCAATTAATGTTCTCTGGGGCAAAAAAGGCTATATGGTAATTTGTATTCTCTTGGAGAAAGATATCATGAGGATGGTATTATGTTTCTGACCCAAAGAAATCTAATACAAAATAATTTTAAAGTAGATAGTACTCTGCAGTATGCTAATCTTGAAATACCATAATGAAAAATATCCATTGATGTCTTATTTATTCCACAAATGTTTACTGTTTACTATGTGCCAGACATATGTTGGAACTCTATATGCAGAATATTGAAGAGATTTCTTTTGAAAAGCTCTTTTTATTATCTGATGAAGGTTAAGATCAGAATAAACTTTCTACCAAGTACATTATATTCATTAATTTTATCCCCAGGAGACTTTTTTTCCTTCTAGTTTTTTACTTCCTTTCTAAAAGACATTCAGCTTCCTGTTCACTTTGGTCTCTGCAATCAGTCCTTGTTAGTCTTTTCATTCCCATGTCGGGATGCTTCTCCTTTAGGAAGGCTCCATCAATTTTGATCCCTTTGTTGCCGGGCTTTGTATCATGGCCTGAGCACAGATAAAGCCGAATTAACCATGGCAGGAGGACTGTTGTTGTATAACAAACCATACCCAAACTTAGTAGCTTGAAATAACAGGTCACTTCATTTGCTCATGATTCTGTGAGTAAACTGGGCAATTCTGGTCTGGGCCAGCTTGATGGATCTCTACAGTTAGATGGTAACTCAGCTGGGGCTGATGGTCTAGAAATGGCCTTATTTATAGCTAGGTGGTTCTAGTATGCCTCATCTCTGGAAGAAGGGGCAACTTGTTTTTGCTTCATGTAATTTCCCATCCTCCAGTAGGTTATTCCTGGTTTCTACCCACAAGTTCTGAAAAACAGAAAAGGCAAGTCCCCAGGTACAAGCACTTTTTAAGCCTCTGCTAATATCAAGTTTACTTGTGTCCCACTGGCAAAAAGAAGTCAACAGTTGAGCCCAGATTCAAGGAGAGGAAAAAATAGATTCCTTATCTTAATTGGAGGAGTTTTGCAAAGAGGCAGCATACAGAGATGGGAAGGATTTATGACTAGTGTGCACAAGAGGCTAAGCCTAAAAAAAAAAAAAAAAAAGCAAGACATCACAAATGTTGGAGAAAAATAAAATTTTTGATATTTGAAAATTCAAAAAAGCATTAAAGTGATTATAATGAAAAAATCAGTACTGAGTTAGATTGCCTTACACTTATAAATGATATAATATCTTGATGTTTTCAACCAAGTGGGATTTATTCCTGGGCTGCCAGGTTGGTTCCACATCCACATATCAATCTATGTGATACAGTACATTAATAAAAGAAAGAACAAGAACCATATGATACTCTCAATAGATGCCAAAAAAGCATTTGACAAAGTACAGCATCCTTTCTTGATTAAAACTCTTCACAGTGTAGGGATAGAGGGTACATACCTCAATATCATAAAAGCCATCTATGAAAAACCCACAGAGAGTATCATTCTCAATGGAGAAAAACTGAGAGCTTTTCCCCTAAGGTCAGTAACATGGCAGGGATGTCCACTATTACCATTGCTATTCAACATAGTACTAGAAGTCTTCAGCAGTCAGACAACAAAAAATAAATAAATAAATAAAAGGCATCCAAATCGGGAAAGAAGAAGTCAAACTCTCACTCTTTGCAGATGATATGATATTTCATGTGGAAAACCCAAAAGACTCTACCCCAAAACTGCTAGAACTCATACAGGAATTCAGTCAAGTGGCAGGATATAAAATCAATGCACAGAAATCAGTTGCATTCCTATACACCAACAACAAGACAGAAGAAAGATAAATTAAGGAGTCGATCCCAGTTACAATTGCACCCAAAACCATAAGATACCTAGGAATAAATCTAACCAAAGAGGCAAAGAATCTGCACTCAGAAAACTATAGAATACTCATGAAAGAAATTGAGGAAGACACAAAGAAATGGAAAAATGTTCCATGCTCATGGATTGGAAGAACAAATATTGTGAAGATGTCAATGCTACCTAGAGCAATCTACACATTTTATGCAATCTCTATCAAAATACCATCAACTTTTTTCAAAGAAATGGAACAAATAATCCTAAAATATATATGGAACCAGAAAAGACCCTGAATAGCCAGAGAAATGTTGAAAAAGAAAAGCAAAGCTGGTAGCATCACAATTCTGAACTTTAAGCACTATTACAAAGCTGTCATCATCAAGACAGTACGGTACTGGCACAAAAACAGACACATAGATCAATGGAACAGAATAGAGAGCCCAGAAATGGACCCTCAACTCTAGGGTCAACTAATCTTCGACAAAGCAGGAAAGAATGTCCATTGGAAAAAAGACAGTCTCTTCAACAAGTGGTGTTGGGAAAATTGGATAGCCACATGCAGAAGAATGAAACTGGACCATTTCCTTATGCCACACACAAAAGAGACTCAAAATGGATGAAAGACCTCAATGTGAGACAGGAATCCATCAAAATCCTTGAGGAGAATACAGGCAGCAACTTCTTTGACCTCAGCCCCAGCAACTTCTTCCTAGAAACATCACCAAAGGCAAGGGAAACAAAGGCAAAAAGGAACTATTGGGACTTCATCAGGATAAAAAAGTTTTTGCACAGAAAAGGGAACAGTCAACAAAACCAAAAGATAACTGACAGAATGGGAGAAGATATTTGCAAATGACAAAACAGATAAAGGGCTAGTATCCAAAATCTATAAGGAACTTATCAAACTCAACACCCAAAGAACAAATAATCCAATCAAGAAATGGACAGAAGACATGAACAGACATTTCTGCAAAGAAGACATCCACATGGCCAATAGACACATGAAAAAGTGCTCAACATCGCTTGGCATCAAGGAAATACAAATCAAAACCTCAATGAGCTACCACCTCACACCAGCCAGAATGGCTAAAATTAACATGTCAGGAAACGACAGATGTTGGCGGGGATGCGGAGAAAGGGGAACCCTCCTACACTGTTGGTGGGAATGCAAGCTGGTGCAGCCACTCTGGAAAACAGTATGGAGTTTCCTCAAAAAGTTGAAAATAGAGCTACCCTACGACCCAGCAATTGCCCTACTGGGTATTTACCCCAAAGATACAAATGTAGTGATCCAAAGGGGTACGTGTACCCCAATGTTTATAGCAGCAATGTCCACAATAGCCAAACTATGGAAAGAGCCTAGATGTCCATCAACAGATGAATGGATGAAGACGATGTGGTGTATACACACACACACACACACACACACACACACACACACACACACACACACTGGAATATTATGCAGCCATCAAAAAATGAAATCTTGCCATTTGCAATGATGTGGATGGAACTACAGGGTATTATGCTAAGTGAAATAAGTCAGTCAGAGAAAGACAATTATCATATGATCTCACTGATAGGAGGAATTTGAGAAACAAGACAGAGGATCATAGGGGAAGGGAGGGAAAAATGAAACAAGATGAAACCAGAGAGGGAGACAAACCATAAGAGACTCTTAATCTCAGGAAACAAACTGAGGGTTGCTGGAGTGGAGGGGGGTGGGAGGGATAGGGTGGCTGGGTGATGGATATTGGGGAGGGTATGTGCTATGGTGAGTGCTGTGAATTGTGTAAGACTGATGAATCACAGACCTGTACCCCTGAAACAAGTAATACATTATATGTTAATAAAAAAAAATCTTGATATTTTAAATTACATATGGAGCAAACATGGGCACCAATTTCTTTTCATGATTCAGTGTCTTAGCCTATTTGGGCTGCTAAAACAAAATACCACAGACTGGATGGTTGGGGTCTGATTGCTCCCACACTGGGCTAGGACCCCTGTTTTAGACTCTCAGAGATACACATCATCTTCGTAGCACTCATCACAATTGTAACTAATCACCATTATCAGTTCTCCCAGTAAACTGGAATGGAAACATGCAATTTCCATGAAGACATGGACCGTGCCTGTCTTATACCCTGTTGTATGTATCACCAATGACTGACCAGTAGTGGACCCTTATGGGGGATAGTTGAATGAATGGCAAAGCAGGAGAGAGGAAAGAACAAAGAGATAAGTATACAAACATATCTTTGAAATTGATTGAGAGGATGTGAACTGAGTAAGGAAATAAATAAAGAGGCCTGCCTGCACAAGTTAACAAAGGGAATGATTATCCACAGAGAGAATGATAACAAATAAAGATGTATTTGGGAGGAATTAAAGTAGAAAAAGGGAATGAGCAAAGATTTCCCATTTTGAGGATTAGAAGGCCCAAAGTGAAACTGAGCCCAAGGGTGGCTACAGTGGAGGTAAGTAGGACTTTGGGCAATGAAAGTGGTTGATAGATCAAAAAGCCAGAAACAGTATGGTAGGCCTGGGCAAGAGGGGCACCCACCCTGGGTTCCCACCCTGTGAGGGCTATTCTCTGGCCTTCCTCCAGCCCTGCTCCTTCCCAAAAGGTAGGGAGCCCACCCAGTGTCCATATACCTCCTTTTAGATCATATTTGGAATATCTGGGACCTGGAAGCTCCATGCAAAGATCACTCTAGATGTCTGTCCTCCTGAGGATGGATCACACAGCTACAGCATACTCTCTGGATTAAGGGGAGAGGAAGACAGGACTGTTTGGGGCCAGTTTGGCCCTAATCTGGAGTGTCTACACACTTTTACAAGGGTCTTGTGGTACAAGAGCAGGAGCAGGGGAAGAAAGAAAAGAGTGAACATGAACTGGGGACCACCCAACCCACCAGCTAGTGACATGGAACTCTGACAAGTCCAGGAATTCTAATCTTGAATCAGCCTTCCAGCTCTCAAATTGTATCTTTGTTTTCTATATATATTCCTTTGCTCTCCCTATAATAAAAGAGAATGCAGGCTTTCTAGGGCAGAAACAAGTTGGACACCAGCTAAATTGATGAAGTCAGAGATCTCAAACTGAGGCTTGACTTATTAGCTTGACTTATAACTATTAAATACTTAAGTATATGACATATAGACCTCCATTTTTAATCTTGACACCAGCCCTGCAATGTTAGGGGTGGACCTGGACAGGATGTTTACCTTATACTAGAAAGCTATGATTCTTAAATGATCTTTCATTATGGGTTGATCTTGGCTGGTTATGGACTTCTTACTATCCATAACTCTTATTTTTATGTGGAAACTTAACTAGACTATTCCACAACCACTGGCTTAGGTTTAGAGTTCCACTTACTCTTTTCAGATGGACGCTGAGTCATGTATTTGCTCAGGAGTCCCTAGAGGCTAGAGGTTTTCTGAACTCAAGAGAAATAAGAAAATTGGGGAGAGATGAAGAACATACAGGCATATGGTATTTGATTTCAAAACCCTTTCATATATATTGTCCTAATTTGGTTCTTAGAACCACCCTGTAAAAATAGATAGGGAAGATATTACTTCTTTACCTGACAGTTGAGAAAACTGAAACTCCAAGAGCTTGCACCATGATGGATAGCAGAACTAGAATTTGAACCTAGTCTTCAAATATCCTTTTATTTTTCATGTAAGGAAAGAGGTGATATATTTACAAAATTTGAGGGTTTTTTCCTTAACAAAATAAGACATGTAAACCTACAGTGAATACACATATGTAATCTCACCATGAGAAGATGTTGTAAGCACTTTTTGAAAAGATACAAATTCCTCTAGTTGGCTTCTGTTTGAAATCTCTCTGTCTTCATCAATTTGGCAGGTGTCCAACTGGCTTATGCCCTAGAAATTCTGCACTTTCTTTTATTAAGGGGAGAGAAAGGAAATAAAAAAAAGGGGGGGAATCAAAGGATATAATTTTAGGGATAGTTTTCATCTAATTCTTTATTTTTACTTGAGGTCACTGCAACTCAGAGAAGTTAAGTGAGTTGCCCTAAATCTCAGAGAGATAGAAGGAAGAGCTAGACCATGAAACCATATCTGATCCAGATCCCTGAGTCTTCCCTTCTTTCTGTGTCCTATGTAATAGTCTTTACTCCCTCCAGTTAATTTTACTTTTTTTTCTTAATTTCTCATCACCTTCTATTCTTTTTAACACAGTCTCTGCTACTAGTTTGAAACTATGTATAAGATATGCATACATATATCTTGTATGTTAACATATATATTTGTATATATATTTCTAGTGTACAAAATATTTCACATCATTTTCACTATGTATTACTTTAGATGCATATTTTATGTCCTTTTATATTCATAATTATCATTTCTAGTGATCAAGGCATTGCATCAAGTTGATGACTCATAATTTATTTAACCCATTTCCCTATTACTTAAAATTAAGACCATTTTAATATTACCTGTTATAGATAGAGCTCTCATGACCATTTTTATTAAGTATTTCTTTTATTCTACTGAATTATTAGGATAAATGTCAAAGAATGGTACTACTGAGCTAATGTGTAGAGATATTTGTGTGGTTTGTATGTGATACTGTGATATACATTGCCATGTTATTTTTTGAAAAATATATCTCAAACCAACACTCTCAGCAGAGTACCAGTTTCAATCCAATCTTACTAATACTACAAATCATTTATCATTCTTTTTACTAGTTTCCTAGGTATAAAAATTATGATAGTTTTCTTTACTTTATATTCCTTTCATTACAAATAAGACCAATATTTTTACTCTCTTTTGATCCATTTCTATTTGCATTAGTTGTCCAAATTCTTTACATATTTATTATTGGGGGTCAAGATATTTTTCTTAAAAATTTGAATGACTCTTTTAATGGAATACATATGAACTCTTTTCTTGTTATATTACTAGAAATATTTTCCCAGTTTATTTTCCTTTTTGATTTAGTTTTATAATTAATTTTCATACAGTTAAAATTTCTTATCTGTTACATTGAACAAGAAAAACCGGTAGATACCCACAACTTTGTTTTTATTTCTCGATGTCTCTAAATTCTGTGGGCCAAGCTTCTCTTGCCCTTCAGACTTCTGGAGTCCATCCTAAAAACAAATAGTCTTGTGATCACTCTACTTCACAAAATCTGATATTCAGATTTAGGATGCCCAATAATATATAGTTCTGAAAACTGTGAACTTCATCTAAAGCATATCTTTTGTCCCTTCCCCAGATCAGGACCATTTCAGCCTGGAAACCTAGAGTATTTCTCTCATTTACTGTTCCCTGCCTAGTATTTCTACCGTTCCTTCCCTAGCTTGTTAACTTCAACTTCTCCAGGATGAGTGTGCAGGGAGGGAGAAAGGTGAGAGTCAAGTAAGTCCTTAAATGACCAGTATGATGCACTCTGGGCCTGGTAGTTGTGCAAGGGTAATTTTTTCTCCTATGTGCTCCCAACCAACTTTTGACCATCTCCTATCTGCAGTTCCTTTGATGTGAGAACAGGTATCTGTAGGCATAATCCGGAGAGTTAGCCTTTCAGATTGGAAAGCTACCTCGTGATTCTTTTTTTGGAAGTCTGATTGACTGAGCCTTCGGCAGACCTTCCTGAACAGGGCCAAAGACAACTCAAGGCCTGCTTTTACTCACACATGGCCCACACCTGGTTCCCAGGAAGCCCTCAAGCATCCTTTGCCCTGTCAAACTGTGGGAGAGCTGGCCAGTCCCTGGGAGCCTCTCTTTTCCTCTGGCTCGTCAGCAGTCCATCCTGAGGCTTTCTCCAGCAGCAGGCAGACACCAGACCACTTGAATCTCAGGAGGTCAGCACCTCCCTCCCCAGGCCCATGTAGGCAGCAGGGTGAGGAGCTCTCAGGGCACACCAACAAGTTATTAAAACATCTCCTCACTCATACTCTCCAATGGCCACACGCTCTGACCCTCTTATTACCTTTGCATGGGTAAGAATGTTAAGAGTTGTCAAACTGGTTTTTAATAATCTCCTTTGAAAACTGGCACCTTGTTCTGGCACACCTCTTTGGAAAAATCACAGCTTTGAATCTTAGTGCCTTAGTTAAAACTTCTGATTTAATAGTCTATTATAAATATTTTATAATCATCTGTCATTGAAATTTCTATATCATTTAAAAGCCAAAAAATAGAAGAGTTTCCCTACATATATTTAATATAGTCAATTAAATTTTCTGTTGGGCTTTCTTTAACTTTTTTTTTTTTTCATTTAGCTCTCCAATTTCAACTAGATATGTTTTTCTCTTGGTATGTGCTATAAGATGTGGATTAATTAATCTTTTTTGATGTGGTTATATAATTATCCAATTATTATGTTCATCATTCTAAATGCTTACTTTCTTTTATTTTGAAAAGTTTATTTTCACATATTGTTGTCCTATAGCATCGGATCAGTTTTTGGCCTCTCCTTTCTTTCACCCATCAGCATTAAATTACTGTTGTATAGTAAAAAGTCCTATCTATGGTCAGTAGGACCTTTATGTCATTGGTAAGAGTTTATCATGCATATAAGAATAGTTCACAAACTGGAAGCTTTCAAACCAACGGTGGAATGAGGCTCAGAGGTATATGCTGATCAGATAGTTTATATAGTGACAATGCAGAGGCTGCTTGTTCTTTACAATGATTGGTTATGGCTTTAGACTTTTCTTAGTGGTAGGGAATAGGTTAAAAGTGGTTACCTCATGCCAATTTTGGGGAACAGCTTTTGTCTGTTACTATTCTTATAAATATTATCATATGTTGAGTTCTGAATTATCATCGGACTGAGGTTTTACTGGAATAACATTATACTATTAATTAATTTAGGAATAATTATAATAGGAATAACAAATTAAAACAAGCCTTAATATTGCTTGCAATGGACAAAAGCTGTCTTATGTGCTTTCAAGTATTAACTCATTTAATTCTCAAATGACTGTGGTCGATTTAATTATTGGCCGCATTTCATCACCTTTTCTGGCATCCACAACTTTTTTATAGCCTCATCCTGAGAAGGATGTATTTCCCACCCCTTGACTCTGGGCTTAGTTATAAGATTTGCATTGGCCAGTGAGATGTAAACAGGTAAACAGAGCCTTGATCTTGGTTCAGCTTGATCTCTTGTGCTTCAACTATGCCCTGAGAAGAATTTGTGTCCATCCCACTGATCCCAGGAGACAGGAAACAGTTGGAGCAGATCTGGCCCAGCAAATCCTCAAATCCATAAGAATATATTATTGTTGCTTTAAGCCTTTGAGTTTTGGGGTAGTTTGTTAAGTAGCATTGTTTGGTGATAGATAAGTAACATGCCACACTATGAAATAGGTATTATTATTATCTATATTTTACAGATGAGAAAAATGAGGCAAAGAGAGACTCAGCAACTTATTAGCTAGCAAGTGGGCAGTATGATTCCACAGTGCATGTTTTTGATCATCTTTATAACACTGAATCCTTAGTTTGGAAAACAGTATATTCAAAACTGTGTATTCAAATATTTTCAACTCCAATATAAATATATACTTCTCTTTATAAAGATTTTGCACGTCTCATCTAGTTCATCTAACACTTATATGATTTGATGATTACCAGTTTCTTTTAATACATTTTGAGTTAAAACCCTGTTTTCTTTCCAAACCTACTTAGTTCATCAACACTTCAATACTATAGATCTCTATCATTGTCTGTTGGTAAATTCAGAGAAAGAAAAAAGCTTTAGTAAGTTATTTGCAGAGACCTTATTCCAATGAATTAACACCTGCTATGTTCCTCATCTCACTCTTCACTCTTGACTTTATTGACCTTTCTCACTTCCTGGTGTGTTAGTTCTCTGGTTCATAGCTATTTGATATTCTGTTCTCTTATGATGTCCTTCCCTTGTTTTTTCTTTGTACAACCACCTGACATAACTTAACCTTAGTTTCTTCACACGTAAAATGGTAATAATAGCATCTATCTACATAGGTTGTGAAGAGCACTGGGATAGTTCATGAAAAACCACTTAGCATAGTACTGGCACTGTGCCATTACTGAGTAATGTTCAATGAAATTTGCCATCTTTGCTGTTACATTTCTCTTGCGACTTCTTGGTTTCCCTGTGGGCCCTATTTTGTCTTCCCTATCCTAAATAGTTCTGTCCCCAGCCCTTTTCTCTCTTCTTATTACCCAACTTCCCTTGGGAAATTTTTCCCACCCTATCTAGATGTGGATACAATTTTCTCTCCTCCCTTGTTCTCTGAAGTCCAGACCCATATATCCACCTATCTACTGCACTCGTCTATTGGGATGCTTCACATATCTCAAGTTCAACAACACCAGAGTAATTTTTTCCATCTAGTCCTCAAATCTGCTAGTCCTTTCATGACTTCTACTATTATAAGTGGTACTACCATTCTGGCTATTTCCCCAAACCAGAAACTAGGTATAATCATTTATTCTTCCCTCATTTTTATTCTCCAATCACCAACTTCTATTGGTTTCTCCACTATATCTTATAAATTCATATGATTTTTATTCTTATGATTTACATGATTCTTATAGTCTTTAAATCATATGATTTTTATAAATTTATACAGTTTAAAATTGGGAATATGCTACTTTCTGGATGCCAGATCAGGCACTTATTCTTACTGAGGAGCCTTGACTCTAGATGTCACAGCTATCTAGCCTCATTGAGACCAGACACCAGAACATTTCAATCTCAGGAGGTCAGTACCTTAGACCTTTGGCCCATGCCACAGGGAGAATACTATGAATCCTGCCAAAAGACACCACTATAGACGAGCTGGATTTAGAACTCAGCTTTTCCTTCCAGTCTTTCCTTTAAGTGCATCTGAATCCAGCAGTGCCTGCACAGGCAATTGCCCCTGTCACTCACCCACTTAAGCTTCAATGCCTTTCCCTTCTTTTCTTGATCCTTGTGGCTTGGCTATCTCCCAACTTTAATTCTTCCTGCCATCTTACAGAAACTCACTGTTCAGCCCTCAGATGTTCTGACTCTAGATTTATCCACCCATTTTTCAGCTGTGTTTCCCATACTGTATTTGATAGATGGCACCAACCTCATCCATTAAGTAACCTATTAAAACTTTTTGATGATTTGGCTTCTAAATCAGTGATTTTCAAAATTCTATACACACCAGAATCACCTGGAGAGCTTTTCTTAACATAGATATTACCAAACTCTGGATATTTTGATTTAGGTCTTTGGTGGAGCTGGGAATTTCCTTAAAAAAAAAAAAAAAAAAGAAAAAGAAAGGCCCTAAAGGAATCTGATGAGCAGCCAAGTTTAGAAATTGATATTCTAAACAGAAAATTGCTATGTAAATAATAAAGAATTTTACTTACAATTTAAGCAGTAAGAACAGATTTTAAAATTGTGGAAATGACCAGGTTTCCCATTTCTCTCTTCTTATTACCCAACTTCCCTTGGGAAATTTTACCCACCCTATCTAGATGTGGATACAATTTTCTCTCCTCCCTTGTTCTCTGAAGTCCAGACCCATATATCCACCTATCTACTGCACTCGTCTATTGGGATGCTTCACATATCTCAAGTTCAACAACACCAGAGTAATTTTTTCCATCTAGTCCTCAAATCTGTTTAAAAGTCTGCTTTCACACGTTTGCTGAGTGAAAGATCTCTTCTTTGACAGTTCAGATTTTCTGAGTTTCTAATGTCAAAAACCTTGTTACTTTTGGGTAGCTATGTTTATACACTGTTGAAACTTTAGTGTCACTCACATTACTCAAATTATTACAGCTTATTTCAACAGAGACTTCCCAAGAAAGAGAAGTGATTTTTACTTAACAATTACTAAATCAGCTACTTAACCACCCTAATCATAGAGCTCTTGTTTCTTGAGACAATGGCTCAAAGCAGCCTTTGTTCTGTAGACTAAAAAAGAGTTAATAATGATGAATAAGGAGTTGATTATATAGAATGCATATCAAAATGACTATATTAGGACAAATGTTTCTTTTAGACTGTGCCTGAATTTAAACTTGGTGACTATTCCTTCATTTTTAAGTACTTAATGTACTTATAAACCCAAACAAGCTGCAACTGAGTTTTAAATCTTTTTAATAGTCTGTAAGTCCTGGAGTGACTATTTTCACAACTTTTTAAGCCTACATTTAAAAAATTAGCTGTATCTTTTAAGCATCTAAGTACATGTTTAGTTGAAAATAAATGCCTATAGAGAAAGGGAAATAGGGTGGCAGGCATGCTCTCTTAGTAAGCAAAAACATAATAACAACAACTTATCTAGGTGTAACTACAACTACTTATCAGTAGTAAGCTAGGGCATTTCTGCCCATGCATACGGGGGGCTATGGGAAATGTCTTTATGGTGAGGATTAACATGGAAGTTTCAAAGAAATACTGTGTGACTATCCATTTTAGTGTTTGTCTGTGATTTTCTTAGCTTCTGCATTTACTGATAAGCTCCTCATATCCACTCCTTTATTCCACCCTGGCATCCACTACCCATGATCTGTCCCCTAAAGAGCCCCAGGCCACACTGTGGTCTTAGATCACACTGTGATCTTACTCTGATCTCCCTCTCTGATGGTGACCTTCCTGACAATACATTCTATTATTTCTTTTCTTTTTCCATCATCCCATCAAAGAAGGTCCTATACTGGGTCCCTGATTCCTTTGTCACTTGTTTTCCTCTTAGGTGATTACTTCTTCCTAAACTTTTAACAAATGCCCCTCTCCCAGAAGATGATGTAATCTTTAAGGAATATATTGCTGTAGAAATTTCACACTGTGGCAGTTGTGTGATACTAGTCTTTACTCCCTCAAATCTCTCCCTAAAAATGTCCTGGGATATCTTTTCCTATATTTTCATCATGTCTTGCCCTAACCAAAAAAACTTTAATAGACTTAGTGCTCTCAGGGTAAAATTCAACTCTTCAAATTTTTATGGACTGAAGCCACTTATTTGTTGCTTCTATGTCTATAAATCCATCCCAGAAAGGACCTTAATATGATTTACTTAAGTATTTTTTCATGTTATGTCCTGCACAAAGGACCTCATCACTCCTAATGCCCTCAAATCAAGTTCCAGCCCTTTATACCTTTTCAAAGCTTCCAATATCTGGTGTGATCTGAATTTCCTAACATCATATACCAGTCTCTCCCAGTCCAAATGTGTCTCAGCCAGTTGGTCTTCTCTTTCCTTTTACCTGAAATGCCCTTCCTGTAATCTCCTCTCTTCTTTCCCAAATTTTGATTGTCCTTTAAGGCATACTTTCAGTCCCACCTCCTGATTAAGCCTCGCCTGAATAATCAGTCCACACTAATTTCATCTCCAAGCAATTCTATTTCCTCTCTCTCTCTTTACTGAATCAAATAGTACCTTTAATTTTTATAATGCCATTTCATAACTAGAGGACTGTGTAATATGACTATATCTAAGCTGAAATAAACCTATGGTGTGGTTCCATAGGTGAAGCTGATGCCTGAATACCAGAAATGCTGGCTCTAAAGTCAGGAAAAAACAGCTAAGTTATAGAGGGTCTTTAACCTGGGATTTCATGAGGACACTGAAACTACTGCTTAGAGTGCATGAAACTCAATCCTGTAATGAGAAATGCGAAGTTTATGTGCTTATAATACCAGTGTATGTACAGTAAAGCATAGGGCATTCAACAGCCTCTGATTTCATTCTCAAGGTATTCCTTGTGGATGTGGGAATAACCATTATCCATTTCCCAGTTTGGCTAGGGCACCCAACCAATGGATTTTCCCTTTGAGTCACATCTCCTTTGGTCTGCTGTAGCATGACTATTAGTGTGCCTTGGCTCTGACTACTAATTGCAAATAGTTCTTAGTCTCCCTTAATATTAGTACTGTTTGCTCTAGAAATGGCATTTTTAGGGCCAGAATTCTGCCCTTCTATCCTCAATGTGGAGAGCATGCATGCCTTGTGTGAAGAGTGGAATTCTCTAACTCTGGCAGCTGTGTTCTCTCTGTGCTGTGTGGCTAGAAAAGATCTTAATGTCCACTTGTGGGAAGATTATCTTTTGAAAAACATGGCTTTTGAAGACAGACAGATTTGCAAGTCTAAGTTTCCTGTAAAAAGGGCATAACAGGTTTTCCTCAGCTGCCACTAAGGTGCTCTGTTCTTCTGCGGAAGCTAAGGCCAGGGTGGGGTGAGGCTCTCACTTCATCCTGTGACTATTACCTTGCCTGGCAGCATCCACTCAGCCCTCATCTGCACCAAGGCCTCCAGCTGGGAGCTTGCCTGCTTCTACTCAGTCCTCATCCTGCACCATGATGAGGTGAGGCTCACAAAGGGTAAGAGCCCTGCCTCATTAAAGCAGCGGGTGTAAATGTTGAACCTTTCTGGCTGGGCTTGTTTGCAAAGTCTCTTGCCAGTGTCAACATAGGAGCCTCATCTGCAAGGTAGGGGCTAAGGGACCTGTCCCAGCAGCTGGTGCCACACCAGCAGAAGGTCCTGCCCCCTCCACCACTGCTGCCCCAGCTGAGAAGAAAGTGGAAGCAAAGAAAAGAAGAATCAGAGAAGTCTGACGATGACATGAGCTTTGGTCTTTTTTACTAAACTTCTTCTGTAATCTGTTCAATAAAAAGCTGAACTCTTAAAAAAAAGGGGGGGGGGTGGATACCAAACAAAATAACATTTCCCTCAGTTTAAAGGTTACTTCCCTGTACCATTCACCCATTAACCACACCTAGTCTACGTCAGATTTCTTTGTTTTAAAATTTCTTTTAATTTTGTTCCTTTGCTTCAGAATACTGCAGAATAGTAGGTAACCTCTGGAGTTTGGGGGTGATTCATTGATCAGCGTATCTCTTCCCATCAATGTAAGTTCCACAAGAGCACACGCTGTGCCTGATTTAGTTAACCATTACTTTCCCAGCTACTAGCATTAGCCCAGCTCCTCAGATATTTATTGAATGGAAGAATACCTCATAAAATTGGTAGGGAAGGAAAAGCGATAAAGTATGTAAAGCACAATATAAACACCATAAGGCATATGTATGTGTATATTTATGTATGTGTGTATATATATATAAAATCAGTATATAGAGCACTATGGTTACCACATGGTAAGCCATAAATGTTAACATTATCATTATTTACTCTTGCTTGAAATCTGAACTGAAAAGGGCCCTCTTTCTTGCATAGCAACATGGACTAAGTGCTAAGTCACTGACTATCCCCAACTAAAAGCAGCTGATTCATCTGAACGTCTTTTAACACTCAAGCACCTTGTTAGGCTTACAAAGCTGGGAGCCTTACCTCAGTGCTTTCCAATGTCCCAATATTCAGTTCACTCGCTACATATTTGGTGATTTACCTTACAGAACTGCCAAGATCATATTTCCAAGTAGGCCTTCTAACACTGCTCATCCCTCCACAGACTAATCAGAATGGCTTCAGGGAAGAAAATAAACTGGTAGAAGGCTACACGTGTTAGCAAAATTACCTGTATGGAGCACACTGCAAGTTTCAAAGGTGCTAAGTTTCCATTTTACAAATGTTTTGCCTAGAAACGAAATAGGAACTTTAGCAACAGAAAGGAATTAAAAATAATGGCTAAGTGAAACCTAGATTTATGCTTAGGCAATTGGGAGAATCTGGCTTTTTATGTGCCAGCCCATAGTAGGTGTTCAATAAATAATTTGAATAAATTTTGGGAAAGAAACATGTCTCAGTGGCTCTTGGCATTGATTGCCTCCTCTACAGATACCACAAATCCCTTTCCTGACTGAGCAGGGCTTTAAAAACCTGTGACTAGTAAAAGCAGGCATATCTTCCTAGTCAGGACAAGCTTTTACAATAGTTTCACTCCACATAGTTTAAAAAAAAAAAAAAAGTGATGAAGTTCCCGGAACTATTAGATGGGAAATGGTTTCTTTACTGCAGGAGTGCAGACTGGGCTCTCAGTTCTTGAGGGTGAAATGCGTAACTCCTCTTCGCCCCACATTCTTGGCTGGAGACGCGCTGTGGGTAAGTTTGTGGGGAGGTAAGAACAAGGGGACAATTTCAATATCTTCACGTAGGGAGAAGCTCATGAGGAAGTCAGGCTGTCAAGGCCAGCAACAGGGAAAGGAAATTCAATTTAAAAACTTGTAGTCGCGACTGTTTAAAAAAAAAAAAGAGGCGGGGATAAAAAGAGTAGGAAAAATGGGGGGTGGTGGTGGAGGGAAGAGACTAGTAAAGGAAAACTAGAAGAGGAAGAAAGAGTGTGCTACGCAGTTTGTTGTTTCTCCTGCTCGTCCTCTCTCACTCCCTCCAGCAGCTAGAAAAAGTTCGCAAGCGCAGCATTCGGGATGGGCGAGAGAGCTCTTCATTTACGGACCCACGAAAAGAAGCACCCGCTTCACCCCTCCCGATCCGCGCCCCCGCCGTTTCCCCCCTCTCCGGATGATGGAGGGCAGCCGGCGAAACCCAGAGAGGAGTTAGCCCTGGCGGACTCCCCTGGATCCCGCAGGGATCGAGGAGAGGCGCGCAGCTATCCTTCTGTCCCGCAAAGCCTCCCCTCCCTCCTCCTCCCGCAAAGAAAAAAGGAAAGACCGAACCTCTAAACCAACCTTACCCCTCCCCCTCTTCCTGGAGGAGCTAAAGCCGAAAGTACCGTTCTGTGATTCACCGGACAGAAAAGAGGAAGGAGGTGGCCACGAACGCCTAGTGCGCAAACTAAGTAAGTTAGCTGACAAAACGCACCCATCTTTCAGCGCCTCGGCCGGGTGCGCCAACTCCGCGGAGACCAAGTGGGCTCGACGTGGAGGGGCCACCGGGGCGGGGAACCCGCTTCGCTCCCCCACGCGCTCCAGCGGCCCGGAGGACTCGGCGCCCGAAGTTCCTGCAGAAAAAGGGTGGTGAGCGGTGGAAAGAAATCAGGAAACTGGGCTTTCCCCCCCTCACTTCGCCGCCTAGTGTCGGGGAGATTGGCAAACGCCGTGGAGAGGACCGGGAGAAATAGCCCTGGAAAAGTGGAGAAAGTGGTCAGGAAGTCGGTCCACTTCAGGCAGCTGTTTATCTGCTAGTGTACGGGCGAGGCGTGGCGGCTCAACTTCCAGTGCTTTCCAGGTGAGGGGACGGCCAGACTGCCGGTCCCACCCGGCCCGCGCGCGCCCGCCGCAACCTCACTCCTCAACGTCCAGGGCGCTCTGGGCAGAAAAAGCCCCTACCCAAGGTGATTCTCAATCCCTTACTAGACTTCTTCTCCCGAGAACTTTTGGGTGGAGGCATTGACTTTTTTTGGTGGCAGCTGCTCAGGGGAGCGAGGAGGAGGAGAAAGTGAAATTTGAAGGAGAAGAGCGACTCCTTGTTTTTCCGACGTCTCATCACTTCTAGGAGGTTAAAGAAAGTTGTTGGATGTGGTGACAGCGGAGAGGGGCGCAGGACTTCTTTCCAGGTGGAGATAGTCCACCGCCTGTTCGGTCGACCCCTCCCGCGTGCATGTGTGCGCCGGCGGCGGCACGCGCTGCGTGGTTCGGCGAGTGGCGTCTCAGCCGGGACCTAAGTGAATGGCCCCCAGGGGCTGTGCGGGGCCTCCGCCTCCGCCGCCTCCGCCTCCGCAAGCCTGGGTCTGGCCGGGAAGGATGCTAGCCATGGGGGCGCTGGCAGCCTTCTGGGTCCTCAGCCTCCTCACCTACGGTTACCTGTCCTGGGGCCAGGGCTTGGAGGAGGAGGAGGAAGGGACCTTGCGAGCTCAATCTGGAGAGAGACCAGAGCCCAGCACGACGGGCTCCCAACCCCATCTCATTTTCATCCTAGCGGATGATCAGGGATTTAGAGATGTGGGTTACCACGGCTCGGAGATCAAGACTCCCACTCTTGACAAGCTCGCTGCCGAAGGAGTTAAACTGGAGAACTACTATGTCCAGCCTATTTGCACACCGTCCAGGAGTCAGTTTATTACTGGAAAGTAAGTGTTACCACTTTGTATATTTATTCCTTGGAGAAATCTTAAGCATTTAATTAAGACCCAGCTCCTAATTTAAAGGAGTAACAGAAAATATGGGGAACGAGTGAATGAATGAAATGTGGTATAGAGTTATGGTGAGTATCAAATTGGATGCCCTGTTAATGATCTTGAACATCTCCTCTCTAGTCTAGTCTCATTTGCCTTACTCTCAGAGCCTGCTGTGAAGTGCCCTCCAAGTTTTTAAATGAGATCAGTACTTGTAAAAGTCTCGCCTACCAACCACATGTCTCCAGAAGGGGTCTCCTTTTCCAAATCTATTTTGGCTTTTGAGCATGCTCAGATTTGGTTCAGGCGTCACAGTAGAATTCACAATCGCCATCACTGATAAGAAAGACAGATCAAAAATTTTCTGCAACTCTTGGTTTGTTCTTAAATCTAGAATTGAATGATCAAAGCCATAGGTTCTCACGGACATAAAAGAGGCCAAGGAAACAGATGGAAAGCAACGCAAAATCAGTGTACAGATGACTCTGTTTGGGTCTTTGGTAGGTAATTTTCTCTGATTGGATTAATAAGGAGGGACATGTGTGATTACCAAGGCAATTCTCAAGATGCAAGGAAATTCAATGATAAATGTTCAACAGGAGTCCAATTTCATCTGAAGTTTTCTGCTCCTTTCATCTGAAGTCTGGGAATTTTCTGGTTAACTCTAAGAAAAATCAGATTATTTGGATGCTTAAGTAAAGCATTTTTAATTTGTTGTTTTGCTAAACAGCCAAACCTTCTACTTAAGGCATTCACTCATTTTCACAGTTTATTCTATCCTATTAGAATATAGGTTACTATTACTGATTTGGATGTCCAAAGTCAGCCTGTGCAACTGAGATAGACTAGGAGGTCTGGAGGTCAAGCTACCACTGGACAGAGGTAGAAGAGAAGCCTTGGTGGTTCAGTATATGCATCCTGTGAGTTCAGTCTCAGGGAACCCTGCTTCAGTGAAGTTGTTCTTGGAACTGGATCCTCTAAAAGTAGCCAGTATCCATTGGAAAAATAAAGATTATTTTGTAAGAATCTCTGTCTTGCAGAGACTTTTGCTTACAGCATGATTTCCATTGCTTAGCAAACTGTCAGAACGTAGCATCACTGCCAGAAAAGAAAAGAAAAAAATCCCATCCTTTCCTTTCTTGAGAATGAGAGATTTTAAAAAAAGTCTCACTGTACTTCAGAGATAGTTTAAAGGTTATTTGTGGCATCACAAAGTCAAGGGCATTTGATATTTATAAAGGAGCGGATTTTTGGCTGGAAAATAAGTCCATCTGGTGGCTGCAGATCAAGTTCTTCATGTCTAATCCCAACCACTCTTGTATTTGGCTTATGAAATAAATGTGTCATAACTCACTGAATCTCTTCAACTAATTTAGAGAATTTAGATTTACTGAGATAGCCAGTGGTAGTTGAAAATATGTACATGAATTATATGAATTTTATCTTTCACAATAGAGCATATGCTTTAAGGCTTTTCACCAAATAAGAACATTTAGTTCCTAAACATTATCTTGCACTGATAAAATATCTAGGTTTTATCTTTTAATCTTTATGTTTACTTAATGACATGAAACAGAAATGAAGCTAGGGACGCCTGGGTGGCTCAGTCCTTAAGCGTCTGCCTTCGGCTCAGGTCATGATCCCAGGGTCCTGGGATCTAGCCCCGCATCAGGGTCCCTGCTCGGCGGGAAGCCTACTTCTCCCTCTCCCACTCCTCCTGCTTGTGTTCCCTCTGTCGCTCTCTCTCTCTCTGTCAAATAAATAAAAATCTTTAAAAAAAAAGAAATGAAGCTAGAAATAATTCCTAACTTTTTTCTCTTTTTTTAATTGAAGATGATATACAATGTTGCATTTGTTTTAGGCATACAACATATTGATTCAACAACTCTATACATTATGCTATGTTCACCAGAGCGTAGCTAATTTTTCTCTTTTGTCAAAGGTTGGCTCTCTTGTTCTTTCAATGCAATCGAACATCTAATGAAAAGATTTATTCTCCTATTAAAATTTTCTATTCAGTGTGACAAATTGTGTAGCTGTTTTATAGACAAAAAGTTTAAATAGATACTGTAACTTGATTTAAATTTTTATTTGACTTAAATTAAGCTGAAGACATTTTCATTTGCAGTTCTCTTTTTTAGACTGGAACCTTCCTTTAAATGAACACAAATATAAGAAAGAAAGTAGTGATAGAAGCCTGGTTGTGGGCCTAATATTAATGGTGCAGAGCCCAGGGATTATGGTCATTTGTCCTCTCCATGAGCACATGTGTATACTCCCTGGATCTTCTAAAGTAAAACAAAACAAAACAAAATCAGAAAGCAAAAAAAAACTAACTGTCCTGAATTATTTTAAGTGAAAAATGGGTTATATAAAATACGAGAGGATTCAAATATCTTTTATGAAGAAAGTTAAAATGATTAAAACTGAGGCTACCTTTTTTTTTCTTTTTTAACAAGCCTCCTTTTATGTTTTGCTGAAGTCAAAATGTCAAAATCTATTCCCCTATACTGCATAAATGTGTAACAAATTCCAGATTGCTTTAATAATTTATATCATACCCATCTGGTAATATTAAATATCAGTTAGACTGTCAGTAAGCATTCACTGTGTACAGATCCCTGTATTGGAGCTCCGAGGAACAGTAAGAAGTAAGCCTTAATCTCTGGATAGTGGTCTTCAGATTTAAATCTACAAAAATAATCACTCAAAAGGCTAGTTAAAATGCAGATTTCGAGGCCCAACTAGCAATTCAGCTTCAGTAGGTGTGGGGTTGAGCCCAGAAATCAATGGTGATTTAACAAACACTTCAGGCTATTCTGATGTTAACAGTATTAGCACAAATTAAGGGTGTTATTATTAAGTGCTAACACCCACTGTTCCAGGATAATGCATTTTTATCTCGTTTAATCTTAATAAAACTCTGTAAGATAGTTGCTGTTGTTATCTTCATTTTACATAGTTATGGCAAAAAATTTCAAGAGAGGTAGTAATGCAGGGGCTCTGTACATGGGACTTTGAGAAACAGCGTTGAATGTGTTCAAAGTTGGCCTGGTGATAAAAAAGGTTGATTGAGAAAGTGGCTGTCTATGTTTGATTTATTTCAAAGTAATTTTCTCACCTTTTGTTTTTCATAGTTTTACAAATAAAGACATGGATAAATGACATCATTTTTTCTTAGAATATAGTGAAGGCTTCAGAAAGAGAATTAAAAGTTTTGCAATATTTAGAGGCGCCTGGGTGTCTCAGTCGGTTAAGTGTCCGACTCTTGGTTTTGACTTAGGTCATGATCTCAGGGTCATGATATCCGGGTTGTGAGATGGAGCCCTACATTGGGCTCCGCACTCAGTGCAGAGTCTGCTTGAGGATTCTGTTTCTCCCTCTGCTTCCCCTCCCCCCCGCACTCTCTCTCTCTCTCAAATAAATAAATAAATCTTAAAAAAAAGTTTTGCGGGGCGCCTGGGTGGCTCAGTCATTAGGCGTCTGCCTTCAGCTCGGGTCATGATCCCGGGGTCCTGGGATCGAGCCCTGCATCGGGCTCCCTGCTCAGCGGGAAGCCTGCTTCTCCCTCTCCCACTCCCCCTGCTTATGTTCCCTCTCTCGCTGTGTCTCTCTCTGTCAAATAAATAAAATCTTTAAAAAAAAAAAAAAAAGTTTTGCAAAATTTAGGCACGCATTTTATGCAGACTTTAAAGTAGGAAAAATCGGCAATCTGAGCTGAATTTATATCTTTGGCGATAATTTCGTTTTTTTACTACTTTGTTATTAATTTTTCTACTTGAAGTTACCATGGTGATCATTTTTATAAATGCAAAGGCAACTCAAATGTGTATTTGTAATAGGATATTTGATAAATTCATTGCGTATTAAAGCAACTCCTGCTTCTTGCCCAGGGTAGTCACTCTCCCAACTTCTAACACCTCAGGTTAATTTTTGCCTTGTGTTTGAACTTTATCTTAATGGAATTATAGAAATGTACTCTTTCATGTCTGCCTTCTTTCTCTTAACATTATGCTTGTAAAACTTTTCCATGTTGTTGCCTGTAGATGTAATTCATTCATCCTCATTACTGAACAGTGTTCTTTTGTATAGATATACTACAATTTATTCATCCATTCTGCTGTTGACAGATGTTAAGGTGGTTTCCAGTGTTGGGCCATTATGAATAGTGTTGCCATGAATATGTATTTGTATGTGTTTGTTGATGAACATATATATATGTTTCTCTTGAATATCTATCAAGAACTTGGATTGCTGGGTTATGGGAATGTGTGTATTCATTTTCTGTAGATACTGCCCAACAGTTTCCCTAAGTGGTTCCACCAGTTTATGCTCTTACCAGTACACACTCTTAGCAGTGTATGGAGAGTTCTGTTTGCTTCACATCTTTGTCAACGTTTGATATTGTCTTTTTCAATTTAGTCATTCTGGTTGTTATGCACTGGTATACCATTATGGCTTAAATTTGCATTTCTTGAGTGACTAAGGAAGTTGAGCATCTTTTTGTATTTTTATGGACTATTTGAATATTCCCTTTTAAGAAGTATCTGTTTAAGTCTTTGTCTATTTTCTCATTAGCTGATTGCTCTTCCTTGTTGATTTATGGTAGTTATTTATATATTCTGTTTCTTTGTCAGATATTTGTACTGCAGATGTCTTCTTCCACTCCATGGCTTACTTTTTCACTCTTAATAGTGTTTTTGATGAACAGAAGGTTTTAATTTTATTGTAGTCTAATTAATAATCTTTTTCTTTTTATGTCCTATTTAAGGTATATTTGACTAAATCAAGATCATGATTTGGTCTTTTTTTCCTAAAAGTTTTATTGTTTTATTTTTATATTTAGATCTATAATTCATCTGCAATTAATTTTCTGTTATGGTGTAAGTCAGGGTTCAAGATTATTTTTTTTCCATGTGTACCTCCATTTGGCCCACACTATTTATTAAAAAGGCCATACTTTCTCCACTACACATCAGTGTCACTTTTTCATAAATCAGAAAAATATAGATGTTTGGGTCTATTTCTGTTCCATTAGTCTCTTTGTCTATCCTTGTGCCAATACTACATTCTTAACTATTATAGCTTTATAATACTGATATCTGGAATGTAAGTTCTCTGACCTGTTCTTCAAAATTGCCTTAGTTCTTCTTTAACAGTTCATTCATTTTAAAAATATGGATGTACAAATGGGAAAGGTTGGGAGATTTGGTTTTGGAATATGGAGTAGTTCTTTTCTCAATTATTCTACTCTCTAAGTGAAATAACAAATGAGGTCATTAGCTGAGAATAAAGATCTGGAGGTTTAAAGACCAAAATAGAAAATATTCTTCCAGGAGAATGAGAAAGTGAATTAAGTAGGGAAATGCTGTACAAATACAGGGCACTCAACTGAGCCCACTTGAGATTTGTAGTCATAAATTTAAACAGAGATGGGTCATCGTTTGTTTGTTTTTCTCATGCCATGGCCCAGTGCTGGTGTGCAGAAGAAGCACCATTGAAGAGGTAGATTTAACTAGATACGGGGCTTTGCCAAATCAATCAAGTGGGATCATGGACTCTAAATTGGCAAGGAAAAGGGGAAGACGTTAAGGGGTTAATGTTCTCTAAGAAATCACCAGGTCAGTGAATTGACTCTGGCTGGGGTTGAAGTGAGGATATATAATAAACTTGGAAAGCTAGATAGATATTGGTAGTTGGAGAAGTGTATGCTTGGGGTTAAAATTGTGTGAATGGTACAGTTTTGGGAAATGATAGGGGAATGGGTGCTAAGGTGAGATGGAAGAAAACATCTTTGGAAATGAGGAAGGCACGGTTTAAAGGGCAAGGTATTGGATAGATCACTTCAGGGGATATTGAAATTATTAACAACAATGAGAGAAGTAGTATTCAAGAGGATGGTGAACCAGGTGCTGGAATCATCAGGTGCTGGAGGTAAGGGGCAGGGCCTGGAACTAGGTGTGTGAAGGAGTCAAATAGGAAAGATAGTCTATAATCCGTTGCCTTGCTTTTCAAGGGAGTTGAGCTTTTAAAAGAAGAGAAGAGCCAAAATTGTCTGAAAGTGCCAGTGAGGAATTAGGAGGACATTCATCCCTGCTTCAGGCTCTGTGATAATTGGGGTATGGGTAAAAGAACAGCCCCAAGTTGAGAGGATGTCAGGGATACCCAGCAATCAACTAAAGCAAGAAGGTGGAGAGAAAGTCCAGGAAAGAGGAGAGGTCATAGTAAATTTTGCTAATGTCAGATTTTCAGTAACAGAAGGCTTCTTGGCAAAGGTTAGGGAGTTAGGAGTGGAGGGGGATTGGTTGAATCAGAGTAGAGATGTACAGAGACATATAGAGATTAGAACCTGAATGAAAGAAGTTACATGGGAAGATTGGAGTTATAGTGAAAACACAAATGGCGCTGAAAGGCATTGTAGGATTTTCTCCACACAATCTCCTAGGAAATGATAAGTGTTCAGTTTTAATTTTAGTGTCATTCCGCAGATTGAGCTCCTGACCGTTTATCACCAACTACTGCAGCCATACTGTGTATAGTCAGGCACACAGTCAGGAGCTCTGGGGCTTCATTTGGTCTAGGAAGATAGGATCCATGTAGGCCTCCTTCCTCTGTAGACTGCAATGGGCTGTACAGGCAGGGAAACATGTCTCTTGCGAGTTTACAGAGTATTGTTTCTAGATATGAAATTGTCAATCAACAATTATGCTAGTGTTGAAAACCCTGAAAAAGTAAGTGAATTCTTTCAGTCATTCTCACAGGAGAAAGATTCAAGGAAGCTAAGGAGAGTAGGGTTTGATTATTCCATTTCATAGGCATGTGGGTACACATATACATTTCCCCTCCACTTCTATTGTAAACATAACATCAAGAATCATGCATGCTTTCTCTTCCATCCACTTCTTTTATCCAAAGCCTAGTTTTAAGTAGTGTTCTACATACTAAGAGTACACAATAAAAATCAGTTGCTAAGAGTTCACTTATTACATTTGTAAATATTTAGTTAATGCATAAACATCTAGAGAAATGTTTATGGTTAGAAGTTTAGAAGAGACAGAATTTTTTTCCAAGACTCACTTTGGCTTTGGAAAATGAATGTAACAACAAATGAAGAGGGTGGCTTTAAAGTCTCACATATCCATTTCAAAAAGAACAGCTCAATAGAGGAGACCATTCAACAAATAGCTGCCTCTTCCTATTTGACCTCATGGGTTTTTCTGACAGTAGAATCATGGTCAAGTAATCTGTTGGCACACTCTTGTGATCAAAGTCCCCAATTTTAAATGAGTCTTTTAAAGAAGATTCCCTTTGAAATGAATTTCTATTCAGGTAATCCTGGGTGAGTTTCCTGAGTGGCTGCTCTGAAAGGTGGACATTTATTCACGTGTGGAGAGTTGAGAACATTTTGTTTCATCCAAATGACCTCTCCTAGAGATCAAAGGTGAGAGAAGCGAAAGACTTAAGCCCCTGCTTCTAATATGAGCTCAGTATGAAAGCCTCTATTTCAAAGTTTCATTCAGATTTTTTCCTACAGCAATATTCCAGAATTAAATTCACTGTAATCTTTTTCTGTATTTTACTTTGATATAATTAGAGTGTGTTGCAATGTTCTTTTATCATTCTAGATAGTAAGCATTCCCAGTAGTGTTACCTCATTGAGACATTCATTCCCCTGTGTGCTCTATTGCCAAAAAGACTTTTTACCTCTAATCATTTACTCCCTCTCTCTTCTGATTCACCCAGCATATTTGCTTTATTCAAGCATGACTCTCATTACATCACCAGCCTCAGCAAACACCCTCCCTGGCTCAACCCTGACTACCACAGAAGGGGAACAGAAATTAATTTTTACTGACAACCTTATTGTACCAATCACTTTTCAAACATCCTGTCATTTGATCTTCACACCCACCCTGAAGGTAAAATATTTTTATTATTTTGAAAAAGTTATGAAATATTTAACAGATGTCTTCCTTTCGTGAGTGATATATGAAAGTTTTAGAGAAATTATATAAGTTGATCACAGTCATACAGCTTCTAAGGAGCAGAGCCTGTATTTGAACATAAACTTGTGTGGCTTCAACAAGACCCTTGCTGTATTCATCACCTCATTCTGCCCGATATGAACATTGTAAGCACCTTAGTCTAGTCTTTAAAAAAGTTTTTAGCCTTATTTTCCTCTCTCAAGCTTCACACTCTCCTCCAGCAAAAAGGATGATTCACTGTTTCTTGAGCACGTTCCATACTTCACTTTCTTCCTTCTTTTGCACATACTGTTTCCACTCCTTGGAATTCATGCCCTATCTCTCGTTGCCCAAATGCCAGCCATTCAGACTCACCTAAAATACTACCTTTCCTGTACAGCTTTACGTGATTCCTTAGCCAGAAATAATTTATTCTAGTGATGACCTTTCATAATTCTATTACTGTCTTATTATGCATCTCATTCATAGCTGTCACTAAACCTCGTATCTCTGATTTATAATCTCCATAAATCTCACAGTGCTTTGTACTAATAGGCACTAAGTATATATGTGAAGAATGAATGAATGAATGAATGAATAGATGAATAAATGATTATTTATTTCCCTGTGGCAGGCAATGTGATAGAGCAGAAATAGCATAGAATTTATAGTGAGGAAATCTGAATTACAGTGCTGATTCAGTGAACAAATTCCTGACTGACCTTGAATAAGTAGTTTAATCTCTCTAGGATTCCATGGTTTCACCTGTAAAATAGGAATAATGATATTATTTATATTGCCAACCTTAAATTGATCAATTGAGGTAATATCTGAAAAGTGTGAAAACTTTTAAGTATTATATAACTTTTAAGTAAAAATTCTTTTAAATTTAGAGCTATAGCTCTGTAATTTTTAATCATATACAAACTTTAAAGGAATAGTTCTTTTTAAAAGTTTTCTGTGATACAGTCATATCTCTTTTCCAATTTCAATCTATTGGTGCAAAGAGTTAAAATTAAATCCCATATGTTTTAATTTCTGTACATAAGTTATTTTCAAATGATATTGTTAGTTCTGAGATATTCAGGAAGGTGATTAGGGGTATATATTTTTTTAATTTCTGCACTTGGAAATTGTGCATATTGTTGTCATCATGCTTGGCAGAATCTGATGGAACCCTGCTAAGCTTGTGACAACTGAAAGCAGATGCATATTTAAACAATGACATTGTTTAAGAGTACAACACTAAATGAGAAGAAATGGAAATAGGGTAATGGAAAGGCCAGTGATTACTTCAAATTCCTTCAATCAACAACAACTTTAAAATCTTATTGAGTATCATTAACATACCTCATTCAGCTTTGAATGCCAGTTCACCCCAGGGACTACCACTCAGGAGGTACTCAATAAGTTGTTTTGAATTAAGACATTGCTCTTGGCTTCTTGGGAATTGGAATTTGATATGCTCTGTGACCACTATTTCAGTCTCCTTCTAAATGACTATGTTGCCTGCAGCATCTGCCTTTAATACTAGGACTTGGGTGAAATTTCAACACGTTCGAAAACCACTTCCCTGGTTAAAATCTTTTAGAAACTGACATTACCTATAGGCTAAAGCCCCATTCCTAAGCATTCTATATAAGGACCTTCAAAATATGGCTTCTGGTAAAATTCTGGTGCAATCTTCCAACACATTGCCATTTATACCTTCTCTGGATTATCACTGCCAAGGTACTATGCCCCCCAACCCCCCTGTTTCCATCTAAGCAGGTTTTCCTTTGCTAGAATATCCTTCATTCTCCTCTTTGTTGCATCCCTCCAGACCCTCTACTACCTTCATCTCCTCTGCAATCCTTCTCTGATCATTTTCTTACCCCACACCAGGCAGAAGCAAGTGTATTCTCCTCTGTTCCTACAGCCTCTCCTCTTTACATTTTTATAATATTTGTAATTATTTATGTACCTATTTCCTCCCAATTCCAAAATGTACAACAATACATTAAACTGTAAACTTCTGTCTTTTTAAAGACTTTATTTATTTATTTATTTATTTATTTATTTATTTATTTAAGGGGGGAGGGGCAGAAGGAGAGGGAGAGGTAGAGACTCTCAAGCAGACTCTGCACTGAGCATGGAGCCCAATGTGGAGCTGGATCTCATGACCCTGAGATCACAACCTGAGGTGAAACCAAGAGTCAGATGTTTAACCAACTGAGCCATACAGGTGCCCCTGAACTGTGAACTTCTTACCACATAGTCTATTTAAAACAAAAACAAAAACAACATATCCTACTGATTAAAAAGAAGGATTCTGTAAGACACCAGCCATGTAACTTAAGCTATATATGCCTCATTTTCTCATGGGAAAATGGCCATGATAATTATAGTACCTACCTCAAAGAGTTCATTGTGAGGGTTAAGTGGGATTATGTACATGGAACATATAGAATAGAGTCTGCCACATAGAAACCTATTTATTTATTTATTTATTTATTTGTTTGTTTCTATAAAATCTTGATCATCTTGGTTATTATCTTCATTCTGGGCAACTTTAAGCTATCCCACAAATAGTGAATGTTGATAAGCAGACTCTCAATAAATATTTCTTCAATAATTATACTGAATCACCATTGCTGATCAACTGGGATTTGATACTGTATTTCATAGAGTTAGGTGGACATAAATATTTAGATTGGTAGGAACTTTTAACAATTGTTCAAGTATAATTTTAACCTTTATTATGTTCAGCGAAAGCAGCCATGTTAAGTGGAAGTTATTTGAGGAGCAGGGTGCTATGTGGGAAGAACTGTAGGCATAGAGTTGAAGACCTGGGTCTAAACACCAGTTCCCACCTACAGTGAAACCTTAGATAGTTACTTCATGCCTCTGAGTCTCCTCATCAAGTGAGAGTAATAGGAGCTAACAGACCATTACTTTCTGGTTTGGTTATCCTATTAAATGAGACCATGTTGGTGAAAACATATAGAGTATTGCCTGACATATAATAGATGCTCAATACATTCTACTTTTAGGTTTAACTGAATTCTGCAGGGCATTTATTTTGAATAGAAAAGGAAAAATCTTTCCAAAGTCTCAACTATACTTTTAAATTTTTTCCAAACTGGGGATGTGTAGAGCCTTACCAAAAATTGTGACAATACTCACGAACCTTTTGGGTTTACCATATATAGGCTTTATACAACTTTTCTTGGGTATGATTATGACAGCCAACACAGTGATAGAACTCTTAGAATTCAAAGGGATATCACACGTAATTTTTTTCCAACCCCCTCATTTTATGACAGTGGATAGGAATATTCTTTCCACTGACCAAACAGAATCAATAATAATGCATCTCTATCATAACACCAATACCAATCTACTAAGCACCTGGGCCTAGTAGGGAGACGAGCCAGAAAATAATCACTAGGTTATTGTCCTCTTGCTGAAGAGATATATTAATGTGCTTTTCTCAATACTTGGTTGTTCTCAGACTTCATTGGAGAGGGTAAGGGAACCAGACCTAGATGAGAAAGAAGCTGAGAAAACTAACTGGACCCTATGGGATTACTGGATTGGTCTATGCACAGTGACCACACAGGCTTTGTGAGCATGGTTTGGCAACATTCAGTGTCTAATAAGGTCCAGCCAAGAGGTACATAGCAGCAGGAACATGAGTGGCAATCAATACTGGATTAAATTCATGCCCACAAATCCAAAATAGGCACTCAAAAATGCCCAGTAATCTTTTTAACTTCCTCTAGTATATGTTCCATTCTTTAGAACTACTATTTCAAAATTTCTCATCTCCTCAAACTGCCAGTATCCTATCATGAGCTCATTACCTGACTTCAAAATTCCATTGACAGAAGCAATAATGAATAATCTATACCACAATATTAATGTATACTATAAATTATCTATAATTTTAACATTTTTAATAAATCTGTGATTTATTAGAAATTTATAAAAAGATTTGCCATAATCTTGGATCTGAGGACCTCAAGGATTTTTAAATTGTTTTATCAGACTTTAAACAATTATCTTCAGGGTTGAATATTACAAGATTAAAGACTGTATTATATCCTTTGACCATACCAGGTTTTTGCACAGAATAAGGCTATAATAAAAGTATGTGAACTGAGTGTATCAAACTTATCAAATTAAATTTTTTTTAGTTTAGGACACCTGGGTGGCTCAGTTGGTTAAGCTTAGGACTCTTGATTTCAGCTTATATCATGATCTCAGGATCGTGAGATTGAGCCCCACATCAGGCTCCACACTGGGCATGAAGCATGTTTAAGATTCTCTGTCTCCCTCTGCCCCTCCCCCCAACATAGGAAAAAAAATAAAGTTTTGTTAGTTTAGAGAATTTTTAACATACTTGAAAATATAAGCTCAAATACTTGAAATCAGTTTTGGTTTTTATTTTCTTTTTGTTTTTGTTTTGTTTTTTTGCTTTGGTTCTAGTTTGGTTGTCTTTCAATGTTCTGAAGTATAATTTAATCATAAATTTTTCTAACTAAAAGGTTTAGTTGAAGATAAAATCTTGGGAGTAGAGATGTCACATTTATTTGGCACTTAACAAGTGTTAAGAAATTATATATATATATATATATGTATATACATATATAAATAATTCTGTATTATATATTCTCTAATTTGTCTATGTATGTATCTCTCTCTCTTCCAATATGTATATCGACCTCATAACTCAGGGGTAATTATTATTATCAACATTTTATATATGAAGAAATCAAGCTCACAGAAGTAAACTATCTTGGCCAAGATCCCATAGTAAGTAATGAGGCTAGAATTGCAACCCTAACACTATGATTGTTCCACTACATTACTCAGATGGTTGACAAGATGGGTTTAATATAGCTGCATAGCTACTCTTTAGAGTTAGAGTGGAAATTAATAAATATCTTGTTCAAGTAAAGCCACAACAGGCTAAAATAGGTATAGCTATTCTAAAAAGCAGAAACTCATTTTCAAACTGGCTTTCTCATACAATTTGGGGAAATTGGGATAAGTTCTTATTATTCGTTTCATATCTACATTAAGGATGACACTATTATTTTACCTTTCAAAATTTGTAATACTTAAATTGTTAATCAAACTATACTTTCTCATATTGAGATGAAACAAAGAATTTAAGTGGTCCAAAGGGATTTAAAATATAATCTCAGCTCTGTTTTTGTTACTATGTTTTGAAGTAATAGTTGAATACTTCCTATAAAATGTTTTGTTTAAATTTGACTTTGAAAAGTTTTAAGGATTTTTTTCATACATATTATTGCCCCTAACCTCTTAAATATTAACAATTAGACATTTAGAACTGTAAGATGTACGTAATAGTGCAATGCGTAAGAATTACCTGGAGAGCTTGTTAAAGCCTTCATTCCTCTGGACCCCACCCAGAAATTTTGTTTCAGAAGGTCCTGGGTGGTGCCTGAGATTCCTCATTTCCAGTAAACAGCCTGGTGATGATGAAGTTGCTGGTCTGGGGACCACAATGAGTGCGGAGTAACACCGCAATACAGTTTTGGTCTCTAAGGCTCCATGACTGTTTATTACCATCTTCTTTCTTTTTTCCCCCCACCATTTAACACCCACCATATGCATAAGGCTGTTTAATTTAAATGCCATCCAAGTAGCAAGTGCAGTTAATTCATGTGGTTTTCTTTATATCCTCTATAGTTGAAGGCTTGTTTCAGGTTACGTAGATCTGGCTCCTGGAAGAGACAGCTTCTCTATTAATGTGCTTCTGCTCTCCCACAGAATGAATGATAAAAAAGATTCCTATTTTGGGCAAACCAATTGCCTCAAGAGCAAAAGCAACTGAATTTCTTAGAACTAAATTGTGAAATTAAAGGTGCTAGGAGATATAGATATTTTAGCACATTGTTCTCTTTTAGAACCTTTCTACCACAATGCCAACTTAGAGAAAATGGACATTTATTTTGGGGTCTTGTTTAAATCAATAAATAAAGAATTTGATCTAGTTTGCATCAGTTTCAGGATGAGTTCAGATATATCCTGATTTTTTTAAAGTGTTCTAGCTGGTCTGAATTAGCTGAGGAATTCATTGTCATCATTTACCTTTAAATGAGATTAAGTCATTTGGTTTAACAGTCTGAGATTTGCTAAAATAATTCAGTGATTTGGTTTTAACAATAGAACTTCTCAGATCTCTTTTCTGATGTGGCTCTGAATGATCGCAGATGCCAAAATAATAAAATATATAATTTAAAATAGAGGGTTTTTTATTTTTTAAGACCAATGTTAAGCCTCACCACAAATCTATGAAGAAGGTGAATGTTAATATTTCTCAGTCTTACAAAGGAGTCTCCCAAGGTTAAATGCATACCCTTAGAAGTTCTGTAAAGGAGAAAACTACACATTGACTAATTTGTCACACTCATGTGTAAACCTTCATGAAGCTTTCCATTACCAGTTAATGGTTCTTGAGGTAATCACCTTTGATTTAATTAGGCTTCTTGTTTTTATTTCCCTGAGATTCATTCAGCATTCATTCATTCAGTACCAAGCACCTACTCTGCCAGATGCTGTTCTAGGCACTGGGAGACGTATCAGTCAACACAACCTACAAAAATCCCTGCTCTGGTGACTTTTATATGTTAGTGCAAGGAAACACAAATAAGTGAAATATATAGTATGCTAGAGGACGCTATGCTCTGTGAAGGAAAATACAGCAAGAAAGGGGATGGGAATTAAGAGGGTAGTGTTATGGAGGTCATGGAAGGCCTCATTAAGAAAGAAAGTAAGGGGGGGGAGTCTTGTATGTTGGTGCTCCAGGCAGACAGAACAGTAGAAGCATAGGCCCTGCGGTAGGAGCACCTTTGATATGTTGAGGTACCATTAAGAAGTCCATCTAGCTGGATTGATCAGAGGGAGGACAGGGGAGAGTAAGAGGAGGTGGGGTCAAGGTGGTTAAAGGAGCCAGATTCTGTAGTGCAGTGCAGGCCAGGACGGGATAGGGACTTCCACTGTGAGCAAAATGGGAGCCATGGAAGGCTTTGAGCAGAGATGTGACATGACCTAACTTAGTTTTAACTGAATTGCTTTGGTGCTTTTGTTGAGGATAGATTGTAGAAGTAAGGTTTGCAGCAGGAAGACCTGGTACAGAGATCATCCATTAACCTGTGTGGGGAAATTACAGCTGTGGAGAGGGGTGATGGAAAGCAGTAGATTCTGAGTATACAGAATCTCCACAGGTAGAGCAGACAAAATATTTTTATGGAGTACAGATAGTTTTGGGGGAAAAAGAGGAGTCAAGGACAACTTTAAGGTCATTCATTCTGCTAATAGCACAAAAACAAAATGTGCTTGCTCAAGCAGGTGAAGTTACTACTGATTACAAATTACAGGAATGCCTTCCTTCAGTAATTACATCTGACACTTCAAAGCCCACCGATACACGAGAGCCTTTGTTTCTCCCTTCTCCTTTGCCTGACTCTCTTGAGTTTTTACAGTTTGAAGGAGTGCCATAATATATATATTTTTTTCATTTAGCAGTAGGGTCCACAGAAGGGCATGGTAGATGGAGTTGGAAGATCTGCATTTGAATTCTAGCTCAGCCACTTACTAACATTTCAAAGGAAAGATAAAGCGCAGGAGAATGTGCAAGAGGCTGCTTTGTCAAGACAAGAGCAAGAACAAGAACAGGGCTCCTTCGGCCACAAAGTTGTCCAGAATGGCATTAACTAGGTAAAGTCACCATTCCCATCACTTTGCCACCTCAGACTTGAAGACACAAACCCTGCGCATTATTGGTACAGTACACATTACTAGTATTAGAGTTGCTCAGATGGTTGCTGAAAAAGGAAACCAACAAGCACAACCAATGTATAAATTGGACATTCCTCTCTATTGCCATTACACTGAAAATGCTGCCACTTCAGTCAGATTAAATGTCAAGTGTATACAACACACACACACACACACACACACGCACACACACACGCACACGTTTCTCCCTTTCTCTCGGATTAACGTCTAGGCCAAAGAGTCTGAGTGGCACTTGGTGGTTGAATCTTCACCTGCACTTACGGAGTTATGACTTCTAAGGATTTATTTCTGGTATGAATTTTTTTTTTTTAATTCGAGCTGTGCTCCTTTTGTTTCTTAGTTTACAAATAGCTAAAAATAGAACATCTGGTTTTATTTTTAGAAGACAGTCATTTTAAAAACTTTCCCACGTTGGTGATCTCTTCTTTTTGTTCTCTGAGTTAATAAAATTGTTCTCTAAACAATTTGTGAACCACCCTGGGTAAGTTGTATTGCTGCTGGCTTCTGTGTTGTTTTCTGGGCCAAAGAGTTAACAGCTGTGCAGATACGGAGACAAGTTTTAATGAGATGAATGTTTGTTTCAGTGAGTTCATTCACCTTGGTTACCCCCTAGTATTAAGATTGAAAGGTCCACCCTCCATCTGACATAACAGTGAGCCCAAACTTTCCCTTTCTTGGACTTTGAAGGACAGGCACTGTAAAAAATTTTATACTGAAGCAAAAGAAATTTTTAAAATTATTTCTTAAAGAACACTGAATCTCAAGAGTCTTTTACAATCTCTAATTTCTCCTCAAAATCCCTCCATTTTAAATATTTGTGGGAAACTTTAATGAAACCGTGTTGTCCTGTCCTGTAAGAGTTGCCTTGCTTCCCACGTGCTGAGGCCTTTCTGGGCCTTTCCGGGCCTGAAGCAGGGCTGTAATCTCATGCCTGCAGCTGTCTACGTAGGACCCACACAGTCCCTTCTTTGTCCCAGAGCTTCTTTTTGACCTTGAGGAGCTGGCTGGTTCACAGGTTTGTCTGCCACATGTAAATTGATTTAATTTCCTTGTTGGACTTGAAACTCGTTCTGTGACTTACAAACTCTTTTTCTATGGTGGAACTTTTTATTCAAGTGAGGTCTTCGATGGAAAAGCTCAGTATATAAAACAGATGAAAGTAGGGAGTCTGGCAGAGGTTCCTAGCCTCAACCCCTTCCTTCAAAGGCTGGCTCAGGGCCCCTCTGCCCCATCTCCAGGGTTCCTGGGTCATGGTTTGAGATACTGAGGCCTATTTTGTCTACTCTGGGAGTCATTTCCCAACAGGTCAAGAAAGATACTTGCTGCAAATGAGTACTTTGTGGACAATGCAGTCATTCTCAAGAATAGAGAATATAGGCATTTAGTTATAAAATATAAAAATAGTACACAGCAGCAGCAACAACAAAACGCTGCCTGTCTTTTCAGTACATCTTTTATAAGTCAGTGCTTTGGTTACAACAGATTTTTTTTTTTTTACAGATTATGATGTTTGTCCTGATGCTTTTAATGAATTGATGATAGTTTTTAAAGATGATGCAGCTAGTAATAATCTTAAGGTATTGTAATGCTATAGTGCAGGGGCATGAAAGACTTTAATATCCGAACTAGTGTACATGGAAGTATGAGGAAAATAATAATGAAGCAACAATATCTGTAGGGTGGAGAAGACTTTCCAAGTAATATCAGACTTTCAAGGCTTTTTTTTTTCTTGTCTTCAAATACCATTCAGTAGCCCAATAGAGAGTACCAGGGAGCTATTATTTAATAACTAAATTATAGGTAAGCATGTTGCAGAATAGTTATTGAGAACTAATACTTAAAGTTTGTCCTCTTTCTATGCATAGTCTATAAAATGCCGACTATAACTCTACTGCCTCATTATTATCTCTCTAATTCTGTAGCAGGAAAATCAGTAGGAAATTGTTCAGATGAGAAATGAGAAGCTGGAAAGACATAATAATAAGAATGGAAAAGAGAACAAAACTTCAAGAGATAATCCGTATTAGAATGGACATTACTGAATCCCCAGATGAGCATAGCTTGAAATGAAAAGAAGAGAAACTACAGGACTTTCAGGAAAGTTCTCTTTGGGTGGCTGGTGGATCACATAACATTATCCAAAGTAGACATTAATCGAAATGCAAGGTGGCAAATATTTTGCCTTTAAACTGTGCTGCTTGTCTTCTTTATGTCTTCCTTCTGTTTTCTGGAAACCAAATATCTTTTGATAATATGCAACCATATAAAGACATTCTGGTGAAACAATCCCACATCCTTGCCATCCCATTGTAGTTGCCAAATGGTCTAAAAAAATCATGGTAAATAAATATAAACTGAAACATAGCAAATGTCTGTAAGATTTTTGTTTAAATGCTACACATGATCATTGTAAATCCTATATAAATAAAAAATTGTAGCAAACTGAGGTTCCTCTAGTAAATGTTGAAATTCAGAAAAGATAAGACATGAAAACAGTAAAATCTTATTTCTCTCTTACCCTGGCCTCTCGTGAAAGCTAAAAATTCTGTCTCCTCTGGGACTGTGAAATTGTTCACAGGTTCACATATGTCCCTAACATTTTAATAGCTAACTGTCTTGGAAAGCTTTATGACTCTGACTCATGTTTGGCCAGAATGATTCAACCTTAGGGAATCAGTGCACTAGATCAGAACTAGTCTGTGCATTTGAAACATTAAACAGAAGATTTTTTAAAGGAAATATTATGTATATTTAGAAGTAAAGCTGTTAACAGAACAGAACACTGGACTGAGGGTGAACAGAAATTATTTTCCTCCACAGTGTGCTATTGGCTTATGAGGTTTATGTTCTGTGTGAGCCACTCAGAAAGATGTCTACAGCAATTTCAGGCAGATTACTTAATTTAACATTTGCCTGAAAAGAAATGTGCTTTTTAGACAGTTCTAGTTATTACTTAAAAAAAATTTATAGTGCTTTTAAGTTGCTATTTTAAGAAGAAAGACATTTTTATCACCCCCCCCCAAAAAAAAGAACCTAAAACCACAAATGGCTTTGATTTTGGAGAGGTTACTAAAAGGGCTGGTGGAATAGAAATGGAGAGTTGTGTAATTTGTGAGAGGAGTTTGACTTTGAAACAAAGGCAAGAGAGAAATATTCTGGTGATTTAAAAAGTAGCAGGTTCAAAGAGAGGATATTTTCAAGATAGAGAGACATGTGCTTGAAGATGTGGGTGAAGGTGTAGCAGAAAATAAAGGGGAATTTAGGGGAAAGTAAATCTTTAAACAAATGGAAGTGGTACATTTTTATCACAGTTGCCCTCTTCTCTTGCCTATTTGAATCTTATTTATCCTTGAAGATCCAGATGTCTGTCTGCCTTTCTCCAAATCTTCCTCACCTTAAGCTCTGTTATGCATGCATTTGTGTATATATAACTGCTAACAATAAAATATTCAGGTTAACATCCATAGAGAAAAAATATATAAAAATCTGTGATGTAGGGGCCTGATATTTGTCAAAGTAAATGGTTTACAGACCTTCTATAATTACCACAGGTGTCTGGTTTGGGGAACATAGTACAAATAGAAAAATTATTAATGGATTTCTTAATTTCTCTACACACAGGGAAACCTTAGACCGCATTTTATCTTTAGTCATAGCATCGATTACACTGTTTGTACTACTGGTTATGCACATAATTTTTCATTTAACACTAATTTTGGCTCTGTAACTCTCTCCCTAATTAGACTGGATTTTCATACAGCAATGCTTTATGTACAGGGACATTCAGTAAGGTGGCTGATTTGTCATCTCCTTTTTCACCAAACCAACCACCTCACTGAGTTCAAGTTGCATCAGGAGCACTGTTGTTCAGTTTATTCTCCATGGTATTTTGGAAGGAGCTGGTAAGAGGAAGTAGAGGCTCCAGGCCGTGGCAACAGCTGGAAGGCATCTCTAACTAGATTCCAGGCGGACTTGGGCCACATTTATAACTTTCCATATGCTGGCTTACAGTTCCTTTTAAAAAGGTTCCCCAAACAACATGCAAATTTAAAAAGATTTGCTGCACTTGTATATGTCACTCAATATGAAGCTGTTTTCTCTGAGCACCTTAGTATGGAACATAGAATGGTAATCACCGAGTGCTAAGTTAGAAGATGTTATCCAGAAAGGATGTCTTAGGAGGTCTGTGTGCTTCACTGATTTGTTATTTATTCATGAAAGTTTCAAGACTTCCATTACCTCATAAAATTAAAAGATATAAGCCTAGCAGATGAAATTCTATCTGACTTTTAAGTTTTTTCTCTGACGTATGTGATTTGGAGTCTCTCTTGTAAGTTACTGGTTTTTTTAAGAAACACAAAAGAAGCCAACCATTGTGTTCAGTATACAAACAAATCAGTGGCCGTGAACTATGAAACATATGTTGTGCATTTGTGATTATAGTGTTGTGCTCAGCGGTAGAGAGAAGGTTTGGAGTTATTGGGTTTTATTTTTTCAGCATTCTGTCCTGGAAAGACTGATTTAAAATTTTCCTTTTCAAGGAAATTAAAAGTTATATTTGTTGCAGAAGAACTTTAAAGACCCATTGCTATTCTCAAATGGATTATCAGTCTACTTAATTTTAGATTTTAAATTTTCCAATAAAACTTACTGCTTATTAGTTTTGTACTTATGAAGGATTTGTTTTTGTATTTGCTTTCTCCAGAGAGAAATTAACTTAAAAAAAAAAGATTGATTTATTTATTTGAGGGCAGGGAGGGGCAGAGGGAGAGAAAATCTCAAGCAGACTCCACTCTGAGCGCAGAGCCCAACACTGGACTCCGCCTCACAACCCTGAGATCACGACCTGAGATCATGACCTGAGCAGAAACCAAGAGCCAGGTGCTTTTAACTGACTGCACCACCCAGGAACTCCTTAACATTTTTAAAAAATATTTTATTTATTTGTCAGAGAGAGAGAGCGTGCACAAGCAGGGCGGACTGCAGGCAGGAGAAGCAGGCTTCCCTGCTGAGTAGGGACCCTGATGCGGGACTTGATCCTAGGACCCTGGGATCATGACCTGAGCTGAAGACAGACGCTCAACCGACTGAGCCACTCAGGTGTCCCACCCCTTAACATTTTTTTATTATTATGTTAATCACCATACATTACATCATTAGTTTCTGATGTAGTGTTCCATGATTCATTATTTGCGACCCCTTAACATTTTTAAAAGAAGAAGAAACCCTTAATATTTAAGGATGTTAACAAAGATATGTAAATGGGGATACCAGGGATCCTGGGATCGAGCCCTGCATTGGGAGAGTCTGCTCCCTCTCCCTCTGTCACTCTCCCTGCTTGTGCTCTCTCTCTCTCACTTGCTCTCTCTCAAATAAATACATAAAATCTTAAAAAAATAAAGACATGTAAATGAAATGGTGGTAATACCTTTTGGAGAACTGAATATAAAAGAACAGTCACCATCCCAAGGCATCAGACATCATATTGAAGACTTTATTGCTATTAACTTACTATGTAATGAATCTTCCTCAAGACCCTCCTCCCCACACCTAGCCTTACCTCAAAATATTTCATATTTATGAGCTGCCCACAATTACTAAAAACATTAATTATTCTAAAGTAAAATGATTCTTTAATTTATGATAACACATCATTATGTAGTTTCATCTTGCCCGTACAATTGCAGTCACCTGTGAAATGGTCCCCTGCCACCAGTCTCTTCTTTCCATCGTTTTTCCTCCCATAAGCCCCTGGAATTGTCTTTGTAAATTACCAATCAGAGAGACTGATCATGTCACCTTTGTGAACTTACCTCTTTTACATCTCTTTGCCTTTCCACAGGCTGTTCCTTTTGAGGTGTTCCCTTTCTCAGTTTATTTGTGATTCATCCTTCAGAACTCAAATCAAATTTTACTTCCTTCATTTATTCCTGTAGATGAGTTTCTCTTTTTTTATTCATAGATTTTATTTATACTTACCAGGACTGTAGCACTCGTTGCCATATTCTCCATTGTATGCTGAGCTCTTCAAAGGCATAGGCCTTGTCTTATAAATTTAAATTCACCCTGTACCTAGCATTACATGGCATATAACAAACAGTCAATAAATATTTATTAAGTGAAAGTGTGTTCCCACTGATTCTAGCATATTGGTAATACTTTTTAGTATTTTTATTTTAATATTCTAGATCCCCTTCTCTTTATTTTTTCTGTCAAATGACTAATAAGTACCTCTTTGTGTTCTAAGGAAATAATATATTAACCACACCCTGTAAGAAGAGACGTCTCCTTTATTATTATGAATAATTTCGATCCTAATTTTTTATTCTAAATATATGTTTTCATAAAGAAGGCTTTGCCTCACTTTCTTTCAAAATCAGTACAAGTTCTATCCTTAATATTATCCTCATATTTTTAGACAAAGAAATTAAATACTATATTATAATTATTTTTCAGCTTGGGCATATGACTGAATGAATATTCAACTTCTCCAGTGCTGGTTTGAAAAATTATTATATTTCAGTACAAGTCTGTTTTGTTAAGTTGTTCCATCTACAAATTATCCAGTCTTGGTGAAGAGATGGAGTTCAATGAATGCTTGGTTATAGTTTACATCTTGGTTCCAACTAGTGAAAATGGAGCTTATGTCAAGTCAGTTGGAAATATAAAGACAAAGAGAAGAGAAAGGGAAAAAGAAATGATCACACTATAAACCAAACAGCTACCATTTGGGTACAGTTGTCAAAGAAGCCTAAAAATATGCTGTATATCTTTTAGATATTTTATATCTGTTCATGTTTGACCATTAATATATCCTGCTGAGAGACAGTTATCCTGTATCTCTACCATAAATTTCAAATCAGGTCTTTTAAAGTTATAAAACTGTTTTGTCCTTCCTGAATAAAACCCATTAATTTTACTTACTATAAATTATTATGTAAATAGAAATTAAATATTATAAATTATTTGCCATATTCCCCTAATATATTAATTTTCTAATTAAAATCAGGATATAATAAGCAGAGGTTGAGTTATCTTCTGTCTTCTTGTAAGTAAGATATATTATTACTTTAGAATAATTAGATAACAAGTTTCATTTTCTTCTGTAGTAGTTTTGGATATAGTCCATTTGCTTATCTTAGGTTGGAGTTACATGGTAGCTGAGCAATCCCCAAAAGGGGAAAATTTTCATTCAAAAAACAAAAAAACAACCCACCAAATTCTAGGGAAGAAAATTCCAAAGCCTTCTTTAAAAATGTCATGGTTACTTTCAACCACATAGGCAGGAAAGTTTTCCTTCATAATAACCAATTGTAAATTCCAGTTAGGCTTCTTCTATCCTTCTTCATATTCAGTGGAATTAGAATACTTCTAAGCTATCATTTTCATAACTTACAAATGCCTTAATTCATCCCTTAGCCTTTATTTTCTTGAGCTTTTGTTTTTGTGGAGTGTTTTCTGTGTCATCATGACCGGATCACGCATGTAACAACAGCCTGATGTGAAGTAATTGTTTGCAAAGTACTTTAGCTTTCATAAATTATATAATGCCATATAAAGCTATATTTATAGTTTCTATATAATAAAGGCATTTTTGTGACACACACACACAAAAATTTTGTGACACTAGATAATCTCTCAACTTAAACAGGGTAGAATAGAAGAGACAAAATAGAACACACTGATCCAACCAGCATTGCATTCTTCCTAATAGAAGTAGATTTACATGAAATTTTTTCACAGAGAGGAAAAATACGTCAATGAAGCTAAACAGGTTATATGTATATCTACTAGATTAAGTTCCTGATATTTGGGCTTTTTTTTAACCTATGAAAATGATACTTTTGTACCTAATACTGACATTAATAAAATGATGAAACAATGCCAAGAAGTAGCAGATACTATGAAGAAAAATAAGGCAACTTAAGGAAAAAGAGAACAAAAGGAATTGCCATATTTCTAAAGGCACTCAGGAAAGGTGTCTTTGAGGAGGAAACATTTGCAACCTGAATGAAATGAAGCAAAAGCTAATGTACAATTGGTCTAGGCTAAGGAAGACACAGTGGCCAAGGTCCAGGGATTGGAGCTGCCTTGGCACGTTTTTGAGAAATGGGCAGTAGGGTGGTGTGCAGTAAATGAACAGAGCATGGAGGGAAGTGAGAACAGAGACAGAGTCTGTCTCGCAGCCCATGGTAAAGACTTTGAAACTTAACCTAAGGGTGAGGAGATGCCACTGAAAGATTTTGAGCAGAAGTGTGACATGATATAATTTGTATTCCAAAATGATTTTTTGCAGCTCTTAGTACTTTGATCAGGCTGTATGATGCAGACGGCTGCAGCCTCCCAGAATAAAGAATAGTGTACTTCCCAGGATAGAACGAAATTTGCTTTCCTTCCTTATAACCACTTGGATTTTGGGCTAGGTCAAGAGGAGCTGGTCCACAGAAGTGAATTTTGACTGTCAAACTCTGCCGTAAAATGTGGACTCATGCACCCGCACAAATGCAGTCTGACTCCCCATGTTTCCAAGGCAGGCTTCCCCACTTCTGCCTGGAGCCCAACCCAAGTGTTCAGAAGCAGGGAACACCACCACGGTTCACCATAGGCTGCAGGAACCTCCATAGCTTATCCACCATAACACCGGCCAGCTACTGAGTGTGGGGCTTTGTCGCTGATACCAGCGCACTAGAGGAAGAAATTTGATAGAGTTACGGCAACGTCATAAAAAGGCAGCTATGTCGGTCACTTATGGACCTTTCACAGAGGCACCTGTACTGTACCATCAGAGGTTTGACGACGACTGACGAGTACATTAATTTTGGCCTCTGGACAAGATCAAAATCTGTAAAGAAATGGGCTTGTTAATTGCATTCTTTGTTTCTCTTAAAATAACTGAATTGCCATTTGCAAACGTTTAAAGAATAGCATTCCTATTTTAGCTACTCAGAACTTTATAAAACCGTTTCCTATTTCAATCAAACATTTTTACATTTTGCCCCAAACTAGAGTGAATATACTTGCTTTAAAATTTGAGACAGTTGTCTTCAACTTTTCTTGAATGTTTTTACTATAGAAAAATTTCAGGCTTTTTTTTTTTTTTTTTTTTTTAAGTGTGAGCTCAAACATGCTTAACATCAAACTGCTATAGCAATTACATTTTATACTTAAAGACATGGTTATCTATTTTTCCCTCTTCTGAATAAATATATATCCTTTATCTTTTGTCTAGAAACATTGATAATTGGGATAGGACCTTTATCAAAGGTAATCAAATTTAGTGTGCCTTGAAACTTTATGTTCTTAACACATTTTGTTTTAAATTGGTGCTCTTTGTTCTGAGGCATTACATTGCTCCTGATTTGTTGGCCCATTTGTTTAGAGCACATGTCAGTAACCATGAGGATCCCTGAGTGAGGTTCTGGGGTTTTTCTATGGCTGTAGTCTACCCAAACTGCAAATTTCAATACATAGAAAAGAAGTATTTTTGGTCACAAGTGGAACCAAGTTAAAATGTTTAAAAACTTCCAAGAGTATTTTCAAATTTTCAGTTTAAAAACGCTGTTTCCATAGTACGAATGGCTCAGAAATATTATCTTCACAAATTATTAGACCATAGCCCCTATTGTTGGAAGATACTAAAAGACAACATTTTCTAAAAGTAACAGTAAAAAGTATAATTACAATATTATTGTTCTTACAATGAAGAATTTGTTAAAATGTTTCAAAGACAGGCAGCACACCGTAGTAGAATTTAGGCTAGATTTGGAATTAAAAAAAAAAATCCACTCATTTTGGAATCAAAAGTTATGGCTTAAAACATTGTCTTTTGCTATGTGATCATAATGATTTCATTTTAGCTCCTTAAGCCTTAGTTGCCTTACTGGTCAGTGAGGATTCTAATGCTTATGAAGGGTAAGCAAAGCAACGTGTAGACCAGAGAGCACCATACAGGTGTTAGTCAGTATTATTTTCATGGTATTTATCAAGCTGTACCCATATGAATTTGGTGCTTGAAAACACCAAACAGACTTCATCCTTGTACTTTCTGTTATAATAAAAACTATGACACAACTCCTGCGGGGTGGCACGGAACCTGGGCTTTCAAGCAATTCTGTTGATTTTTTTTCCCCTGAATTTTCTGGTTAATTATGTAATCATTTAGATTACCATGAGTCCATGCAGATTTAGGACCTAAAAGAAGTTGGGTTAATTGGTTGAGTTAATATGTAAATAATAACCTGTCTGCCCACTTACTCTGACAGACGTTGATGAGAATTTGGGAGAGGGGGAGGGAAGTATAGTGTATCTGCCACAGTTGCTCAAGCTAGATATATGCAGGGTCACTGGATCTGGCAAAACTTTGAGAAGTGGTTTAGTGTGTTTCTGACAATGAGTGTCTCTGGTTTTCACTTGTACCCTTCCATTATCTCCTTCCTGTGTTAAAAGTACCTTGATCTCCCTTTCCTCTGATTTCTCCAATAATTAATTTCATCCATCTGGCATAGACTCAGAAGCAGATGCTGTGTGCTCACATATGCTAAAGAAAACAGTCAAGAAATTGAGAGGAGGAATAAAAAAGAACACAGCTCTGTTTGTAGTGGTAAAGAATGGGACCAAAATAACACAAGACAGATAAATGCACAGAGAACAGCAAAGGGGAAGCATTACTGCATTAGAACAAATTGGAAATCATTTCTAAGAGGTTCCAGACATCTGGCTCCTGGGGTTTGGGGGTTGAAGATCCATAGACCTTTTTGGAAACAGTGCAAATGTAAAAGGCATGGCTCTATTTTCAGCAAATGGGCCTTTGGTATATCACTGCCCAGTGTGATCTGGCTTCATCTGTCTCACTGCTCTGAGATAAATTCCCACTTATTGGCAATACCCATACATCAAAAAATGCCCATAATAACTGTGGAAATCTTTGTCCCAGGGACAGTCTGTGCAGTGAGAGTTAACGGAGATAGATGTGGACTTCTAAAGTACAATCTATGTTTAACTTTAAATGAAATAAGGGAAGATACTTGATTTTTGGAAGCAGTGCTTCTTAGGTATTTTGTTTGAGGCAGAATTTGAAATAAACGTTTTATTTATTTTCTTTTACAAGTATTTAAAATCTGTATTTTCATAAAGAATGAAAACATAAACAAGAACATAAACCTAAAATTTTGTTCCATTTCACACTCCTTGCAGATTATATATTTTAAGATCAGAGAAAGCTATTATGGAAACATTATTTATTAATTTTAATGAAAATTCTGTGTTAATTACAAAGAATATTTTATATATACTGGGAAGGAGGGAGGCAAAGAGGAGGGAGACCATGGCTAATAGATTTCTATACATTCACATATGTAATGGATATAGTCACATATCGAATGAGATGTCAGTGACTTGAAGAAACCAGAGGACATCCCTTCAGAAAGCCTAAGATAGATCTTCGTGGTAATATATTATTTTAATTATTTCTTGTCTGAGAAAGCCATTAGAAACCCAAAACAATAGAGCTATTTTAAAGAGCCACACTCACTTAATGTAGACCTATAACTCATTCCTAATATATTTAGAAATACTGCTTTTTTGAATCTCACATTTCTTGAAACAATTTTATTCAAACTTATGTGATGATGCATCTTTGATATCAATGACCTTATCATTGCTCCTGCTACCTTTTTGATCCTTTTTTTCCCCCAGAGCACTTTACCTTTACTTCCATCTAAGTTATTTAACATTCAGCACTTCTAAAATTCTTTTATTGTGCTACCACTGATCATTTCTTTTGATTTTACAGATACTAAAATTGAAAATCTTTTTTTACCCTTTAAAATATTTTCTCCCTTAATTAATGAGTTAACATTTTCACTAGGTTGATCTGGTGCCACATATGTAGGGCCGGTATTGGGGGCCAAAGGTGCAGGTCCTGTTTGAAATTCCAATTATTATTGAGAATTCTCATTGCATTACATTTGTCTTAACTCCGTTGTACTAAACCAAAGAGTCATATGTTGTCTTTACAAAAGGATATGTTCGTCACAAGACTTTAAAGAAAATAGAATGTACTAAGAGAATGCATTTTGTTTACATCCTAAAGCCGAATGAACTTCAAACTGAGGGATTGGTGAAGTACAATTACCAGCAAATAGTAGCACGAGACAAATAAGATGTGTCTGCTCTCCATAGATTCTAAGAGAGATGGCCAGCTGTCACAGCTTCTGCCATGCTGTCTTCCCAGAGTTCTGATTTCCTGAATCAGTAGACCCTACAGTCTTTCAGCACAGAGAGCACAAGCTTCGGAGCTCAGCAGGCCTCACTCCAGATCCCACGTCTGCCACTTCAGTTTCTTAATCCCTAGTTTCCCTTTGTCTAAAGCTCAGATGCTGTTACTTTCCAAAGGTTGTTCCAAGAATGAGAGATATTATTGGTTTATTGCTAGATGATACAGTATTCAATAAATTGTAGGTATCGTCACTGAATCTGTGCTATTTTGATCTTCGTTTTCAATATAGACTTCAACGGTGACACCAAGATTCCTGGTGTCAAAGCTATTTTCTGACACTGGTATCCAATGCTTCCTAAGAATGTTGTCATTGCTGTGTCCTCCGACTGATTGTGTCCCAGTTCTAGCCCAGTTCTTATGTGAACTGTATCTAAACTGGAATTTTTGGATAGCCTAAGAGATTTGCCTCTGCTACAGAGATCCCTCTTGATTGTGTCCCAGTTCTTATGTGAACCATATCTAAACTGGAATTTTTGGATAGCCTAATAGGTTTGCCTTTCCTACGGAGGGCTGGCCATCTCTAACCTATAGGTCTCTTGGTCCTTCTAACCGGCTGTCACTCACACAGGTCTCTATTTCTCAGCCCTCTGTTGCCCTCTAGTGATTGCTTTCAGCACTACCTCATTTGGTGGTTTATCATTGTACTGAAACTCTTGTTTACCTGGGTTCAGACTGTAAGAACAGTCAGCTGAACTGAGAATCCACCATGGATTAAATTACATTCCATATTTTAAACATTAACATGTGTGAAAAAATTGAAAAACAGCCATAGCAGACTCCTGAGAAGAGGTTATCAGAATATTGAAGATGTGTAGGATCTCAGTGACAAAAAACAAGTCTAGATTATAGAAACAAGACCCATAAATTGGTTATAGTGCCCTGATAAAAAAAAATATTCTACTTGACTAGGAAATGATTGTTATTGAGTAAGTTAGTAATGGAATCAGTGATCATTAGGATCTATCTTAGATTCATTGAGAAGAAATTATGCCCCCAAAATATCATTTACTTTTCTTTTGGCATGCATGTCAATATCAGCAGAAGTTATAGGTATACTATATCTCAGTTTCAACAAAGCTCATAGAAAAGACGATCCTTTTTAATAAAAAAAATTAGATTGGTCAGTAAAAAGTTGAGCCATTCAAAGTGAATTGAGTAATAAAGTTGACCTGAGGGCAGGTCTCCAGTAACATTTTATAAGGCTTTGATCTGAGTTAGTGTTGTCCCCTCAAAATCTGTAACATATGGTTCAGATGAAGACATATATTGCCAAAATTAACGGAGGAGAAATAACTAAGGTATTGGATGACAAAATCAAGTATCTGCTGGGTCCCTAAATGGCAGGAAGAATGAGAGAAAACATCCAGAAGTGGAAAATTTTCTGTAGATTCACAAATTAAACTGTTCTTCTCCAAAATACGGGAAACCTGGCTTAAGGAAAGTATACATGAAAAAAAAAAAAAATAATGTCGGGCTTTAGCCGCCTGCAAGCTCACCATGTGCCAACAGTGTGATGAGCTGCCAAATAAGCTAATGTGAGTCCTAATAAAGTGTAGAGTTCAGATCAAGGAAAGTAATAGTCCCATTGAATTTTGCACTGTTCATACCACATCTGGAGTATTATGTTCAATTTAAAGTGCCAGATTTTAAGAGGGACACTGACAAACTGAACCTCGTGCCAAGGAGATCTGGCAAGTGCAGAGCACGAGGACTGGCTGAGATCGCTGAGATGACTCAGAAACATGGTAGCTGTCTTCACGTATTAGAAGGACCATAACGTAGAAGAGAGTCTGCGTTCATTAAGATTCCAGACAAGTCGAGCCTGGATCAATCCAAGTAAGAACCTTCTATTAGCAAACTCTTCAGAAACAAAATGAGCTGTCTGGTGAGAAATCGAACTCCCCGCCACTGGAAATGTTCTAGAAAAAGCCATAGGACTAAGAAACTATGGCTCTTTATAGCTTTACTGTTTGGGCTGTCTACTGCCTTTCTTACAAATCTTTAACTTTTAGGATTCTATATTTCCTTTCCCTCTTTTTACACTTGTTTCTTCAAAAGTAGAAACCCTCATTTATTTTCTTTTACTCTCCAATCCCTCCTCCCAAGCTTGTGCAGAGTTGGACAAGGCAGTGCCATAAACAGGATTACAGCATATCATGGCCAAGGCTGTATGCCAATGCTTCAACTGTATGCACATTTCTTTAAGAATAAGATGCTGTCTCAGGGGTGCCTGGGTGGCTCAATCGTTAAGCGTCTGCCTTCGGCTCAGGTCATGATCCCAGGGTCCTGGGATCGAGTCCCACGTCAGGCTCCCTGCTCGGCGGGAAGCCTGCTTCTCCCTCTCCCACTCCCCCTGCTTGTGTTCCTGCTCTTGCTATCTCTCTCGCTGTCAAATAAATAAAATCTTTAAAAAAAAAAAAAAAAAAAAAAGATGCTGTCTCAGAACAGACTCCAGAGAAAATAATTCCCGTTCCTATCCCCAGTTATGGTATAATCAGAAAAGCATAGCTTCTTAATGTTTAAGCCTTTGTATTCGGTGGCCATAAAAATAAAGAGAACACAATCACTTTAGCATGAGCCTAAGGAGCTTATGTGTAGTGTTTTGATAGTCATATTACAGAACCAAATAGAATGTATGTAACTTCAGAATTTGCAGGCCTTTCAAAGCAAAATCAATTCTCTCTCTCCCTCATTACTTCTTTGCATTCCTCCTGCTTTTTTCCTTCTCTCTCTCTTTCTTTCAAGATTTATCTCACAGCTGTTGCACAGTGTTTCTTAGCAGAATGATTGACTGTCCCGTTCCTATGTTTCTCTTGAGTTGTTTCCTCATTACCAAACCCAACTGACTGCCAGGTCCAGGGCTCATCTGGCTGGTGCCTCCTACATCTGCTGTGCTGGGAATAGCTTCCTCTTCACCAGCTGCCAGTAAAGCAACCATGAGGGTGCAGAGGGAGGCAGGTTTGGGGGGAGCATCAAAAGAATGGGGAGGAGGTAGAACAGATATGTCCTTTCTTCTCTGTGATGGATTTCCTTCAGGGCAGCTCTAGACAGCTGAAATCTCTTTAAAGAGAGGGAAATGGAGAAGCTGTTCTTTCACAAGTAGGTTTCTCCTTTCAGATGGTCCAATATTTACTACTCCTATGTAATCACTTTTCAGTACATTTTATTAGAAGTTATTTTTATTTCCTGAGAAACCATGTAGCTTGCATCTGTATGGCGTGCGTTTCTGTGGACCTCTGGAGTCCTGGCATTTACAGCGTCTGACTCCATTCCCGGACCAAAAGTTGGGAAAACCTAGGAAAGAAAATCTCCACATCTCCACACTTTTCTTCCTCCAAAGAGTCTTTAATATCAAGTGGCAGAGAGGCTGTGAACATTAATAACAAGCATCTCCTTCTGCTGTGCAGGGGCGCTGGGAGGCATCAGGAGCTAATACGACACGTATAGAGCAGAGTACAGATTTCAAAAGTATATTATTAGTGATGAGACCATCAGCTTCATCTCTTTATGCCTTCATTTCTCCATATTTAAAATGACACTAAAATATCTATCCCATGGGGTAATTATGAGGAGAAAACAAGAAGGATGTAAAACACTTAGCATAGGGACTGGCACAGGGTAAATCCTCAATAGCCCTGGGCTATTAACATCATTCCTGTCTATTTTTAAGTGGAGCAGTTAAGTTTTAAGTTGAGGGAACCATCAGTAAATACCCGTGGAATGAAGGTGGGGGCCATTGAATACCAGTGTTAGTTCAATATGTGCAGATCTTGAGCTTCATTTAGAAAATGGCAGCTTCTAGTGTGTGCTTCCTCAGCTCCCGTTCATGTGCTTCTTTTTCCTCCTTTGATCAAAGTCAAACAGAAAGGAAAAAGGCGGTCTCTGGCATTCACTGTATCTTCAGTTCTAACCAGGAAAAAAAGTGCCATGGTGAGGTAGCACATTTCTTAAAGGTGGGCTTTAAGAAACTCTTTGAGCATCTGTTGCAATGAAGAGATAGAGAAAATTCTAAGACCAAGGGTAACTGGCTGGCTTAGTGGGTAGAGCAGCGTGTAACTCTTGATCTTGGGGTTGCGATTTCAAGCCCTGTGTTGGGGGTAGTGATTGCTTAAAAATAAAATCTTAAAAAAAAAACCAAAAAAAAAAACAGAAAGGAAATTTTAAGAGCAAAGCCAAATACCATCTAAGAAGCATGGAAGAGGATGTCATATAGCTATATCCAGTTCATTCGTGGCTCAGGACTGCACTCTTCTCTACGTGCTTCTGTAGTAATAGAATTGTTATGTTTGCCACTATGTGCTTTATTTTTTTTTGTATGTGCTTTAGAATGTGGTTCTAAAATATGATTGCCTAGACACAGAAGAAAATCCGTGAAGTGCAATAAAAATCAAAGCTATAAGGATAACATTAACAGTATGCTTGGAAAAAATTCTAGAAGGCAGCATGCTTGCAAATATTATCAGGAAATAATACAGTGTAAGGGTTTGTTTTTAAAATAAGTAAAAATGCCTAGATATTATAAAATATGACATTTCATATAGCTGTAGGATTCCTGCAATGGAAAGGGAATGCTTCAATCTTTGTTAACTGTAAGGAAGTTTCTGAAGAAAAGAGTAATAATTTTAAAGTTTTTCATGGTTTAAATTTCTTGGTGATTGTAAACCATTTGGGTTTACTGATCTATAGTTATGAAAGAATATAAATTTCGACAAGTAATTCCTTACTTGGGCTCATAGATAAGATAATAGAATGAAGCCATAAATAATTCACAAGCATATTACTTCTGTTGGAAACATTCTTCTCCACCCTCTTTGGGTCTCCAGCTGGGCCTCAGAAGTAAGCTGACATCCGACAGATTAACAAGAGAAAAGCATGCAAGTTGTATTGAATTTCTACATGGACATGGAAGCCCCCACAAGAGAATGAAGACCCAAAGAAGTAACCAGAGCAGGAAGCTTTTAATACCTTTTAAATAAAGAAAGAATACATTTGTGAAGAATGGTAAAGAAATAAGGTTTCTTTACACAGCCTTCTTGGCCCTAAATTCCCCATCTCTGGTGATTAGAATGTCTTTCTTCCTCCTGGTACGGGGAGAGAGCCTTCCACATGGGAGGTTTCTCTTCTGCTTTTTGAGAAGTGGTGCCAGAATGACCTTCCTACTGCTACTCTTTTCTCAAACTTCTTCATCTTATGTCAATATGTCAATATGTCAAGGTGTCATAGTTTAGAGTGGCGTGTCCTGAACTCCATCACTTCATAATATAATAAAGAAATATTACATTTTAATATATTTTCATCAGATACAAAGTTTAAAGGCTTACTTTCCAAATGTTTTAATTAAAGATAATACTCTATCTAGGAACTACAAAACACTCATGAAAGAAATTGAAGAAGACACAAAAAGATGGAAAAATATTCCATGCTCATGGATCGGAAGAATAAACATTGTTAAAATGTCTATGCTACCCAGAGCAATCTATACCTTCAATGCCATCCCGATCAAAATTCCAATGACATTTTTCAAAGTGCTGGAACAAACAATCCTAAAATTTGTATGGAATCAGAAAAGACCCCAAATCGCCAAGGAAATGTTGAAAAAGAAAACCAAAGCTGGGGGCATCATGTTGCCCGATTTCAAGCTATATTACAAAGCTGTGATCACCAAGACAGCATGGTACTGGCACAAAAACAGACATATAGACCAACGGAACAGAATAGAGAACCCAGATATGGACCCTCAACTTTATGGTCAAATAATCTTTGACAAAGCAGGAAAAAACATGCAATGGAAAAAAGACAGTCTCTTCAATAAATGGTGCTGGGAAAATTGGACAGCCACATGTAGAAGAATGAAACTCGACCATTCTCTAACATCATACACAAAGATAAACTCAAAGTGGATGAAAGACCTCAATGTGAGACAGGAATCCATCAAAATCCTAGAGGAGAACATAGGCAGTAACCTCTTTGACATCACCCACGGCTACTTCTTTCAAGATACATCTCCAAAGGCTGGTGAAACAAAAGCAAAAATGAACTTTTGGGACTTCATCAAGATAAAAAGCTTCTGCACAGCAAAGGAAACAGTCAACAAAACAAAGAGGCAACCCACAGAATGGGAGAAGATATTTGCAAATGACACTACAGATAAAGGGCTGGTATCCAAGATCTATAAAGAACTTCTCAGACTCAACACCCAAAAAACAAATAATCAAGTCAAAAAGTGGGCAGAAGATATGAAAAGACACTTCTCTAAGGAAGACATACAAATGGCTAACAGACACATGAAAAAATGTTCATCATCATTAGCCATCAGGGAAATCCAAATCAAAACCACATTGAGATACCACCTTACACCAGTTAGAATGGCAAAAATGGACAGGGAGAGAAACAACAAATGTTGGAGAGGTTGTGGAGAAAGGGGAACCCTCTTACACTGTTGGTGGGAATGCAAGTTGGTACAGCCACTTTGGAAAACAGTGTGGAGGTGCCTCAAAAATTTAAAAATAGAGCTACCCTATGACCCAGCAATTGCACTATTGGGTATTTACCCCAAAGACACAGATGTAGTGAAAAGAAGGGCCATATGCACCCCAATGTTCATAGCAGCAATGTCCACAATAGCCAAACTGTGGAAAGAGCCGAGATGCCCTTCAACAGATGAATGGATAAAGAAGATGTGGTCCATATATACAATGGAATATTACTCAGCCATCAGAAAGGATGAATACCCAACTTTTACATCAACATGGATGGGACTAGAGGAGATTATGCTAAGTGAAATAAGTCAAGCAGAGAAAGTCAATTATCATATGGTTTCACTTATTTGTGGAACATAGGGAATAGCATGGAGGACATTAGGAGAAGGAAGGGAAAAATGGGGGGGGCGGAATTGGAGGGAGAGATGAACCATGAGAGACTATGGACTCAGAAACAAACAGGGTTTTAGAGGGGAGGGGGGAGGGGGGATGGGTTAGCCCGGTGATGGGTATTAAGGAGGGCACGTACTGCATGGAGCACTGGGTGTTATACGAAAACAATGGATCGTGGATCACCACATCAAAAACCAGTGATGTATTGTATGGTGCCTAACATAACATAAAAAAAAAAAAAAAGATAATACTCTATATTCAGATATGTTTGGTGATATGTGTTTACCATATTACACTTATCTAAAGAAAGCCTAAAGTATCTCAAGCTAAATGATCAAAAGCAAAAAGCAAAATTTATTAAGTAACTTATAAAATACTGTTTGTATAATTTCCTTATTTACTGGATAAAGAAAAAGCCCTTTTCACTTATAAATCACAGTTAAAGTACCTACATATCACAGTTGAAAAATTTTGAATATATGTCAATATGTCAAAATATCTTATTGACAAAAAGAAAGTCAAATGTTTTCCATAAGGTTCATGGAATGGGTGAGAAGTGATATTCATCAATTTTTTTAGTGCATAGTCATCAAATGTTAGATACCACTCATTTTGTTGATGCCTCCCCTCTAGTAAATGAAAATTTAATTATGTTAAGTTTTAAATTGTATAAATAACTTTTAACTGTTATTGTAATATTCTTAAAATTTGTATAATTAAAAAAATCATAACTATGTTTAGGAAAAGACAATAGGAATCTAGAAACCACTGTATAGGAAAACAAAACAGCTATAATTCAAATCACTAAAATAATTTTAATACTGCATTTGTTTCCTTATGGGCTACCCACTGAGCTCAATTGGAATAATGTATGTGAAAATAAAATTATGTAACTTATACAAAATATTATAAATGGATTATTATTGCTATTAAGGTCAAGGAGAAGTGCAAAATTATCTAAATTAAAATAGAAGTTGGAGAGTTTGGCATATTAAATATATAAATCATATTTACAGGCATGTTTGTGTGTGCACACATACATGTGTATGTGCGTGGGGGTATGTTTGTGTACTGTGTGTATTTAATGCAACCTTTTTTTTTTTAAGATTTTTTTTTTATTTATTTGACAGAGAAAGAGACAGTGAGAGAGGGAACACAAGCAGGGGGGAATGGGAGAGGGAGAAGCAGGTTCCCCGCTGAACAAGGAGCCTGATGTGGGACTTGATCCCAGGACCCTGAGATCATGACCTGAGTCAAAGGCAGATGCTTAACCGACTGAGCCACCCAGGTGCCCCTAATGTAACCTTTCTTGATTTCCTTTTTACTCTGAAATGTTCAGTGGAGACCATGTGCAAAATTTGGGATGCTGATCCATTGTAAAACATAACATATTTAAATTATCTTTAGTGTCTCAACATTCTTTTCTCCCATGTACATTTTTTAATGCTTCTAAAAATACCACTTGATGTGCAAAGGAGTCTTCTCTATGTGGAACTTCCATGTGTGTCTGCATCATTGTATTTATGCATAATGATTTGCAAGTCATTAAAAGGTGGGGATTACATTTAGGATTTGTTTTCACTGTAATTTTGGAGCACAGTCCCTATTGTTTCCAGTTCTAAGAAAGTGTAAAGGAGACAGATAAGAAATCGGTGAAAAAGACATCTAGAAGAGTGAAGGAGTAAATTCTGGCTCACTTTTTATTTCCTTTTATTCAACCTGGGGAACACAGAAGTGGCCTACATCTCTTTCATTTTAAGTTACTCTTTACAGTAACCACAGGCACATTATTTTTATACCAAGGAGGAAAAGTGATTCTCAGGGGGGAGAAATTTAAAGTGTAGAAAGGAAGTAGTTTGTGTGAAATTGCTTTCCTAGATCACTGTGCCTGCAGCCTATTGATACTGATATTGATTGATATTTTGATTTTTGATTGACATTTTTAAGCCCCCAGTATCCTCTACCAACAATCAAGATTATTGGTTCAAATCAGAAAAGAAGGTGTGTGGAAATTACTGGGAGAATTATTTTTCTTTTCATTAGGAAGAGAGAAGAAATCAAAGAATGGGCAAAATGCCGGTATACAGGGCACTTCTAAACAATAGTTCTTTCATCTATTTGTATAAATGTCAGAGCCATAAAGGTAAACTGCATTAAGGATTTTAATATGAAAATGGAAGAGCGCCTGGGTGGCTCAGTCGTTAAGCGTCTGCCTTCACTCAGGTCATGATCTCAGGGTCCTGGGATTGAGCCCCGTGTCTGGCTCCCTGCTCAGTGGGGAGCCTGCTTCTCCCTCTACCTGCTGCTCCCCCTGCTTGTGCTCTCTCTCACTCTCTCTCTCTCTCAAATAAATAAAATCTTTAAAAAAAACCACCCTCCTTTAAAAAAATAATATGAAAATGGAAAATGATGGCAATTAAACTGGTTTTCTCATAGCTGTTCATAATGCCTTTTTTGGAAGAATGACAAAAAAATTCCCTTAGAATGTTAAGTATCCTAGGAACAATTATATATATTCAGTCACAATAATGACATTACCCATATCTCGACTGGTCAATTATAATTCTAACTATTCAGAGTTTACTAATTTCTATTATATCCTCTTTAAATGTCAGAACTGGACATTTTAAGAGAGACCACCAAAGAACTAATCCCAGCAAATCACTTCCTATTCGGAAATCAAAATTGCCCCTTTGATTTTTAATGCACTATTGTTACTCTTGTTAACATGTAATTTCAAAAGATAAAAATACTACTGTCATTCAAATATAAAATAAACATGTCAAAGATTTATTTTATTAAATTCATTAAGGAAAAATTTCATTAAGGAGAAAACCATTAAGATGTCAATATTAATTTAAATGAGAATTTGAAGAAGATATATATGCAATCATGAATACTGAAATGAATTTGTTAATAAGTGCAAAACTAGTTAATATTCATGGGGCAATAATGTTCGGAGTCATCTTTTCTATAGGGCAGAGATCAGTTGTATCTCTGTCAGACAAAATTCATTTGCATCGCTAGGGACGAGAATCATTTGTATTACCCTCGGTTTTCTGACACTTAACTTCTAACCTCTACAGAGTTGTAAAATAGCCTAGCCAATAATAAGACTCACATTCCTGTAGAACTGATAATCCCCAGAAGATCTGGTAGAACACTCTACCTCCCTGCATAGCCCTGAAAGGACATTCAGAAGCCTCTTTCCTGTTCTTGGGAAATATTTCCTTCTCAATGTATATAATTTTATTGGACATATTGGTTTTGATCACTGTTTTTTTTTTTTTTAAGGTAATGGATCCCTTTTGGTGACTAGACAGCTTTAAAATTACGAGGCCATTTTATGAGGCCTCATCCACCTGATGAGGAGCAATGGCGTTAATATAATAGTCTCAAACTTTTAAGACAGAGCTATTGATTTCTTTATGTGTCCCTCTCCTAGTTTTCCCATTGTCCACACAGTTATTTAATCCCAAATCCTAGGAATCATCTTGACTTCTACTAATCCATCTCCCTCATCCCAAATACATAAAGCCACACAGTTATATACATATAGAAACACACATACACACGCATCCCCTGTCTAGCGCTGTCAGATCTGCAAGCAAATCATTCCCTTCCTAAATATCACTTCTCTGAGTCTCCTGGTTCTAAACCACAAACAGCACTTGCCTGGGCTAGTGTAGCAGCATTCATACTGTTTCCTCTTTTGTCACCAAAATTGCATTCTCTACAAGTCAGCAGAGAGATTTTGAAAAACTTAAATTGGATATTACTTCCCTGCTTAAAGCTTTCCAATGGCTTTACCATTTCAGTTAGAATAAAATAAAAATTTTAGGACATAGCCTACAAGGCCCAATACATTCTGGTCTTATCTATGTCCCTGGCCTTGTTACCTACCATCTTCGGTACTTCACTGTGCTCTAGCCACACTGTCTTTCCCTCTGTTCATGGACACATCTATCTGATTCCCAGCTCAGGACACTTACTTTTACCACTCCTTCTGCTTGAATGACTTTCCCCCGTATCTTCACTTGGCTTCATCTTGTCATTCAGGTGTCAATTCAAAAGCTACAGCCTCAAAGAAGATTTCCCTTGCCCCCCTCTCTAATGTACCTTTCTTCAGTCACTACCAATTGCTTGTTTTAATTATTTCCATAGCAGTTATTACTACCTGAATTTTCTTATTTGCAGTTGGTTTGTTTATTATCCGACTCCCCTGTGGGGAGAACAGAGCTATGGTTCATGTATACTCTAGTGCCTGTCCCATAGTGGTGTTCAACTGAGATTTGTTAAAGCATAGGTAAACCCCATAGGTAAAATATGTTTGCAATATTTACTGAGGAATTTCTGCTCTGTTTAGGAGTCTAAACTGCTACATGTAATGTGAGAGAACATCATGGAATGGTGCTCAGGACAATAATAGATCTAATCCTCCATGATACCATAGAACATAAGAACAGCAAAGATTCCTGCATAGGGCTTTGGTAGGTACTTTTGGACTGGGAGGTACAAGTAAGTCCTTAGATGTGAGCTAAGGGGTGAAACACAGATTTGGGATCACAGGAGCCCCAGGATAGGAATGTGAGCAGGGAAGGTTCAAATTGGGGTCTATGGCAGATGCTTACTTCTCTCTGTCAACTTCTAAAACGTATCTGAGCAGCTCTGGGTCCACAGTGATAAACGTTGGCCAAAAGGAAGTCAGTGGACTCCAGATAAATCCTGCTTGGGTTTCAAGACATGTAGAATCAACCAAAGAGATTCAAAGCCTACCTTTGTGAACGACTATCTTGAGATGATTTGTACTCCTAATTTTTATTTATTTATTTATTTATTTATTTATTTATTTATTTATTTATTTTAGTATCTAGGTAAATTTCTGACTCATTAGGCAAGATCTTTTCTTCACATATATTTATTAGCCGCACCAGTTAATTATTCTAGGCTATGATTGAACATATGGCTTGGGTGCTATTTAAGTAAACATGTGGTACATTTTTTTCATATTTTTATGACTTTTCCATTTTAAGAAAAAGTTCCAAAATTCTAGCAGAATTATGCATTGTGTATATGCCAAATTAAAATGAAAATCTGAAAAGATCACTCGTATCCACTGCTTGCCAAAATCTAAGAACATTCCCTAGTCATTGTTGATTGTGCTTGCTTTGTGCCTCAGGGGGAGGAGGAAAGCTCCATGGCGGAGGTGGCATATGAGATGGGCCTTTAAATGTGGAAGTGGTACCAAAACAAGGATTTATATCAAGTTAAGTCTCAGGAGTAGTGTTGTTTGGGTTTATTTAGAACAGTGAGGAAGTGAGCACTAGTTACTTGGGTCTGTGAAAATTTGCAGCCATAATTTCAAGGGCCACATATTCTCAGATGTCTATACTTTATGTACTTTGCAGGTAACTGATTTTTAGCAGCAAGCTTATATCATTGGGATTTATCTATAAAATATTGAACTGAAAACTGTCTGATAAATTAATTTGAGGAGAAGAAAAAGTAGAAATGTGAATTCATTGGCTGCATCCATGGTCTTCAAGTAATCCCATCATCTGACATTCCTTTGCATTTCCTTTCGTTCCAGCAAAACTTGACAGTTCTTGTGTTCTTCAATTAAACATGTTTACCTAATAAGATTCCTTGTAACTGGTATCCAGTTTTCCTCTTTCAGTTTAGTCATACTTCAGGGAGGTCATGTCCTTAACACTTTCTCTAACCTGCTCTCACCATCATCCCTACAACTCTCCTTTCAGGAAGCATGACCTACATATGTTCCTTACCTCTCTAAACCTCTAACTTCTAATCTGTAATAATGATAATATCCACCTCAGAATTGTCCCAAAGTAAATAATGAAAAGGTTTTGAGCATTCTTATTTTTAAATTGGTGCAGTTTGAACTTGGCAATATTAATTTAGCATTTCGTCTTGCTATACAGTAATTTATATACATGATTTATTGCTTCATCTAGATTCTAATTTAATTGAAGGTAGAAACTGTATATTATTTTTGTTTTTACCAAAGAGTTTATTATGGTGCCTTATGCATTAGACATTTAAGTTTTCGATTTGAATTAAGGGACATTTTATAATTGTTAACGGCACATCTGTCTTGAATTATGACTATTGGGGGCTTTTAGACAACACACCAATATCAGATACTTTAGTTTGTTGCAACTCATTTGAAGGCATATAGGCCATGTCTTCTTTTTTTTTTTTTTTTTTTTAAGATTTCATTTATTTGAGAAAAAGAGAGACACCGAGAGTGAGAGAGAGAGAGAGCACAAGCAGGTGGAGGGGCAGAGGGAGAGGGAGAAACAGACTCACTGCTGAGCAGGGACCCCAATGTGGGGCTCCATCCCAGGACCCTGAGGTCATGACCTGAGTCAAAGTCAGATGCTTAAACAACTGAGCCACCCAGGCGCCCCCATGCCTTCTCATCTTTGCATTGTCCTATTACATTCCTAGTAGATTTTCTTCCTACCATTTGGAAGAAACCATATGGCAGGAACCAAGTAAACATTCACTGAATCAAAACATGAACACAAAGGAAGCAACTCCTATATTCTTTAAATTCTCTAAGATGTCAAAAAGCAACTACTTTGGCTTGCTTATTTGTGTAATTGAAAAGTGTTTGTTTTATTTTACAACTTTTAAAGTCCCTAGAAACTCTTAACTAGTGTATCTTATTTCCAGAATATGGGGTGTGTTCACATGTTGCTGTGTATATCACATTTGCATCTAAAAAGAAGTCATTCATTCTTTCTAGAAATATTTATGAGCTTCTACACTGTTCCTGGCTCTGTTTACTTTCTGTTGATAACCCCTCAAAGGCTACTCAGCTGAAAGGCTATCTTTGTCCGTGTAACCTAGAGGTTGACTTCAGGAAGGCATTGTAGAAACTGGAAGAGAACAGGAAATCAGTTGTGTAACGAACCCCTAAGAGCCTTGCTTTAAACATATATGCCAGGATTCAAGAAACATGCTTGCCATCTGTCAAAATACTTAGATTTAACATTAAAAAATTCTCATATTCAAATTTATAATCCATTTTGAATTTATTCTTTATCTCTTTCTTAGAGCCAATTTTATGCCAACTTTTAAAGTGGGTGGAATCTATCTTTCGTAACTCCACCTCATCTGGGTCTTGTCTTCATCCACCTTTTCTAGGCAGTCAGGGTTTTCCTGTTGCTTTAATATAGTGAGACCAAATTCTCACCAAAGTTTTAGCATCTTTTAGCTTTATTAATTTTCTTGTGTTCATAGACTTTAATGCAATGTAAGTAAAAGTGCTAGCATGAACATATGAACAGAAGATATTAAAGATACATTAATATTTTACTTGAAATAATCAAATTCTTAGGAGCATTTTTTATTTATTTTGCTTCATTATCATTCTGTTTTTATGAGCTACAAAATAAAAGTTTTGATATTTGAGCAATAATAAAATATCTTCACCTCTATAATTAATGATAGTGCCTCTATAATTGTTTTTAGATTAAGGAAAGACTACAGTGAATCTGATTCTGATTCTAAAAGAATCCATTCTAGCTTTTTAAAAAAATTTTAATACAATAAGTGTGATGAGCACAGGGTGTTGCATATAAGTGATGAATCACTAAATTCTACTCCTGAAACTAATATTACACTATATGTTAACTAACTGGAATTTAAATAAAAACTTGAAATACAATAAATAAATAAATACAATAAACAAACAAACATTTTAATAACTACTTTTATGGTTAGATTATTTCAATGTAGTATAAAAAGTAGAAGCCAAAGTATTTTTTTTTAAATTAGGCCACTATTTCTAATCCTAGCTATTAAAAATGTATCTTTACGTAGTAACATTCTCTAAATAATTCTTTGTTTAATGAAAAAAATGTTATTCTGTGTTTATGGGTTATAGCGGGGAAGACAACATTATTGTCTTTATTTTATGAACAGGGGTTAAAGACACTATAATTTTTATATTCCTTGCCTAATATTTAGTATGTAAATCCCATATAGCATTCTGCCCAATAATAAACTGAATATTCGACAAGTATCAGTTGTTATGATGAGTCCTTTTTCATGGTAACTTTCCTCTTTGTAATAGTTAACTTTATTCCCTTCTCCATTCCACCATGACTCAACATTAAAACACACATACTGTACTACTTCAATGGTATTATGCATTAGGCACTGTGCAATGCACCAACAATACTGTAATGAAGGAGTCAGAAAAGGCCTTCACCTGCGTGGAACTTAACATACTAGTTCTAGTAAGCAGGGAGAAGGGGACAAGTAAGAACCCAGTGAGTAAGATAATTTCAGATTATTCTAAACAGGAAATAAGCAGGTTTATTTGATTGAGAATACTTTTTAACATTCAACATTTACTCACACACATATTCATCCAATTTATTTATTTGTTATGTAGCTAGTATGTACACAAGAAATTACAGACTCAAATGTCTGTGTGTGAAGTGTGTAAAGCAGCAACTTAATGGAATTAATGGAAGTTATAGATGTGTTTTCAAATGTTCTTCCAATTTGTTTTACTGGCTAAATCAGAATCCCCTTTTGGAATGCATGTGGTCTACTGCTGTCTACTTCTACATGTAAATATCTTCTTTTAAGGCAGCAGATACATTGTCTTTCTTTTGATTGCCAATTGATTCATGAACACTCATTCATTTATTAATTCCCTCATTCATTCAATAACCTTTGAAGTGACACCTTTATTTCAGTGTGCTTGTACCAAGTGGAAAACCAGGATGACATGACTCAAACTCTACCTTCTAATAAATTATAAACCATGTGACATATGAACCCTTCCCTCATCTTTCTGTCCACCCAGCCAGAACTAGTTTCCTTCTCTTCAGAACATTTAAATAATTTTCTGTCTTGTATATGTTTCTTTATATGTCTTATCCTCCTTACTTAGCTATTTCTCATATATCTCGGCATTCTTCATGCTATCAAAAGTTGTTACTTACCCTCAGATATTGGTCAATATATGTTTATTATATGAGTAAATGTCAGATTAAGTCAGAGCTCTCGCTCATATGATCACAATGTTTTTTACAGGTTAGAGCATCATTTTTGCATTTATTTACATCACAAATTATGGTGAGGATATAATGGACAGCACCTTCTCTAATGATTTGGTTTTATTTGACATTTTATTCCCTCAGTTGGTATCCTTAGTTAATTAATTAAGCTTAGAACATTTAAAATACATTTTAAGTTTTAAGAGAGGCTGACTTTCACAAAGAAAAATACTATTAATTACTATATTAGGGAAAGTTTGAGAATCATGGTATACACTTAGGATAAATGGGAAAGTAGAGGAATAGTTGAGCAAGCTGTCAAAATAAGGACATAGAGTATTCTAAATCAGGTTATGGGAAAACTGGTTTTGTTTACTCTTACTCTCTTAGACCAGTTCCCATTCCGGTATAGTAAAATATAAACCCCAATTGTATAATACACAATTTCAAATTATTTATTATTTTGAAACATACAAATACTTATTTCAAGGAGGGAGGTAAATTAAAAAGTTTAGTTTGGGCCTTATTAAGCATGAGGCATATTTTAGACATTAAAGTAGAGTTGTCAGGTAAACAACTAAATACAAGAAACTGGGGTTTGGAAAAGAGATTATATCTGAAGATATACATGAAAGACATTAAGGGCCATGAGATTATATGGCATCCAAAGATGAACCCTAAGCACTCTAGACTTAAGAGGTCAGTGGATGAGGGGGATTTTCAAAAGCATACCAAAAAGAAGCAGCCAGTGAGTTAGGAGGAAAACCTAGAGAGTGTGTTCTGGAAGCCAAGTGAAGAAAGTGTATAAAGGAGAGGCAAATGATCAACTTTGTCAAAAGCTACTCATGGATCAAGTGAGAGGAAGGCTGAACATTGATCATTGGCTTTAACAACATGGAGGTCAATGGTGATCTTGTAGTAGAACGGTAAATAGAAAAACTTACCAGAATATATGCTAAAGAGGATGGGAGAAAACTAGATGGAGACAACAGGTATCAACAAGTATTTCAAGGAGTTTTGATGTAAAAGTGAAAAAACAAAACAAAACAGGGCAATACCTGGAAAGGGAAATAAGGTCAAGAGAAGATGTTTGTAAGTTGGAATAAATAATAGCAACAGCATATGTTAGCTGATGGGAATGGTTCAACAGAGAGGCAAAATTTGCTGATGCTGAATATAGAAGGATGTTCTTGAGTAGGCAAGAGAGGATGAGATCTAGTGCACAAGGTGAGGGATTGGCATTAGCCATGAACACAGGAAGGAAGACAGGGTGTTATGAATACAGAAGCAAGGAGGTGGTAGATTAAATTGAGTAACTTATGGAAGTTAGAACAGAATCTGAGTGATTCTGTTTCCTTTGTGAAATAAGTAACTTTACCAGCAAGAGGGAGGGAGAGGGAGGAGCTGTTAGAGATCTGAGGAGAAGAGTATGGTATGAAATATGTATCTAAGAAAGTGAGAGGCGATGAAGGAGGAAAATAAAGACTAGGGCCAGCACCAGGGCCCACTTGAGATTAGTGATCATGACTTTAACGTTAGACCAGTACACTTCATTTTAGGTTGTTCTCTGGAAATGGGTTAGGCAGAGAGTTGGATTTAATCAAAATTGGAGTTTTACCAAAAGAGTATGATAAAGTTAGAGGGAAGGAAAGAGAGTGGTACACATGTGTAAGAAGATAACTACAATGATGGTATGTGGAATTTAAACTAGGCAATTGGGTATAGGGGTAGTGGAAAGGTAGTATAATAAATGGATTACTAGTCTCAAAGAGAACAGATTTTTTATTAAGATATTAGAAGGAATGAGCAGGAAAAAAAAATTGGAAACAGTGATTAGAGAATGAGGTGCTTAAAATTGTGGTTAGAGTGGGGTTTCCATAAATGGTAGTGAGAAGATCTTCTAGGGCATGATCACTGGAGTTGGTAGCTGGATTAAAAGACCATGGGAGGAGAGGAAGTCAAGAAATCAAGAGTCCAGGGCATTGGAAGAATCATTTGTGTGGATATTGAAGTAGAACTGAAGAATGTTTTACAGTACAATAAGAGCCAAAATCTTCAAGAACTGAAAGGGAAGAATGACATGGAAAGGGGGTGCTAGAAAAATGATATACAGTAGATTCTATAATCTGATAACATGGGATTCAAAGTTTGGCATTATAGGGAGAAGAAAGAGAATTGTTTGGAAGTGGTAATAAAATGTAAGTGGGGTATTTGCATTCCAGGGCTCTTCCAGGCCCAGTGGTGTGAGAGGTATCAAAAAGAGAAGAGCCACCACTTGAGAATGTTATAGGGGATGGAGTGTCTTCACAAGAGAGCCAGTTTTCAGTGGAAACCAGAAGATAAAGATCCCATTCAAGAGGAGACTGAAGATAAAGGGGACTATGCTTATGACTGGCTGAGAGCTCCAGAGGGCACAGTGTGCTGGGGAGGAGTCAGGGATGGGAACAGAAAGATGAATATACAGGGCCTTATGGAAATTAGAGACTGAGACATGAGAGACCCAGGTTTTACCTAGGGTGTGAACAAATAGGACTGGTGCTGAGCAGGAGAGTGGTGGGGACCTGTCAATGGTGTGAGAGAGCACCTTGCCTATGGCCTACAGAACTGAGAATATACTATTGGGAAATAAACATGTTTAACAAATGATGTTTACTGTTCATAAGTGGAAAGGTAGAATGTGAATAAGAATAGAGTCTAACTAAAAAAAAAAAAAAGTCTAACTTTTTGCTAGGAAATTCTGCCTTAGATCATTTATAAATTGATGATATTCTGCAGAAATTTAGCCTAAGTTGATCTTAGCTTATAAAAAAAAAAAAAAAGGCCTTTTAGGGTATATCTTTTATGAGTTTTGTCAGATCTAGGCTGATACTGTGGTTCCAAAAATTCACATATGTTTTGACATTGACTTCATGGGAAAATCTGGAGTTTCACATAATATGATTTGTTTTCCCCGTATTTCCCTTCAGTTCTCCAGAGTCTAATAATATTTAGCTTTATTGTGGTAAAAGGGACTTAGTTCTCTGGGCAAGCCAATTTTCTGGTCCATGCATCAGATTTAATTATTCTAAAAATACATATATACTATGGGGCGCCTGGCTGGCTCAGTTGGTGGAGTGTGTGGCTCTCAATTTCAGGGTTGTAGGTTCGAGCCCCACATTGGATGTGATTACTTAAAAAAATAAAACCTTAAAAAATACATTTATGGGGGCGCCTGAGTGGCTCAGTCGGTTAAGCGTCTGCCTTCGGCTCAGGTCATGATCCCAGGGTCCTGGGATCGAGCCCCGCATCGGGCTCCCTGCTCTGTGGGAAGCCTGCTTCTCCCTCTCCCGCTTCCCGGCTTGTGTTCCCTCTCTCTCTGTGTCTCTCTGTCGAATGAATAAATAAAATCTTTAAAAAAAAAATACATTTATGCTCTTAAATCCTCTGCTTATGAATAAAAACCAGGTAATTGCCAACTAAATAATAGCAAATTGTTTAAGTCTCTGAACTATTTACCTCTTCTTTCATTCCTTGCATCATTTTCTGACTTTTTAGCAGATTCTCTTCATTGCCATTTTTGAGGCTATGATGTTCAGTTTCTGTCTCTGTTGGCTTCTTATTAATCTCATCACTTTTTCTTGATTGAGATTAATAATTTCATTGCCCCCATGTTTACATTTCAGTTTGTCTTGATTCAGACATTAAAGTGCATTTTAATTACTCCTGGATCAAGATATTTCCTGCGTTTCAATTTAATTCTAATTTTTATTTTTTATTTGTTCTTATAATTATTACTTTTTTCTTGCAGATCTTTTGAGCCTCTTGACATAAGTTCTTGCTTGCTTGCAAAGCGTCCTCAGACGAAAGACATTGTCCATTCCAAAATAATCTAAAAATTATTTTTAATCATGACTAGGTAAAAATACTTTCTTGGAGACATTTACTTTAAACAAAGTTCAGTAACATAATAAAATCAGGGATGGAGCAGGGGAGAGTATACCTAGTCTTTCTTGAGGGTGGCTTTCCTCTCTTCTAAACAGGTGGAAACAATAGCTACTCCTTTCATAGAGCAATTGACCTTCTCCTCTACCCTTTTTTACTTTGGTTATCTCATTAATTCTTTTCCCCTCTTCACTTAATCTTGGATAATGGGATAATGGCAGGTCCAAAAGGAGTGTAAAGTTTTTAATGAAGAGGAAAAATTCATACTTATTGTTTTTCTTCTTGCTCAAAATGTTGAATTTGGGCCAAAGCAGAGGAAGCTGAGCCATTAACAGTCTTTATTTTTACGCACATTTATTTATACTTCTATTGGCTACAGTTAGCAGACTTAGAAACATGTGTGGACCATATTGAAAAATCAAATTAAAAAGCAGTACTTAATTGTTGATACTTAATTGGATGATATTTAACTTTTAAGTTTCCTTGATTCAGGGTGTGGTATTTTTCAGGCACTGCGTTGAAAATGAACCTTTTTCTTAGATTATTAGATCATTCTTAGATTCTTAATAGCCAGGATCATAAGATAAAGTACTGGTATTTTCGCTATAGGGATAAACTTGTCTCAGGACCTGGACGGATTGACGAGTCCAATAAATGAGGTGTCCAAATGACAGGGCAATCTCAGAGACACAAAAGTTAAAAACTGCCACTCTGATTTATTTTTTTGGATGACTTGCAAATCATTGTTCCTCATTCTGAGTTACACATTCATTCCTTTTTATATATGTGCTAAGGTAAAATTAACAGTCGCCACCAAATGACTTACATATACCACAATTCTTGCCTAACATGTTAATTTTGTAGTTTAGTTCTCACAGGGTTCATCTTTTTTTTTTCCCTTCTGAGTTTGTGAAGATGCTGTTCTCACATACCTCTTCACAGCAACCCACACTGTTGTACTGTCTGCAGTGAAGCTAGCCCTCCTTCTATGGAACTTCCTCTGATTGACCGGACATTGTGAAAAATGAGGTGTATGAAGTTGGCTTCTAGAACTCCCATTTTCTATTTCAGTATTTCCCTCCCTCATAACTGGGCTCCATTGCCTCATTGCACAGTTCTTTTCTGGTATACCTCATTGCCTAATCCTGCATTTTGTGGACAGCCCCATGGCTCCATGCCTGTCTCTTCCAGATTCTACTTTTTAAAACTTTATGGTTCTGCATTCCTTAGTAGATGTACTCTCTCCTTGCTGTAACTTGAAAACTAGAGCAAACTATAGAGTTCTACTGGCAAAGTCATAGCAGCAGACATCCCAGTTAGCTAGTTTTACCTAAGCTTTTACCACACAAAGACCCTTACCCGCATCCCCAACCCTGGCACTTGCCTACCATATTGAACTCCTTAAAATTCTACCACTGCGCCTGTTCACATCATCTAGCCTCAGTTTGAAAGGTTCTTTCCCACCCTTCTTCACCTTTCCATTCTACATTCTGGTCTCTGCTTAAATATTTCCCAGGGAACATTTCCTTGAACTTTCTTGATCTACAAACATTTGAGTCCCCATATCACTCTGTCATCACCCCTATTTAAGCACTTAACACACTGAATTGAAATCACCTGGACATTTATCTTTTATTATTTGGCTATAAAGTCCTTAAGATAAAGCACTATGTCTTATTCACCTTTGTTTGAGCAGCACATTGTTGGAGAAGGGAGGGAGGGAATAAATAAAGGAGGGAAGAAAGAAGTTAGTTATACAGCTAAAGAAGACTAAAGAGCTATGGGTCTTTTCTTCTACCTTTAAACAGACAAAAGTAAATATTTGCTGGAAAGCCTTCATAATGTGAAGGGTAGGGACATAAATTTGAAGTTTTATAGTATGGCATAAAATAAAACAAATTATCTTTGTTCTGAGCTATTCATCTCAATGTTTCTGCCTAATTTACTTCTTATGGTTCTTTTAGAATTTGTATCACTTTGATATGCAAATTTTAGACCTATGCATTGCTCTGGAAATACATTTCATATTTTATTGATTATAAGATGCCATTAATAGTGGAGAACCCAATATATTATATAAAACCACATAAAATATGTAAGTCAGTTATAAAATACTTCACAATTTGGGAATTGTTAAGTTATGAAAAATGTGCATTTTAGGATTAAGGACTATAGTAATAATACTAAATAATACTGAAATCTAACAATTATTGAATGCTTACAAAATGCCAAGTACTTCATGTACATTATAATACTTCATTCTCAAAATAACCCTAGGTGGTAAATCTACTATTATTATCATATTACATAAAGGAAACTAAATGTACAGAGAGGGGTGTGTGGAGGATGTAGTGTGGGTATGTAGAGAGAGGGAGAGGGAGAGATTGATTTTAAAGAATTGGCTCACATGATTAGGGAGGCTGGCAAGTCCAAAATCTGCAAACTAAGTCATCAGGCTAGACACCCAGGGAATGGTCGATGCTACAGTTCAAGTCCAAAGGCAGAATTCCCTTTTCTTCAGAGGAGATCAGTCTTCTTCTATCAAGGCTTCAGCTGATTGGAATATACCCACCCACATTAAGGAGGGTAATCTGCTTCATTCAAAATCTGCTCATTTAAATGCTCATCTCATCTAAAAAAATATTTTCACAGAAACATCTAGGATAATGTTTGAACAATTATCTGGGTACCATGGCCTACCCAAGTTGATATATAAAATTAATTATTCCATAGTTCGCTGAGCACGTTTGTATGCAGTACAACAAATTACATTGTTCCATGGAGTACACTGGAAAGGGATTTGACTAGTATTAAAGTAAGTTGCTTTTATATAATCAAACAAAACTGACATGTTTAATCAATCACCAGATGGAGCACTCTGAGTTAATGTTATATTGTTTCATGGTGTTCTAAAACTCTTTGATGCTATCTAATTATTACCAAATATGACTTTTTTGTTTTCTGTAATGTATGAGTAAAAGTATGAAGACGCTTTAAATGTTATCATTTTCTCCATAGTGAAAATACAATAGTGATTGATGGGGGTTGAAGCCACCATTACTTCCATCAAATAACTAGAGAACATACCTAGTATATTTCTATATTTGAAAAAAAAAAAAAAGCTTAGCAATAGAGCTGATAGGATGATATTATGTTACTCATACCACAATTAAACATTGAACAATAGCTAATCATAAAAGAATAATTAGAATATTTGTTAATAATCCTCCTGTTTATGTTTCAAATATGAAAATTAAGTGTTAAATTACATTTCTTCATTGATTGCAAACTCTTAGTAATTGGAGCTATTTAAAATTTAATAACATGGGGCGCCTGGGTGGCTCAGTCGTTAAGCGTCTGCCTTCAGCTCAGGTCATGATCTCAGGGTCCTGGGATCGAGCCCCACATCGGCCTCCCTGCTCTGCGGGAAGCCTGCTTCTCCCTCTCCCACCCCCCCTGCTTGTGTTCCCACTCTCGCTGTCTCTCTCTGTCAAATAAATAAATAAATAATCTTTAAAAAAAAATAAAATAAAATAAAATTTAATAACAATATTTGATTTGGTCTGGTTTTTAATTTCACACCATAGATTTCAGCTCATTACTTTCCTAACATAACATCTTTGACTAAGGCATGTTTTACTTAAGCACAGAACTGCCCTTGGAAAGAGAAGTAGAGACAGAGCTATTTCTTGTATTTTTTTAAAGATTTTATTTATTTATTTGAGAGAGAGAGAGAGCATGGGCGAGGGGTGTGGGAGGGCAAAGGGAGAGGGAGAAGCAGATTCCCCACTGAGCCGGGAGCCCAACCCGGACCTCCATACCATGACCCTGAGATCATGACCTGAGCTGAAGGCAGACACTTAACTGACTGAGCCACCCAGGCACCCCTATTTCTTATATTTTTTAAATGATTTTCCATGTGGTAGATATTACTTTCCACACAAACTGTGGTGTTGATATTGTTCTCTTTCCCACTAGAATAGGGAAGATGAATCACAAGGAAAACAATCTGCCCTATTCACATTGTACAAGCATGATGGTTGTTACTTGATTTATTCTTAGGACTCCTTGAGAATTCATTGATATTTGCCTATTTGTTTAGACTCATTGTCCACCTGAAGTTTTCACCAACTTACCCCGGGGATTCCTGGTGTTGCCCACCAGGCTGTCTGCATGCATGTGGCTGTCTGAAAGATGAAATTTTATGTTGCATTTGGGCTAGAAAATACTGAGTTACAGCCTTTATTTTAGTAGTTTGCAAAATACAAAGTGACTATAGCTTTCTGACTAAGAGGAGAAGCTATGCCATTTGGCAAGTTTAATTAACACAAGACTGGTGAGATCATTCCTAGAGTTATGGGTTAATAATCACTAAGATGGTGGCTTCATTTATATCTTGGATGAGCAAATCTGTTTAATCAGCTTTATGTTTAACCTAGCTCTTGGTTAAAAGTTACATTCCTGGTAGATTAAACACATTTTGTAGTTTCAGGTGAATAATTCTGAGAGCCTCTTGCCCCTCCTCAACAAACATTAAACAGAAGAACTGTCATTCAAGATAAGAAGAAAAAGAGTATGTATAAACCAAAAGAATCTTACCTAAATCTTTTGCACACACCTCCCACCCTCCAGTCTCCTAACAGCCTGGCTCTTTGTGTTCTTCCTTCTGTTGGAGGAATGAGTAATACTCCACACAGTTTATGGAAGTTGCAGAGCATGTGTGTCAACAAGATTCTTTTCTCTCAAGGCTTGTCATCAAATACCATGGTTTCCTATAGTTTCTTTTCATTTTAAGCAAAGCTGACTCAAAGTTTAAAGCTTCTAATTTTTCTTTCCACACTCTGGTTTCACAGTTACGGTCATTTAAAATGTGTATCTGCATATCTATTTCAGAGAATTTTAAGCAACATTCTGCTCTCCCTCTTTGTTTGATGAGTCTCCCTCAGCTCCACACAGCAGGTGCCTGCAGCATCCAGCCATCCCATTTCATTCCCAGTTAATGCTCCAGTATGTCATTATTGGTGTCACTGCTTTTAATCTAATACCTTCTACACCTTGTCAGTGTCCCAGATTAAATCGTTCAAGAATGTAAATGTGACTTTTGTAGTTATCATGGACCTCTGGGTTATTTAAAAATTGTAAAACTTCAGTTTTATTCTAAAATGTGATAATGTACATGAAATACCAAATTGACTTTCCCATAGTAGGCAGTTAAAACAGGCAAATTGTCATAAGTCACGTCCCTCCATGGACTTTTATTTAAGTATGGGCCACTCTTAGCCTCTGAAGAGACATATAGGCCCCTGGATTCTTTATGATTTCTCTCTTTAAGCAAGTTTTCATCTTAGGAGAATTCCATCCATCTTTCAGCTTTTAATTGCCAGTAAAAATTATTTATTCATAGAATGTTAGAACTGAAAGGCCCAGAGGCTCCCTAATTCCAGACTTTTTATTTTATATAAGAAGTTTTACAGTTTTTCCTGATATTGGCTAGTGTATTTCTTTAAATGTATTACCAATTGTTATTCTGGCCTGTTTCTGCAAATATATGAATAGACCACAGTGTACAAAGATGTTGTGAAGTGATCCTGGATGATTTTTGTTTGCTGCTTTGTGCTATGAATGTGTGCTCTAAGCCTGTTCACCTAATAGCTACTGAACACTTTTCTAGAGAATATTTTATGACACTTGAACACTCATGCAAACATAAATATTCTGTAGAAGGCTTTTATTTTTTCTTTCACACTGAAACTAGCCTGTTCCAAGAAATAGAGAATAATTATGACCTTTGGCACAATGTTAGTATTAATTTTTCTCTCAGAAACTAGCTGTTGGCTTTATACAAAGGAATATCAAGCTGCCTTCTCTTTTATTGAAATTCAAAGGAACATAGAGCACTGTATTCAATACTCAAGAGGAAGTGCTTCATTTCAATAGAAACAGTGCATTTCTAGTTCCTACTAGAAATCACTAATAAATCTTAACCATACTCACTTTACAGAGCATGATTTCCTGTTAAATATGAAACTTTCAACAACCAGATTATCTCTATGGGAGGGATCTACAGGACTGTCTTGCTTCTTGCTCCTGTTACTTAATAATGATAACTAAACTTCCATAATATTTCATTCTTCAAAGAGGGAATTTATACATATTATCTTATTTAATTTTCACAACAATCTGAAGAGAAAGTCGAGTGTATGATTGGGACCATATTAAGTGAAAGTCAGGTGTCACACGAGGTAGAGATTTAACTACAAACCACAGCTCACTTCCATAGTCAGGGCTAGTGAAAGCCATTCCCATTGTTTTTCTTTGCCTTTCTCAGCGTGCACTCCTTCATCTGCCCACATTCCAGATTCCTCTCTTTGTCACACTGAACCACGAATCTCTGCCTTTCTCCTGTCTCCACAAGATCCCCAGTGCTTTTCTGAGTCATGACTAACTTTTCTGAAAATGTGGGGTCATGTTGCATAGCAACAGGTTTCTGCCATTTCTCTGGCTCTCCACTTCACAAGCGACTCCCTCCCAAAGTCCACACACCTCAGACATGTCCCTCCTTCTCATACAGATGGGGAAAGTTAGGTTTAGGAAGGGTAAATGATGAATCCAAATGATGACGCATGATGTGAAAGCCATGTGTCTCATTACAGAATCAGGACTCCACTCATGACTTCAGCAATATTAACAGTAACCATTTGTTTAGCACATTGTAGTTTACATAGACATTTCATTTGCATTAACATGTTTTAATCTGTTTAATAGCCCTATGAGGGAAGTATTACTATTCCATTTTGCAGAAGCAGATATGGATACATACAGAATTGACTTACCTAAGGCACTGTCTATTTATTATCATTTGACTTTAGCCTTTCCTTTGAAATTTCACTTACATAAAATTGATTTCAACTCCTAACCTACATCTTATTGAAGTCCAGTATTCTTTTCTTTTTTTAAGATTTTATTTATTTATTTATTTATTTATTTATTTATTTATTTAGAGAGAGCACAGGCCAGGGTGGGGGATGGGACAGAAGGAGAAGGAGAGAGAATCTTCAGTAGACTCCACGCTGAGCACGGAGACCGTTGTCACAGGACTCAATCCCACAACTCTGAGATCCTGACCTCAGCAGAAATCAAGAGTAGGTGGCTCAACTGACTGAGCTGCCCAGAAGCCCCTCCCGAGGAATTCTGTTAATTACTAGGAGCTCACAGTCTCATGATCACCTCTTTCTATAGCGTTTGATCTCAGCTGAATCTCATGTTCTAGTCTAGATGATATGTCTCTCAGCTTCAGTGCAACCCAAATATGAAGAATAGTCCTTTTTATGTATTTATTTTTAACTTTTTATAAAAACCAAAGCCAACTACTCTAGAAGCTGAAGGAAGTGATATGGAAAATTTTCACGACTAATGTGCATTATGTCAGAGTCAGCTTACTAAAAAATATTTGTTTCATCTTGCTACAGAGTTAATAATGGATTCAGTATTGGAAATTTTACAGCTAATCTCATGTTCTTTTTATTATAAAATACTGCTTCATAAAATTATTCATTATTTAGCCTTAATAATGATTGATGTATCTATTCAGAAAGTTTTACCATAGAATAATTTAGAGAATTTTATGACATCAGTGTTCCTCAAACTTTTTGGCGTCAGGACCTGCTTACATTCTTAAAAATCACTGAGGATCTCAAAGAAATTTGTTTAAATGAGTTAACTGTTGTTTTTACCATAATAGAAATTAAAACTGAGAATTAAAATATTTGCTTATCAATTCATTTAAAAATATAAATCAATTACATGTTAACATAAATAAGATCTTTTTATCAGTACAATAGTCCCCCTCATCCACAGGGGATATGTCCAAGAACTCCCAGTGGATGCCTAAAACTGCAGAAAGTACCAAAACCTATATACACTCTATTTTTCCTATATATACACACCTATGATAAAGTTTAAAAATTAAACTCTCTAAGAGATTAATAATAGCTAATAATAAAATAAAATAATTATAACAATATGCTATAAAACTGTTATGTGAATATGATTTCTCTCCCTCAAAATATATTATTATACTAGATTTACTCCTCTTGTGATAATGTAAGATGATAAAATGCCTATGGAACAACATGAAGGTGAATTACATAGACGTTCTGATGTGGTGTCAGGCTACTGTTGACCTGACAATATATAAAGAAGATCAATGGCTTCTGGACCATGGTTGACCTTGAGTAAATGAAACCACAGAAGGCAACAGTGCAGTTAAGGAGGACTACTGTATAACTACATTTTTCTAAAAAATAATGAGAAGATGAGCACTATTTTTTACTTTTGCTAATCTCTTTAACAGCTAGTTTAATAGAAGATAATTGGCTTCTGGGATGCCTGGGTGGTTCAGTTGGTTAAGCCTCTGCCTTCAGCATGGGTCATGATCCCAGGGTCCTGGGATCGAGTCCCACATCGGGCTCCTTGCTCTGTGGGGAGCCTGCTTCTCCCTCTGCCTGCACCTTCCCCTTGCTTGTGCTCTCTCTCTCTCTCTCTGTCTGACAGAAGGTAATTGGCTTCTCTTTGCTATACCTTATTACTATTGAAGTATATAAAGAAAATTCAGCTTCATGGAGGCATATAGTTGGAGAGAGAGATGTATTTGAGCCATGTTTTCAGATAAATGTGGATATTCTTTAATACTACACCAAAAATTTGACAAATGGTAGTTTCTTAGAGAGTCTTACTATGTTAGGTGAGATCAGACAACCAATAGGTTGGAAAATGTGTTAAGTCTACAAAATTCTAATAACCTCACTGCACTCTATAATTTTTTTCTATTGTGTTTCTCTTTGTTAGAAACTGTTCTAAGCACTTTAGATCTACGAATTCATTTAATTGTCTTGATAACTCAATAACAAAGGTGCTATTATTAACCTCATTTTATGCAAATAAGGAAACTGAGGCATAGAGAATCTCTAAAATGAACTTTCCTTGTTTCTGCTCAGCTCTATTGTTTCACAGGATAGTAAATTTGAAGTAAAATAAATCTAATGACAAGGATAGGTAATAGAATTTCAAAGTTACTGGTAAGCATATGAAATATTGAACACTAATAATACATTGGTAAATTACAAAGGGAGATAACAGGCCAAAATCACTTACTATTCCCTTAGTATGCCTCCAATTATAATGTCTATTGAAATAGAATGACCTATTTTTGGTAACTTGTTTCCAATACATTATTTTTCTGAGTATGACATCTAAGAACTACATCAGTACAGCTTCTGAATATAATCTTCAGCACATTGCACTTTTGTGTGCACTTTCCCTTATATTGCTATAAAAACACCTTAAACTAATTTTAAGAAGCCATGTTTGGGATCCTAGTAAGAAGTTCCAGGATTTACATAACTCTCTAGGATTGCAAAATCTCGAGAACATAGGGATAACAGTTTGGGACCTTATAACACAAATTTTTAGAGGAGTTGCCGGAGAAGTATAGCATGAGGACATATAATTCTTCTCAATGGCACAAGAAAGGAGCAGTGGGCACTAGAAGCAGTACCATAAAGGACAGTTTTTACTGCAGCAAATCTTAATGGTACCTTCTGGGAGCTTTCCAGAATAGAGTCAGCTGAGAAACCTGCGCTCAAGAATGGGTGTGCCTTCCCAAGGTCGTAAATGCAGATTTGTATAATATTTTGGAAATCTATCTGTTGTGGTATGAGTAAAGAATAAGAAAAAAATTGGATAGTGTATTCCACCTTAGGTTTATCTATCAAATCTTCCCTTTTATAGATAAGATAAACGTTAATTAATAATATTAAAGCACTCAAAATAGAATTTGGGGGAATAAGTTTATCTCTACTTCTGAAATATGTCAAGAAGCATGTATTAAATTAATAGTAGAAATTATGATTCAGACAACTAATAGATCAGTTGGTTTTTGTTTATAAGTCATTATAACTCAGCATAATTTATTCCTATAGACTCACCACCTATCCTTGTCACAAACTGTTTCCATTCGGAATATTTATTTCATAAAAATAAGGCTAAGTAATTGGCAAAACTTGGGTCTCTCTATAGAGCAATATGAATTATATTTTTTGCATTCCTCATAGACATTTAGAGGAATTGACACATTTGTCAAGTAAAAGGGAGGGAAAGCAACTTCAATTTGACAATTGGAAATTCCAATCTAACTGCTGGGAAGAAAGAGAATGGGCAAGATACTAGTTCACTAGTTCCAAGCAATGGAATCACATATTTGCTTTGGTTTGGTTTTGGTTGTATCACTTGCACACAGTAGGGCAGTGGAGGAAGAGGAGATGGAGTTGAAAAGATGATGGACAGGAAGGGCACAAGAAAAGATAAGATGTAGTAATAATTAGTATAATGAGCATTTGTATGAAATTTTACAGTTTATAGTATGTTGTAAGCATTTTATTTCATTTAATCCTAACCAAAAAGGGAGGGGGGAATCCTGTGGAGTTGATGCATTGCTAATATTAATATCTCTGCTACAAACTAAGACACTGAGGTTCAGGTTAAGTGGCTGTCTCAAGGCTACATAGCCAGTAAGGAGGAGGATTCAAATTCAGACATTGTGATTCCTAAGACTGTGGGTTTTTCTCAATACCACCACATAGGCTGGATTATTTCCACAATACATCCTAGAAAACATCCTATGATGTCAAGTCATTGGGCAGAATGTCCAGAGTTAAATATGGCCTCTACTAATCCCTCCACCAACCTGATTTCTAACAAATAGAAAGATATACATTTTCCTACTTACTACCCGGGAAATGGATGGTTGTCCTCCTATGAGACATTGGGGCTGTAGACCCAACCCTGACCCCCAGGGCAATCCTTTTGGAGAAAATAAAGAAGATTATTGCCAGAGCACATGTGAAATAAACACTGTGGACTTTACAGTTAGTGCCCTCTTTAGTCTGTAAGCAGTGAGCCCTCTCCTGAGCAAAATAATCTGCCTGTATAATGAGTACTTTCCACTTTACTTGTAATGTTTGGATAACTTTCCTGGAAAAAAAAAAAAAAAATAGAGGGCTGACTAGCACTTGTAGCAAGAGAGATGAAGGTTAACTGTGATAAAGGTATTCTGATGGTAAGCCAGAGTGGGGAGAATCTCCTCCCCGGGGTATGTTTCAAGGCAATAGGTTTTTTGTTGTTTTTTTGGTTTTTGTTTCTTTTTTTAATTAGAGATCTTCAGAGTATATTTATTTTTCCTTTTTATTTCTAGTTTTAAACATTATTTTTATTATCACTGTGAAACATTTCAAACATACTAAATCTTTTTGAGAATAATATGACAAATACTCTGGGCATTTTTCTACATAAGAAGAAAGTTGAAGGGCATCTGCCTTTGGCTCAGGTCATGATCTCAGGGTCCTGGGATCAAGCCCCACATTGGGCTTCCTGCTCAGCAGGGAGTCGGCTTCTCCTTCTCCCTCTGCCCCTCCCCCACTTGTGTGCATTCAGTCTCTCCCTCTCTTTCTCTCTCTCTCTCTCAGATAAATAAAATCTTTTTTAACATAGTTGAATGAAAATTTTATTACAGAAAATTAAGACAGCTATAATCATCCTGTTATATATATGGTAGATGAAAGAGTATAATAATTATTAGAGCAAGGGGTCCATTTTAATTTCTAATTTTCCTAGTCTCATTTAAAGCTATGCATAAATTTCAGCACTTCAGAATATAAAATATAAATTCCACATCCTTATCTGCCAGCACTAATTGCTTATTAATGCTACCATTTTAACAATAAATCCTAAGCTATTCAAAATAGTTCAATATCTGTATTCAGGACAGAATCAATAGTCCATCACTATTAGAATTTAGAGAGAAACCAATAAAAGGGCAAAGTCACAGACAGAAGTCCGTGAATTAAGCTTTTAGGAAAAAAATTATCTAATACATGCCAGTTAGTGCCTAAGTTCTAAGTCTAATGATGCCTGTGTGAAAATGCATGGCTCTAACCTTGAGAATTTGGTCATACCAATTAATGGAGTTTTTATTCAATAATTCTCTTTTTCTTTCGTTGAAACGGTTATGTAGCATAGAATTATAAGCATATATTTGTTAAGATTTTACTTATTTATTTGACAGAGGGAGTGAGCAAAAGCAGGGGGAGCAGCAGAGGAGAGGGAAAAGCAGGCTCCCTGCTGAGCAGGGAGCCCGAAAGGACGCAGGCTCCATCCCAGGACCGTGAGATCATGACCTGAGCCAAAGGCAGACACCCAACCCACTGAGCCCTGAATTATAAGCATCTTTTAAAAATAATGTTAATCAACTGAAAGTATTAGTAAACCTAGTGGCTTTGAAGAATGTAGGTTCACAACTCTCTGTAGATTTCCTGGTGTAATCTGAAACCTGTCCCCCTCCACAGAGAACAGGGAGAGACCTAAAAAATAGGCCACTCCAGGTTGGTAGGTGGCATTTTTAATACTAGCAAAAGGAACTTACATAAAAGGTTTGTCTTGGGGGCGCCTGGGTGGCTTAGCTGTTAAGCATCTGCCTTCGGCTCGGGTCATGATCCCAGGGTCCTGGGATCGAGCCCCACGTCATCTGCTTCCTGCTTCCCCCCACCCCCAGCTTGTGTTCCCTCTCTCGCTGTGTCTCTGTCTGTCAAATAAATAAATAAAATCTTTAAAAAAAAAAAAAAAGGCTTGTCTTGGGTGGCAGCAAGATGAATGGATCCCTGCACACTCCCTCCAAATCTTAAAAACGTATTAAGAGTCCCTAACTGGGCTCACCTATGCTGTGCAGGTGCTTTCAACATCACACCACCATCTCAAGGCTCTGTCCTTGGAGCAGCCTCTGGGAGCAGGAAAGACAGTGAAACCTACATTCCCAGGACCAGGGAGAGGGTGAGGAGCCTCCTAATGCCCATGGCTAGCTCAAAGGTCAATTGACAGGCATGTCTTTTTGATCACATTCCCCAACAATTATATAATGGTTACATATTCCCTGCTAAGCCATCTTTACTTTCAGTTTATTTTCACCTGGCTTGCAGCTAAGACACTAATGAGTTCCACAGGAGTTTGACATGAAATACTTTCACCTATGTGGTAATTTCAGTGCAAAGATACTCAGTTATCTGAAAGATAATTCCTAACCTTGGCTAAGAGGAAGTAATTCTGTTCAAGAATGCAAGAATGTTACCACTTTTTTGGGGAGCTAATTCCTAGAGAAGCCACATGGTGAACATAAATGTCAAGCTCTTCATAATTTTTGTCTTCAAAGTTAGAACTATAAAGAAAATGTTGGACTTAAATATGGCAGTCCTCAGGCACCTGGGTGACTCAGTCAGTTAAACATCTGACTTCAGGTCATGATCTCAGGGTCCTGGGATCAAGCCCCATGTCGGGCTCCATGCTCAGCAAGGAGATCACTTCTCCCTCTCCCTCAGCCCCTCCTCCCCCCCCACGCCCCACTCATTTTCTCTCTCTTATTCTCTCACTCTCTCGCTCTCTCTTTCAAATAAATCAGTAAAATCTTTAAAAAATAGTAAATAAATAAATATGGCAGTCCTATTTCTAGGGAAATAACAATAATGATGGACTAATGCATACAAAGGAAAATGGAGAGATCATATTTTCAAAATATTTGAAAGGATTTTTAATTTTTTCTAAGGAATCTATGTTACTTTGAGAATTCTAATATCAAAGGATATTAGGGATTTTTTTTTTAACACATCCTGTCTCTAGGGTAAAGTTGGTAACATGAAATGTGGTTTAACATTTAAGTATTCTCTGGTCCATACCTTCAAGTGCATTTTCTGTTTAGAATAGAGGATGTTAAAACTTGCACGTTTAGAAAAAATTGATTTAATAATACTCTGTGGTAGTAAAGAGAATAGCAAAAAAAAAAATTGAAAATTTTATTTTGACAGTATTGTTACATTTTGCTTTATGGAATATATGTGACCTTAAAATAGTATCTGTAAATTAAATAATTATAAATACACCTCTGGAGTTAAATTTTACTTTGTAAATAATTTTACAGAAAAGGAACAAACTAATTATATAAATCATTGTTCATTTAGACAGATGTTTGGTAATCTTTTATTTATGTCTTAAATCTTTCTTTTTTTTAAGATTTTATTTATTTGACACACAGAGAGAGATAGCGAGAGAGGGAACACAAGCAAGGGGAGTGGGAGAGGGAGAAGCAGGCTTCCTGTGGAGCAGGGAGCCCGATGCGGGGCTAGATCCCAGGACCCTGGGATCATGACCTGAGCCGAAAGCAGACACTTAACGACTGAGCCACCCAGGCGCCCCTTAAATCTTTTTTTTTAATGGAGTAGAAAGTATCAGTCTTCAAAAGGAATAATTCCAGAAGGAAAGACAACATGGAAAAAAAGAGTCAGGGAGAAGACCTGTTGGGAAGTAAATTTGCCTTTTGATGGAAACTACCAAAAATTCACATACACACTATAGATAGAACTGTAACTGAATAAAATAAAAGTTCATCCACCTGATGTGCAGCAAGCCAATAAAAACTGACACTCAGCTTTTGCAGTAAAGAAAGACAGGCTAGGGGCGCCTGGGTGGCTCAGTCGTTAAGCGTCTGCCTTCCGCTCAGGTCATGATCCCAGGGTCCTGGGATCGAGCCCCACATCGGGCTCCATGCTCAGCGGGAAGCCTGTTTCTCCCTCCCCCACTCCCTCTGCTTTTGTTCCCTCTCTTGCTGTGTGTCTCTCTGTCAAATAAATACATAAAATCTTAAAGAAAAGAAAAGAAAAGAAAAGAAAAGAAAAGAAAAGAAAAGACAGGGTATTTATTAGTATGGTGCCACCCAGGAGAATGGGAGCTAATATTCTAAAGTTCCAAACTCCCTGATGGCTTGCAAATGAAGGGTTTTAAGGGGAAAATTTGGGGTGGGGGTCTCCTGAAAAGGGGGACACCACTGATTAGGGATCCATGAGGTCATGCTACCAGGTGTTCTGGTGCCACTTCGTCTGATCTCCTGGAGGTCTTTTCCATCTCAAGAGACTTAGAATCTGAAAAATATCTTTATTCTTTATGCTAGAGATTCATTTGGTGCATCTGGTGACTATATCTTTAGGGTAGTGCTGATTAATACCTAAAAGCAAGTAGAGTTGCATTCCTACAGGTTCCTTGGTCAGTCCAGCCCTGCCTGGGGCACTATGACCTCTGGTGTTCATTCTTTCATCTGAACTGGCAAGATGGACGCCGGCTTCAAGTTTAAAAGGAAAATTTCCAGAAAGAAGTCACTTAACATGTAATTTGCAGCCATGTTTCTAATGAGACCAGGAAGACTTTATTCAGTGTAGCAAAAGCTTTGATGTTGTAAATGTTAACATATTGTGGATGAGCAAGGCAATTGCAAGGACGAACAGCAGGCACTGATGATGAGGAAAGACCATTCAAAGCCAGGAATTTTTAAGTTACTTGACAAGTTATTCTTTTTTCTTTTTTTTTTTTTTTTTTGTTAAATGGAGCATTTTCTCTGTCTTCTAAGACAATTATAGAATTCATTTAGCTCATTCCATCTGCTTTCTTCTGGTCTCAATGTGGTCTCCTGAGTAGATGTCCCTAATAGGAAGAATGTTCCTTGATGAGATGAACATTTTCATTCGTTTAGCATTTAATTTCTTTTTTTATTTTAAATTAAAAATTAGTCCCATAAGCTAATTTTTTAACACCCTTTCATCTAAGTTTCATTTATAATATATATAAATTATATGTAAATTTATATATCAGGAATGAAAGCTCCCCCTTATTATTATCTCCCTGGAAATAATCATGTCTAACTATTTGGAGTGTATCTTTACAATTTTTTCTTTCTCCTTTTCTTTCTGTGAATATACACTCACTCTCATTCATTTAATCATTCAACAAAATTTTATTGATGTCCTATATGATGAGCCAGGTGATGCAGAAGAACAGTAGTGAACAGTCCCTGTCCTTGTGGAATGTACACATTTTTTGTTATAAAAATGTAATAATACCATAGATATTCTGCCATAGCCAGATGCTCTTTTACTCAACAATATATCATAAGCATTTCACCACATCAGCACTTGGAGCCCCACCATATTCTTTTTTTCTTCTTCTTCCATTTATACATCTTGAAATAGTTTATACTCACCATCTATACATTTTGTCAACATAAAAAAAAAGCCAATTATTTTACCAGCAAAATGGGTTTATTCAGGAATGGTAAAGAATTACAATTCAGGACCTGCAAGCTACAGCAAAACCATAGGCAAGTCCAACAGACAAAGGAGAGGAAGATTATTTTATAGACAAGAAGGAGGAAGTTGGGAGGGGTTGTTCTGAACTAAAATCCATTGAAGAAAAAAAAGTAAGAGTTCAGGGTGATGACGGTTTCTCATTGGCTGAGAAACTGGAGTAGTTGATTTCTTGTAGAAGATGCAGTGTATATCTTTTCCTGGTAGGGCCTATAATTGATCGTTCTTTCCTGTCGAAGATTCTTTTGTTGGGGTCTATAATTGACAATTCTTCCTGTAATTGATGTTGAGTGGTATGGTTCCTTCTAGCATCCCAACTCCACTTTTGTGGAAAATTAATATTTTCACAGTTTTCATATTCCATTCAGGTCTCAACTCACTAAAATCTGGATTTCTACTAAAATATGGTTTACCAGGTTGTCAGGGAGAAAGAATTCCCTCTGCCCTTCAAGGTCCTTCTAGCTGGACTAAGAATCAAATTGACGTAAGACAGATTAACAGGAGAAAATCAAATTTAGTTTCATATGTATGGGAAATCCACACAGACATGAACTTCCAGAGACAGTCAGGCAACATGAGGTTTATTTGACTTTCTGGGCTAAGGAGAGGGGTAAGGGTTTGGGGATACAGAGGAAAGGAAGTCTATTAGCAGGAAGGTGAGGGGAGATGTTTGGAAAACAAAGTTTACCCTATTATATGGTCAAGTTTCTTAGGTAAAAAGGAACTTACATTAATATCTCTCTTCCTGGTACATCCAGGAAGTTGTGGGGTAGGTAAAGAGCTTTTTCTGAATTTGCTGTGTTTAACTCAAAACAAATTTCATGCCAAAGTAGCCCGTCTTGAGGCAGCCTGCCCTTGACTCCTACAAGGTCATACAGGCTTATTGCCAAGTTCAGTTGATGTCTTTTAATTCTCACCTTTCTTGGCTTCTCTACCGTATGTGATGCCATCAACTCTAAAACTGCCCTTTACTACTCTAGTTCACACAGTAGCTATTTCATCTCAAACTCTTTCACTGGTGCTCTTGCTTTTCTTCTGAGTGATAGCATTTCCTGGGCTCCATCTTTGGCCCTCAGTCTCCATCTTATCTTTAGATGGTCTCATGAGCTCCCATGAATTCACCCACCACCTATATGCTAATGAGTCTCAAATCTTAGAGCTATTTCATCGTATACATCTCTACCTGGATATCTTACAGGTGCTTCCAACCAAACAGAGCAGGATTCATCATCTTCCTATTCATTCCTGTTCTTCTTCCTACATTTCTTAACTTAATGCAAGAAAACTCCTTTCACCCCACCACCCAGCCCAGACACTTGGGACTCATTTTTAACATCCCCTGTCCCATGTTCCCCACAGCCTATAGCCCACTCAGATGTGCCTCGTTAGAGTCCTCCCCTCATCCTTACTGTCACACATCTCTGTTTCAGCTGTCAGTGTTTATCTCTTACACTAGGGCAGAACATCCCTGCCTTTGTCTTGTTCCACTACAATCCAATCTACCCTTCACACTACAATCAGAGTGTTTTTTCTAATGCAAACTTTTATTATGTATTACTCTTTTCAAAAGTATGTCGGTGGTTTCTTGTGAGTGTCACATTAAGTACAAAAACCTTTGTATAGCTGTATGCTGTAATACAACTCTATGTAACTTGGCACCTACTTGTCTCTGTAGTCTCATCTTCCATCAAGATATGTCTGAATCTCTGTTCTCATATTCTGAACTGTTGATCCACAGAGGGCCAAATTCTCTCCCTTTGTGCATTTGAACATTCTACTCCTCTTATTGAAATACTCTCTTTGCCTTCCCTTCAACTCTTCACCTGGCCGGCACCTCCTCCCTCAACAATCACCTCAGATTCATGTTCCCTTGTGACTACGTGCTTTTTTCCATATTGTTCTGGGTGTTTCACATATCTGCCTTTTCCCCATATTCACCTAGATACCCCTATGAATGCACTTAGATCAAACATGGCCCCTTTTGAGAGCATTTCCTGACCTTCTGTGAGTACTCAGAGAATGCTGTGTTGTCTTTCTTGCAGTGTTTACTCCTGTCATGATAATCCTCTAGTTGTTGTCTGTCTCTAACACTAGACTTGTTACCTAACCATCTATCATAGCCTCTAATTCAGGAAATGAGGGGAAGCCCTGGTGTGTTACCACAGCCAACTGCTCCATCCCGAGGAATCCTGACAAATCAAAAGCATAGCTCCTGGCTGGGTTTGCCAACAGTGTTGTCCGACAAATTCAGATAAACTTGTCACAAGAGAAGCCAATAATTCAAGAGGGGGTTTTAGAAAAGAGAAAGAGAGAAATTTATTTTGGGTGCAGGCAGCTGGGGAGGTGGCAGGCTCAAGCCTTAACAACTGACCTCTTCACTGGCAACCTGAAATTTTATAAGGAGAGGATGGAGGTTGGAGGTGTGTGCAAGAGAGCAGGCAGAGTACATGATCATGGATAGGGGTCAGTGTGTGTTCAGCCCATGAACATGGGTGGGGAAGGGGATGTGTGGTCTTCTAGGCAGTCCATTGCTATCTGGGTTTTTCTGGCCTGGTGGTTAGAATGTTCCAGTCATTGCAAGACACCTTCATTAATGCCTCAAGAAAGTGTGATAAGAAATAAGCACAATGGGTTTTACTTAGAGCATGAATTAAGTGATCTTATCTATTTTTTGATTTTAACTGTTGGGGTCTATAGTTGAGTAAGAGGGCTCACTAACTGAGTGCTTTTTGAGCAGGAATCATCTTCTACAAATTTATGACCCCCAAAGTTAGCAGTGTCTGGCTCATTGTAGGTGAATGAGTTTTAAATAAATGATTCATTCTAAACCATGACGAGTTTTTCATCTCATGAATGAATATCCAATTCATGAGATAAAAATCTAGACATTGAGTTGTTATGGTACCTCTCTCCCACTTACACCCTTTGTCAGAAGATATAATTAACTGAAAGATGAAAGAAATTAAGGCCTATAAATAGAATGACAGTCTTTGAGATAAAGGAGTCTTTTGGAAGGAAGTGATGAAGGAACACCTTTCAGAATATGGAAAATTAGTTATATTTTTCTAATTTATAAATATCTGAGTGACATTTGATTCATAACCTAGTGTCTTATACCTGGTTCCTTCCCTTCAAAATACCAATTTCTCCTGCATATTGGCTGATTTTGTATTCTGTAACAATCCTAGACATTGGAGTCTGCATGGAACTGTGAGGATTCATGTTTTATCTTTATAAGTATCTTGTATTTATAAGAGTACATTAACTATGTAATTGGATTAAAACAATAATATTATATTAGACATTCCTAGACAAAAGAGAATTCAAAACTACTGCCACTGCCAGAACCCAGTGATATAAATTAATATTTAAAAAAATTACAGAAGTCTTTACACGTTCTAATGCCAAGCTGAAAGGCCCACTTAGCTTTTGTCTTTTAACTTGGCAGGAAAGTGAGAATGATGGCTATTGATGTTAACAGATGTGGCATCAACTCTAGGTTCACTATTGTTCATATGGAATTTTCTTCACCTGGTACCCAGATGGTAACAAAAAAGTAGAATAAATTTCAAAATTAGTTTATTTTTTAATCATGATTACTGCATTCAGAAAATATTATGTGAGGGGCGCCTGGGTGGCTCAGTCGGTTGAGTGTCTGCCTTCGGCTTGGGTCATGATCCCGGGGTCCTGGGATCGAGCCCCGTATCGGGCTCCCTGCTTGGCAGGAGGCCTGCTTCTCCCTCTCCCACTCCCCCTGCTTGTGTTCCCTCTCTCGCTGTCTCTCTCTCTGTCAAATAAATAAATAAAATCTTAAAAAAAAAAAATATTATGTGAAAAACCTATTTTTTAAGCTAACTTTATATTATTCAAATAAAGAACTTAAGTATATATGGATGCATTATGGAAATTTCTTTATCAAACACCTGTACATAATATTATAAACTTGTTTTTGTAAACTGCTCTGAGGTTGCACAGCATTCTTTAAGGAAACGTTGACCTGTCATCCTTGATCCGTGAATTCTCAGGTTTAGAAGGCACCTTAGAGGTAACCTAGTACTCCTTTCCCATTTCAAATACATCTTCTAAAGAATCCCTGGCAGATGACTATGTAGTCTTTTTTTTTTTTTCTTCTTTTAGTTGTGGGGTTTTGTAGTTGTTGTTGTTTGCATTGTTGTTGTTGTTTTGCAATCTACCATTTTGTAATGTTATCCATTAGTCATAATTGTATACTTTGGAACGAAACAGAGATCAGCTGGTCCATCCACTGTTCACCAAAATATGAAAGCCACAAATTCAGAAGTCCTTGATTTTTTTTCCTTTTCCTTTCCCACTACCCTCCCTTCACTGATTTTGTCCTATCAGTTCTAAATTTAAATTATACATCTGATTTACCCACTTACTTCCATTTTTACTGCCACTAGGTGGTAGTCCAAGCCACCATCATCTTTGACCCACGCTACTGTAATAGCCTTCTCATTAATCCCTGTGTTTCAATTCTCATCTCTTTACAAGCAACTTTCTGTACCAGCGGTCTCCACATTGGAATATATACACTCCAGGGCAATGCAGGATCATTCATTAGGATACAAGAACAAATACCAGAAATTCTATTTCTATTTATTTTTATCCCATTCTTCTTAATTTCTATTTCATGTATGCTTATAATGTTGATAAATTAGTACAGTACTGCATTTGTGTCATTTATAAATAAATAAATGTACATGTATTTGGGGGATCATGCTTAAATATTGAATACTCTATTCCAGATATGTTCTGATTAGCACAGAGTAGGATTATTACTTCTTAGAATCCGCACACTGCCCTTATATAATGTAAGATCTTATTAGCATTTTAACTCTTTGCTTTTTTCCAAATTCATAATCTGATATATCCAACTTCCCAGATCCATAACGAACATGTAAATCATTGCTTCTTAACATGCAGTGCCTTCCATTTGTCCCAATTAGATTTTCTTACACTTTCTAAAAAAATTTTGAAACAATCTCATACTTACGGAAAAAGTCAAGTACCATACAAATACAACACAAATAATATTTTTTTCTGGACCATTTGGGAGTTCACTGCCAACCTGATGCCCCATCATCTCTAATACTTTATATTTCTGACAAAATCTCTTTCTACGCTGGTCACAAGACTATCAAAATCAGGAAATTAACATTGTTATTCCCATTTAATCCTTAGACCCTATTAAAAATTTGCCAGTTCTCAAAGTATGTCCTTTATCATAACTATTCCAATTCAGAATCACATGCTGCAATTATTTGTCAGGTTTCCTTATTCTCTTTCAAATTGGAAAAATTAACTCATTCCTTCTTTGACTTACATTATCTGGACACTTTTGAATATTTTAGACCGGTTATTTTGTAGAATATCCCTCAATTTGGGTTTGCCCATTGTTTTCTCGGGATGAGATTGAGGTGATGCATCTTAGGCTGACACACACGGAAACAGTGCTGTGCTCCTCTCATTACATCCTATCTGGAGGCACATGATGTTGGTTTGTCCCAGTTATTGGTGATGTTAACTTTGATCGCTAGATTAATATGGTGTTTATCAGGTGCTTTCACTGTACAGTTACTCTTTTAAAGATTTTGTTTATTTATTTGTCAAAGAGAGAGCACACAAGCAGGGGGAGCAGGCAGAGAGAGAGGCGGGCTCTCCACTGAGCAAGGAGCCCAATGTGGGAGCTGACCCCAGGACCCTGGGACCATGACCTGAGCTGCTGAAGGCAGACGCTTAACCGACTGAGCCACCCAGGCATCGCTGTACAGTTACTCTTTTATTACATGTTTTGTGGGGAGGTACTCTGCGACTATGTCATTATCCCATTCCATAGCAAACTTTTATTATTTACCAATTTATTTATATTAGTATGGACTCAGGGTTTCTATTTTATTCAGTGGGTATAATTTTTTACTATTTTTTACCATCATTTATTTTGGTACTCTCATTGTCCCATATTTGGCCAGTGAGATCCCCCTCATTCAGGCTTCTGCCTCTTTTTGACATTCCCTTCACTCTTTGAGCGCTTCCTTGATTTTTGATCTATATCTCACTTTCTTTGTTTCGACATTTCAGGTCATTTATATTACTTTGAGTCTTGATTATGCCACTTATAATATCAGCTATTCCTCCTAGATGATAAGCATTTCTTCTGTTTCTTTGTTCAAGTCATGGATAATAATGGATGATAATGGATATGGATATATAATGGATTATAATAATAAGTGGATAATAATGACCAGTGTGTTGAAGCCGAGGAAAGAGCCCTGCTGTACTGTTCCAGAGACTACTTCCCAGATCAGGAGTCTTCAACCAATTAATCAATATACTATTTTGTAGTGTATTTTGAAGACTTATTGATCATCAAGCTAGTTGCTGCTGCCAAGTCAGAGTCACTATCAAGCCAAAGATTCTTCCCTGGATTCCAACCATCTCCTTCCTGAAAGAAAATAATTTCTTAGCATTCAGTGCTGTTCTCCATGACCGAAAGCACTGTCTCCATCCCCACCTGATCCCAGGGTTCAGAGAACTCATACTTTATTTTTTTATTTTTATTTTTTTAAAGATTTTATTTATTTATTTGACAGAGAGAGATATAGCGAGAGAGGGAACACAAGCAGGGGGAGTGGGAGAGAGAGAAGCAGGGGGAGTGGGAGAGAGAGAAGCAGGGGGAGTGGGAGAGAGAGAAGCAGGCTTCCTGCAGAGCAGGAAGCCTGACGCAGGGCTCGATCCCAGGACCTGGGATCACGACCTGAGCTGAAGGCAGACACTTAATGCCTGAGCCACCCAGGCGCCCCGAGAACTCATACTTTAAAGTCACTCCCATTGCAAGAAGGATCTTGACTTAGAGTTCACTTAAGGATATCAAAGCTTTGGGTACCAGGAGGTGGTAGACAAAACAAACAACAACTTAGTCCCTGGCACATATTTTACACTCAGTATACTGCTTAACTGAGCAAATGAATAAATACTGAAGATTAATGCAAATAAATTAATCCAAACTTGAAATGGGTCTAGCTGTCCAATAATCTGTGAGTGTTCATGGAAAACCCTCTAATGCCAAAAATCTGGATTCCAGATTTTTTTTCAAGACTTACAGCTGTGAAACTTGACAAACCACTGAATTACTCTGAGTTTCAGTGTTTTTTGTTTTTGTTGTTATTAGACAAAAATAATAAATGGAACACTCCTGCCTCATCCACAGACTTGTATAAGCCAGAGAAATCATGTAAATGAAAATTATCTGTATGCCTTAATTGGTATTAATGTGTAATATCATTCTTATGATGAATATACAATGTTACCATACAGTTATTTTTTCATTATTTTATAAAAAATGAGCAGATTAAAAAGAAAATGAGCAGATTTTTGAAATGCCCATCATTTTCCTAAACTGTTTACCTAATACTGACATTTTTTAAAAAAGAAAATGAAGCTTAAAAATTTTTTTAAATTAACTAAATAAAATAACACAGAGAAGAAAAGAAAATGAAGCTAACTTAGCTTTTTGAAATACTCACGAATTATCTACTTAAAAATTGTTCTCAGATTTTTCTGGGATCAATATAAACCTCACTATTTGATTTACAAAAATCCTTCCTTTCTTTAATTAGAAAGTTAGAACAGATTTGCTTCTCAAAACTGATGGCATTTTTCCCCTGCTCTTTGATTTTTCAAAAAGTACTGATTTTATTTTTTTTTAAGATTTTATTTATTTATTTGTCAGAGAGAGAGGGAGGGGGAACACAAGCAGGGGGAGTGGGAGAGGGAGAAGCAGGCTTCCCGCTGAGCAAGGAGCCTGATGTGGGGCTCAATCCCAGGACCCCCGGATCACAACCCGAGCCAAAGGCAGATGCTCAACCGACTGAGCCAACCAGGCATCCAAGAAGTACTGATTTTAACTCTTAAAAAGAATAGAGAGAGCATCAGATTTAACTCCTGTCATTCAGGAATCATTTCCCAGCTTGGTGGGCAGGCTGGAGGAGTTGGGGGTCATCTCTATATCTCTATTCTATCTATAAAATTAACATAAAAGCATCCTACTTCTTACTGTTGTAGTGAGGACTAAATGTAATAATGCATGTGAAAGAAGGCCTATAAATAATAAAACTTTGTACAAATATGTAAGTAACATATGACTCAGAACTTGGAAGTAATAATAGCAAAACCTGTCATCTTTGATGTAGTCTCCTTATCAAATTCTATGCTCTCTTTCAATGCTACAACGACCCAATATGTATTATTATCCCTGTTTTACAGATGAGGAAACTGAGGATCAGAGGGGTTAAGTACTGCCCAAAGTCACACAGCTAATAAGCAGTGGAGCAAATTCAATCTCAGGTCTGTCTGACCCCCAAACTCTACCCTTAACCCATGCCACAAATTCTACCCCAAACTTCACCAATTTGGCCCCAAAGTCTTGAATCCATTTAATAAGAGTCTGTCCTGAAAAGATCGCTTGTATTCATGAGCTGCTGCCCAACCTTTATGTTGTTGGTTCTAAATTTTCCTATATGAAAACTGTTTTAGGTTGTGGGGAAAACAGAAACTATACAGTTAATAGTTCTGATGATGTCTCTTACTTATCTGCTAACACTGTATCCTCTCCTGAAAGAAGCAGACCTCTTCTTTCCTACTCTTTTTGTGAGCATTTTCTGTATTTCATGCTTTTCAAAAGGCTCAATTACTTTTGCTTTTAGGACTAGCTGAGAAAATGCCCAATTTGATTAGAAAGACTTGAATTGGTTAGCCATTCAATGAGTTGAATAGATACTCTGGCCAAGTACATTTTCTGCATAGAATAATTTAGTTAATAATTCATTAAAATTCTTACCCATGCAGATTTTCCATTTTTAAATTTACTCAATGCTTACATTGATAGGTGTTACCAATTTGTCATGTACTCATACAAAATCGATGGTTTCACAAGTAAATGTTTTGGATCCTGAACTGGATCATCAGAAATTATCAAGGATAGTAACAATACTTTATGAATTGGGTGCTAAATAATGCTTATGAAATGCTTATTTCTTTGAGAGTTTATTACATTTTAAATTACCATAATTGTGATAATTGTGAAACTTTGACAGCTTAATGATCAGCAGAGTAGACAGGGCCCATGTTGAATGCTGCTTTGCATTAGTGACCAAATTTCCCTATGGATCCTACAAAACCATCAATGTTACTGCAACTGATGCTTCAAAAGAATTCACAGTTACACTATACTATCATTTGAAAATTTAAATAAATTGCAGTATTCACCCAAGGTATGTATGACATGTTGGCCTTTCAGGTTAAATCAATTTAAAAAATTTTTTATTTTGATCTCAATATTACTCTTTGTAACTTGATTCCAAGAATATTTTCATATCTACCTTCTGCAACCTTCATTTTCTCAGAATTTCTGTATTTTCTATTTTAAAAGTCCTTTTGAACTTATGTAATAACTATGGAATCAATTGCTTTTAAATGTCATGAACTAATAAACACATCTTGACCCAAATGAAAATTCATACACTTATGTGATGATAACCATTCTCTGAGGAAAAGTCCTTGGCAGTATATCCTTGGGAAAAGAACAATGTTGGAAACTAACATTCATTTAATTTTAATGTATAATGTTTGCCTTGTTTTCTTAGACTATAAGTGAATGTAATTTTTTTTTAAATGGAGACACTGGAAAAAATATGAAAGGACTTGTTTCCTGCTGTTTTTGGGAAAATGTAATCCTTCCTTAGCATTAGCTAAAACCCTTACTCTAAAATGGTTTTCCCAAAATAATGTATTGGGAGCCAGAAAAATTCCCTTTCTCTTTACAGAGATCTAACAGGTTGGGAACTAATTATAACGTATTTTTTGACAATCAAACAGCAGACTTTTATATAACTTTTGCTTGTATTTTTAGTGCTTCAGAATTAGCTTGAAATAGATCTCAGGAAATGATTCGGAAGCTAATGTGAGGTGCCTAGACTAAAAACTAATAATACTACTACTCTAACATTTGTATCCTTTTCCTCATCACATTAGTTTTCTATGTCATATAATTAATTAAGAGATTAAAGTTTATTCAGATTAATTCCATTAAAAGAACTTTAAAAACACTTGAGATATGGGTGCCTGGGTGGCTCAGTCGGTTAAGCGTCCAACTCTTGATTTCGGCTCAGGTCGTGATCAGGGTCAGGAGATGGAGCCCTGTGTAGGGCTCTGAGCTCCATGCTCAAGATTCTCTCTCCTTCTGCCCCTCCCCCATCCCACTCGCACTCTCTCTCAAAAAAACAAAACAAAAGTACTTTGAGGTAAGGGGTGAAATCTTAGTTTCAAAAGGACTAATTTAGAGTCAAATGTATTTCAAATGTTAAATATGAAGCTAATTAGGATAAGACTTCTGAGTCAACAGTAGAAATGCTGAATTGGTCCTATTTCATTTGGGGTAAAGTTTCTCTTCATAGAACCGTTGTTTAATTTAAGAATCATTGTAATATCTCTTTTATCCTGCACTGACAACATTTTTACTCTTGTCAAGGTATCAGATACACACCGGACTTCAACATTCTATCATAAGACCTACCCAACCCAACTGCTTACCTCTGGACAATGCAACCCTACCTCAGAAGCTGAAGGAGGTTGGCTATTCAACACATATGGTTGGAAAATGGCACTTGGGTTTTTATAGAAAAGAATGTATGCCCACCAAGAGAGGATTTGATACCTTTTTTGGTTCCCTCTTGGGAAGTGGTGATTATTATACGCACTACAAATGTGACAGTCCTGGGATGTGTGGCTATGACTTGTATGAAAATGACAACGCTGCCTGGGACTATGACAATGGCATCTACTCCACACAGATGTACACTCAAAGAGTTCAGCAAATCTTAGCTTCTCATGACCCCAGAAAGCCTATATTTTTATATATTGCCTACCAAGCTGTTCACTCACCACTGCAAGCCCCCGGCAGGTATTTTGAACACTACAGATCCATTATCAACATAAATAGGCGGAGGTATGCTGCCATGCTTTCCTGCTTAGATGAAGCAATCAACAATGTGACCCTGGCCCTGAAGACATATGGTTTCTATAACAACAGCATTATCATATACTCTTCAGATAATGGCGGCCAGCCCACAGCAGGAGGAAGTAACTGGCCTCTCAGAGGTAGCAAAGGAACATACTGGGAAGGGGGCATTCGGGCTGTCGGCTTTGTGCATAGTCCACTTCTGAAAAACAAGGGAACCGTGTGTAAGGAGCTTGTGCACATCACCGACTGGTACCCCACTCTGATTTCACTGGCTGAAGGACAGATTGATGAGGACATTCAGCTGGATGGCTACGATGTCTGGGAAACCATAAGTGAGGGCCTTCGTTCGCCCCGGGTGGATATTTTGCACAACATTGACCCCATTTATACCAAGGCAAAAAATGGCTCCTGGGCAGCAGGCTACGGGATTTGGAACACCGCCATCCAGTCAGCCATCAGGGTGCAGCACTGGAAACTGCTTACAGGAAACCCTGGCTACAGTGACTGGGTTCCCCCTCAGTCTTTCAGCAACCTGGGGCCCAACCGGTGGCACAACGAACGAATCACCTTGTCGACCAGCAAAAGCGTATGGCTCTTCAACATCACAGCCGACCCATATGAGAGAGTGGACCTGTCTCACAGGTATCCTGGAATCGTGAAGCAGCTGCTACGGAGGCTCTCGCAATTCAACAAAACCGCAGTGCCTGTCAGGTACCCCCCCAAAGACCCCAGGAGTAACCCTCGGCTCAATGGGGGAGTCTGGGGACCATGGTATAAAGAGGAATACAAGAAAAAGAAGCCAAGCAAAAATAAGGCTGAGAAAAAGCAGAAGAAAAGTAAGACCAAGAAGAAACAGCAGAAAGCAGGTTCATTTTCAAATTGCCGTTCCGGTGTTTGCCATCACCGTGGATAAGTACACGTTTTTTCCTGGCTGGTTAAACTTAAGTCAGTCTTAGTCTTTTAGCTGTTTTCTAGGTAAACCAGCAAATCTGGCTCGATAATACCACCGCCATAAGCACCAGACTTACTTTCATGTGTTGGCCACAGGGAAAACAGGGCTATTCAGTGCCAAAGGTGCTAGCTACCCTTGCGAGCCACACTTGGAGGAGAATGGAGATGCTTATTTCTTTTGCTCCTTTGTGAAAGTGCTCGTTAAGGATTTCAGCTGCTGTGTTTCGGTCAACGGACCAAACACTTGCTTTAAACTGCAATCCATGAATATGTTAATTTGATGCAAGTTACAGGGTAGCATGATGAAAACTACCTTTGATCAAGTACAAAGGTTGCCTCACCTCAAAAGGCCTTGAAAAATATTTTTTCTTAGTGAATTATTGTATCTCCATCTTATGATACTTGGTTTTTTAAATTAATTCCATTTCACGTATCATTTCCTTTCCTGTGAAAATAAGCTGTTTCCTCCTGTGTAAACAGCTTGCACCTCATTTTATCACGCATGAGGGAATGGCAAATAAGAATGTTTGAGCACACTGCCAAAACATGAATGTAACTATTTTCCAAACACTTTAACAGAATGACATTTCAACGTAAAGTACATAATTTATTTTACAGAAAAATATTTTGTTTCCATAAAAAGTTATACAAATGACTTTAATTTTTATTTTCTATATACTGTTAGAAGTTTATTTCATATCTTCAAGATTACCAAGCACTGTAATACTATAAATTACTGTAATACTGTGTGAATTCATAGAATATAAAAAGAAAATTAGTCAGAAAAAATGATAATCATCATTGTTCAACCATTATTTTGAATGTAAAAAGATGAATATATTCCTTACAAATTACTTGGAAATTCAGTGTTGTACGGGGTTGAGAGACAACTTTATTGTTTCTGTAATAAACACTTTATTTATGTGTCTTTATTATTAAAATGACTTATTTTACAGCACTAGCAAATTTAGTGTGGTTTTCCTGATCTAGTTTCTAGATAAAATTATATTATTCATCTTAACAACAAAAATCTTTACAAATAGGGAATTGAAGTCATGATTTTCTAACAACCATATTATTTATATATAAAAATATAAAAATATATAAAATATATATGTATTTTAAATATATAAATATGTAAAATATATTTATATATTATTTATAATATGGATTTTGCAAATAAGAGGTGTTTCCACTTGGCTATTTCATAGAGAAAAATGTTATTTTGTTAATCTATAACATTTATAATGATCCTACTCTTACACAAAGTAGATACCGTGGGGATGTGATTTTAAGTTCTCTATTAATGCCCATAACTTTTTCAATGGAAATAAATTAGCCCACAGGCTTCTATCTGGAAATGGCTTCACAGATGTTCGCTATTTGTAAGAATACCTGCCACCTGCACATGGTGCTAGGTAGACTGTGATTTAAGAGAAGTCTGTCTTGCAGGGCACCTGGGTGGCTCAGTTGGTTAGGTCATGCTCCTGGGCTCCCTGCTCAACAGGGAGTCTGCTTCTGCCCCTCCCCCTGCTCATGTGCTGTGCTTACTCTCTCTCTCTCAAATAAATAAAATCTTTTTTTTTTTAAAGTCTGTCTTGCCCTTAAAAAACTAAAGTCTAACATAATAGTCATCTATAAATAATGAACAAAAATATTTTCAAAATGCTGTCAGCAAACCTCTAGGTCTTTCAAGACATCCAGGAAGGAAAATCCTCTACAGTTGACTTTCATGCCCTAATCATTAAAACTGTGTTAATACTGGACATTTAGTCTCAGGCGTCATTCTCCTAAACTATGATTCTCAGGCTGCATTTCTAGAGCTGTCGGTGGCTCTTTCAAGTGTAAACTGCAGCTCTTTAAAACCTCTGATCCTTTTACCAGGAGACCAAAAGAAAGTCCTGGACTGAAAAATAAGTTTCCCACTAGTTTTGTCAGAAAACAGCTTGTGGATATGGCCATGCATCTTGGATGAGAAAGGATATAAAACAGTTAATGCGAACAAAAAAGCAACAAACCCTTATGGTCCCTTTCCAGTGAAAACATCCACCCCAGGTCTGTCAAGTCTACTAAAGGAGTTGTTTCATCTATATTTACATACTCTTACTTCACTTTTCAAAAAACTGAGTGAATGTTACAGTTTTCTTGACCAGGCCCTTTTTGAAAATCTGAAGGACAGAGAAAACACTGGCCCACTGACAGCTGAATAAGTATACAGTAAATACACTTTAACATTTGCTATTCCACGGTCCATGAATTTGGCATCAGGATTAACTTCTTAAGCATTTTATTCATAGGATTCTTGAGCACCCAAATTGTGAATTTGTCAGTAGCCATCAGAATAGGTGTTGGCAGAAAGATATACATTCATTCAACAAATATTTATTAAATTCTACTATTTGTCAGGTAAAATTCTAGGGGCTTGGGATGTATCAATGAACAAAATGAATAAAAATTCTTACCTTTGTGCAGGTTACACTCTTGCCAAGTTAGGCAGACAATAAATAATGAACATAACTAATAAGCAAATTATATACATAGTCTCCCGCCTTAGCCACAATTTTGCTTTCCGCGGTTTCAGTTACTCTAAGTCCACTGTAGTCCGGAAGTAGGTGATCCTCCTTCTTCTGTATCATCAGGTCCCTTGTAGCCATCCCAATGCCTATGTCATTCACCTCGCTTCATTTCAGCACTCTGGGACTTTTTTCATCTCACATCATCACAAGAAGGCTGAGTTCAGTACAATAAGATATTTGAGAGAGAGAGAGAGTACATTCATGCAACTTTTATTCCAGCATGTTGTTATAATTGTTATTTTTTTATTAGTTATTGCTGTTAATCTCTTACTGTGCTTAATTTATAAATTAAGCTTTATCATAGGTATGTAGGTATAGGAAAAAATATAGTATATATATAGGGTTAGACATTATCTGCAGTTTCAGGCATCTGCTGGAGGTCTTGGGACTGCTGTATATAAGTACTATATAAAGTAATATGAAAAGGAAAAAGTACATCAGGAAAAGGGGAGGATTCATTCAACGCCAAGTTTATCCACCCATTTATTCAACATTTGTGAAGTGCCACATGTAATGGTATCTGCTAGGGTCTGGTGACAAGGATCATCAGACAGAGTTCCTGCCTTCAGGTCGTGTACATTCTCCTGGGAAACATACACAAATCAAATAGACATCCTCATCTCCCCCACACTTCTTCCCTAATTGATCTCTCTCCGTAGCACTTCTCACCCTTTAATATAGTTCATATTTTACTTACATATTTTCTTTATTCTCTAACTCTTCCCTCTAGAGTATAAGCTTCTTAAAAGTGGTTTATGTCTGGGGCGCCTGGGTGGCTCGGTCGGTTGAGTGCCTGCCTTCAGCTCGGGTCATGATCTCAGGGTCTTGGGATCGAGCCCCGCGTCGGGAGCCTGCTTTTCTCTCTCTCCCTCTGCCTCCCCACCAGCTTGTGCTCTCTCACTCACTCTCTCTCAAATAAATAAATAAAATCTTAAAAAAAAAAAGTGGTTTATGTCTGTTTACATCTGTCTCATCAGTATATAAAGCAATACCTGGCTCATAGTCAGCATTCAATATATATTTTTTGAATGAATAAATAAAACAATCACGTATGTCCATATGTTCAGCTATATTTGCTTGAGTTTCCGTTTTCCATTTTTTTTTGTTTGCTTTCCATTTCTTATATAGGGATTTCACTGTTGAGAATAGAACTAATCATCCCTAATACTTTCCTCATAATAATAGCAATAATGTGAAATGCAGACATTTCTAGCACTATAAAAAAGTAACTCTAATAATGTATAGTTATAAAAACAAAGTGTTATAGCAAAAGCCAAGCGAAAGTCACACAAAATTGAGAGCCAATTTTATCTATATAATCTTTATTACCTAACAGGGCAGAACATTATTATTCTAACACTACTTTGAATATCACAGAATACATTAGCTAAAATGAGAGTTTCCAGAAAGGAGAGGTGGGGGCTTAAATTGTGAATATTTTTTTTTGTAGCAAGTGGTGAAAGGAAAAAAAACATAAATAGCAAATAAACCTCTATGTCTTCATAGAATTATGAAGACACATGGACTATAGCTCCTATCCTTGGGTGTTCTATTATAAACTTCTCCAATTTGGCAGAGCAGGAATTCTTCTTTGAAGATAGGTTTTTCTTAAGCTGGGTTGTAGCATCTCCATGAAGTCTGTTGATGTATAGGCTAGCTATGACATTATTAAACCCAGGATAACAAAATGTCCTTGTGAGTTGGGCAAACACATTACCTAACCTTCCATTTCATATCTATGACTTGAAGTTTCCTTTCGCTCAAATTTTTCTACAATCTTATATTTTTGGTCAATTGGTTTATGCAATTTTGTGTAAAATTAATCCCAACAACTGCAAAGGAGCAAGAAAATAACATAAGCTCATGAGAAATGTCTACATAGTCACTCTTTGCAGAAATTCTCTAGCTGAAAATTTTAAGTGAGGAACATCTTATGAATCAAAGAAAAGTGAAATTTGTGTTTCAGAATAAAAATCCAAAAACAATTTTCAAGAGGACATAGTAATCTCTCTGGAAACAATAAAGAATTAATGTTCCTTCAACCTTGAGAGCTGTGAATGACTGGTGGATACTTTCAACTGAACTTCTAAATCCTAAACAACTATGAGAAAAAAAATTTTTATAACTAAAGTTAACAGACACAAAACCTTGATTTGAGGTAGCATCTGAAACTGTATTTTCTCACCTCACCATCACTAGAACTTCCAGAGGCTCTTTTTCAGCAAAAAAATTATAGCATAATTCATCAGTCATGGAGATGCATTCTAATACATGTCCCACTAACATTTCTCTATTTGTAGCTTTTTGTGATTGGAGTATCAATCCCCTCCCTACCTGGGAGGTAGGGAATTACAAGCATGTAGCATCCACATTACTTTTTACTATGCAGTCACACTTAATTCAGCAACAAAATGTAGGGGTTCAGGGTCTATCACCCCAAAATATGCTGTCTTGGCATATTGGTTACTTTGAGTGAGTTAAAGGCAAGTTAAAAATGGCAGATGCAAGAAGGGACCTCTGACCTTCCTTTGTCTTCTGGAAGGCAGGAGATAAAACTCCCATGAAAAGTGCCCTCCCTGTTGCTGGAGTGGGGAGTGGGGTGGGAGGGATGGGGTGGCTGGGTGATAGACACTGGGGAGGGTATGTGCTATAGTGAACGCTATGAATTGTGCAAGACTGTTGAATCACAGATCTGTACCTCTGAAACAAATAATGCAATATATGTTAAGAAAAAAAAAAAGATAGTAGGAAGGGATAAATGAAGGGGGGGAAGCAGAGGGGGAGACGAACCATGAGAGACGATGGACTCTGAAAAACAAACTGAGGGTTCTAGAGGGGAGGGGGGTGGGAAGATGGGTTAGCCTGGTGATGGGTATTAAAGAGGGCACATTCTGCATGGAGCACTGGGTGTTATGCACAAACAATGAATCATGGAACACTACATCAAAAACTAATGATGTATGATGATTAACATAACAATAAAAAAATTTTTTTAAAAAGTGCCCTCCCTGTACCAGGAGGAAGGAAGACATTCTCGTCACCAGAGAAGGGGACTGAAGGCTGAGAGAAATCTGTACAAACTTGTTAAACTGATCCTCATCTCTCTAGTCACGTTTCCACAATTAACTGCCCTAGCCCAAACCCCTTTGTTTTGTCACGTTCTTACAATTTACCACCCTTTGTCCAACCTAGTACGTAGCATTCAACTCTAGCTACTTCTTTGGGTCTTCATTTTCCAGTGAAGGTGCCCACATACATGTAAAAATAAAGTATACAGTCTTTTTATTATACTTGTCTTTCTTTTCTTCAGGTTTTGCTCAAAGCCCTAAGAGTTAACTTAGCCTTTCAAAGATTACAGTAACTGCTGCCAAGATAAGCTATTACTTTCCAGCGGGGAGAAGTGGCTGCAGTGACCATCAGACTAGGTAAGTGGATAAGTGGAAAGGTTTTTCCCTTCTTTCTTTGGCTCCATGCCTGTGTACTTCCCTAGCATCCGGGCTATGGTTGCGCTGTTTCTTTCTGTCCTCTATGGCTCCACATTTTTCATTTTTAGTACCTTCATTATCCATCCCTGAGTCCCACACCACTTCCTGCCACAGAACTAGGCACAGAGACACCTGTGTCCAGCAAATGATTGACATCTTAATTCCTCCCCTCCTAAAGTTCCCCAGCATAAAGAGATGAGTGTGTAGAGCTACCCTCATCCCCCCTGGTAACGGGAAGTCCTGAGCCCCACACTTAAACCTTTAGCAGTAGAGATCACGGTAGAAGGGGAGTGGGGGAGGGGAGAAGCAAAGTGTTTCCATAGGAACAAGTGAGATCTATCTCCCTTCAGGTTTGAGCAGCTTAGCAGCTGCAGTGCCCAAAGCCTTACTACAGTTTTGGTAACTAATTAATGCTTTTTCCTCCTGTCTACAGGAGAAAGCAATAAACAAAGTAATTTCTACTGTTTGGGGCCTACCCAAAGCCCACCTTTAGGAATTCCTGCTCTTTCTCATCTAGCCTGGAGGAGAAAGCAACTGAGACGTCTTGTCTACCTACCCACAGCCCAATTTGGGGAATTCCTGGACCTTTTCTTCCCTTGCCTGGAAGAAAGAACAAAAACCAAAAGCACCATTTGGGCTGCTTGTTCCAATCCTACCTCCCGCTCCTCAGCCAACAAAGGTCTCCCCATCCTTTCAAAATGGTAGCCACTAATTCTGTTGACATCTCTCAAATCCTGTTAGTCAGCCTATGAGGTTCTCCTGTGACTCTTCCGGCAAACCAGGTTTCAAACAGGATCCCATCCTTGTCAGCAAAATTGATACATTTTTACTATTTATATTTCTTCATAGTTATCCTGAAAGAAAGCCTGACCTTGCTGGGGTAGAGATCAGAGTCATTGTTATTATTTACTCATGATGACATCACCAGTTTCCCAGAGGTGACCTCATAACAGCCACATGGTTAGGACTCCGTGTCCAGGAGTCGTACCACAGGAGCAGAACCCTGAGATTAGGAATTGGGGTTTTATATAGAAACAGGATACCTCTCCCCTCCTCCCCTTCTGAGAAAAAAGGAGAAACCTCTGCTCTGCAGGCTTTCACAATCCTTTGGAATGTAAATGAATTAAGTCTGCACCACAGAATGCAAAGCATTTGGCTCTGGAAGAGGTAAGTTTTATTACCCTTCGGATGAGAGCAGATGGTTCAAGGTCTATCCAATACCCTTTAACTTCCAAGGCTTGTCCTTTAACCCAAGTGCCAATAATGTTTTCTCAGAAAGGCCTAACTGTGTAGAACCATGAAGATAGCCACTTCTTGACACAGATCAGTGGTTGCCTGTGGCTGAATGTTGGAGCGAGACTGAGAGGGAATAGGTAGGAGGGAATCTTCTGGGGTGAGGGAAGTATTTTAAAACTGAATTGTGAGGTCTCGAGATCAAAACGGCAAGCAGGCCTGCTATTGCAGCATCCAGCCAGTGGCTGGAGGGTATTCGGAAATGGTACCATGATGCCACAGGGTTCAATAAACTGGAGTTAGTGTGAGATGATACAGTATATGAGAATGATGATGTGAAAGAGGCCATAAGCTTCCTGAGAACCTGTACAACCACAGGGTGTTTCACACTGAGAGAGCACTGCATCTGACCACGAGGCAGCAGATCATGCCTAATGAGCAGTGGACAAAATATGAGGAGGATCAATTCTACTTGAACCCTACTTGAAAGAAGTTATTTGGGAAACAGAAGAGAGAGAAGAATGGGCAAAGAAATAATCATGCAGTTGAAATCTGTGGTTGCAGCTGCCCTCAAATATTTTTAAGAAGTTGGGTAAATCTGAAGTGTACAATTGAGAACTATTTGGGCTGTAAATGTACTACTTTAAATAAATGTCTATTGTAATTTTTAAAAATTAAATTTAAAAAATGTTAATAAAAAAACTGAATTGCAGGGATGATTTCACAACTGCACAATGTACTAAAAATCACTGAACTGTACACTTGAGATAGGAAACTGAAGGGACCCCATGAAGGACTGCTTTTTTGCTGCCTCTATTCTTGCAAGGACCTGCACCTCTGCTTTACCCATGCCTTAATGTATGTCCTCCTCATCAAGGTCAAGGAGTTACTGATTTCTTTGGAGTCTTCCAGTATGATAGATAACATTTAAGGAGAAACTGGGCGAGGTCATTTTTTAAGACCACTGACTCCAGACACCTTGATGCCAAGACTCTTGGCTTCAGGGCATATTAGGTGACTTATGGAGGGCACCTGAGCACTTGTCCTTGTTTTGACTAGTTCCTGGATGCGTGGGAGGACACGTACACCAGACCACTATCCTCAGTAAAACCTCCCCAAAACCAAGCAAAGATGACAGTCTCTCTCTTTCCTCTCCAAGTCTCCCGGATGCTCGGTCTGTATCTCTGTATCTTCAGTAAACTCTGCTCTCACTTCCTCTTGGCTCCCGTTTGATTTCTATACTGCAAGAAGCCAAGGACCCTCTTGGCTGGTCCTGTGGGACCCCCTCTGTGTCCTTGGACCTGACCTGCCTACATCACACTTACAATGGGCAAATTGTGTGGTATGTAAATTATTCAATAAAGCTATTAAATATAAGCCATAGATTGGGAGGATTATTTGTAACAACTATAACTTAATGAAAGATCTGTTTCCAGGTTATATAAGGAACTCTTACAAATCAATAAGAAAAAAGAAATAAAGGTCCCTCACAAAAGATGACACACCCAAATGGCCAATAAATATTTGAAAATGTGCTCAAAATCATTAGGCATTAGGGAAATGCAAATTAAAGTCATAATGCTATACTATTACACACCCACCAGAAAGGCTAAAATGAAAAAGACAAAACCAAGTGTTGACAAGTATCTTGAACAACTGGGTGAGAGTGTTCATGGGAGTGTAAATTGGTGCAACTGTGTTAGAAACTTTGGTCCATCAATGAAAGTTGAACATATATATCCCTATGATCCAGAAATCTCACTCCTGGGTATATACCCAAGAGAAATGTCTATATATATATATAGACATCAAAAGTCATACAAAAGGCATGATTCATAGCAGGTCAACACTAAAAACACCCAAATATCCATCAAGAGTAGAATGAATAAATTATGGTATGCTCACAAAAAGAAAACACTTCTACTCTCACCAACACTTCTGACGCCACATATGTGAGATTTTCCACACCAAGCAATACCCCAATTCTTGGTGGGTGCCAACTAGATACCCTACAATTTAACTCAATTCCGACACATACTGCCTGGAGTTAGCACAGATCCCACAGGTTAAGGGCTCAGTCCTACAAGACTGCCCTTCCTCCGCTTCTGACTCCAATCAGAAGTCTAGGCCTCCCATACTTCTGACTGGTGGCAAACAATAAACCAGGGACTCCCAAGACTCCCTCTTAAGGTTCGGTAATTTACTAGAATAGCTCACAGAGCTCAGAAAAACTGTTTACTTACTAGATTACTGGTTTACTATAAAAGGAAACAATTCAGGAACAGCCAGACAGAAAAGATACTACGTAGGACAAAGTGTGGGGAAGGGCACAAAGCTGGAGAGCTCTGCAGGTGTGCCCTATCTTCAAACACCTTCATGTGTTCAGCATCTCAGAAGCTCTCTGAATCCCTTAGGTTAGGGTTTCTTTAATATAAGCCTTATTACATAAACATGGTGGATTAAATCATTGACCATTAGTGATTAACTAAACTTTCAACCCCTCATTTCTCTCCAGAGGTCAGGAGGTGGGGCTGAAAGTTCCACAAATAATGTTGGGTCCCGTGGCAACCAGCCCTAATCCCTAGGGGCTTTCCAAAAGCTACCTCATTAACATAAATTCAGGTGTGGTTGAAAGGGACCTATAATGAACAAGAAATGATACTCTTTTCACCTTATGGTTCTGGAACTATTTCAGAAGCCAGGAACAAGAACCAAATATTATAACAAAAGATGTTCCTATGGCTCTTATCACTTTGGAAAATACAAGGGTTTGAAGAGCTTTGTTCAGAAGCTTGGAGGAAGGCCAAACATTTTTCTTATTATATCACAATATCATATCCATATTGTGGAATGTTATTTCATAGAGGGAAGAGTGTGGGAGAAGGGGGACAAGTGGAGCTTTGGGGTTCTGTTAATTCTTTATCTTGGTGCTGCTTATGGGAGTAAGTTCACTTTTTACAAATTTATTAAGCTACTCATTTTTGGTTTGTGTACTTTATTTTTGTTATACTTCACACCAACCCCACCACTACCAGAGTTCCTTTTATATGTAGAGTCTACTATATATGGCTACTCTTTGTTTGTGTGTGTGTGTGTGTGTACATATATATATATAATAGGTGTATAAAATAGGCATGTCTACTGTGTACCTACCCTATGACACAGCAGTATCTACTCCCAGATATTTATTTACCCAAACCCGGTGATAAAACTAATAGGTACCTAGCAGAGTATCTTGAACACTATGGTACACAATTAACATTGAACACAGAACAAAAAAAAGGCCAAATAGAGTCACCTAATATTTTAATCTTTTTTTTTTACCATGTTAACCATGCAGAAATCAGTGGGGCCTAAATAAATATCACCCCCATTACATTATAGATGACTGCCACCAGGTATCATGCTAACAGGTTTCTTTCAACTGATTGAAGCTGTAACTACTTTTGTTATTTTTAATTATTCAAATCCAAATCCTTTAAAATTAAATCATAAAACTAGGGCAATGTGAATAATCATATTGAACGGTTAAGTGCAAATATATCTGTATATGCATTTCATTCACAACTGATTCATGTTTAATAATCCCAGTTGAAACTCAATTCTAATCAAAAGTACTAATAAGTATAAATTTGAAATAAAGAACCATGCCTATATGCATATATGGCTCTCTGGTTATATGATACTCTACTGAGAAAATATGAATTCCCCTTGAATCCCCCCTTTTGTTCTCATGTTTTCATGACTATTTCTCTATTTCTCTGACCCTCTTCACTCTACTCCAGCACTTCCTCTATTTGTCTATCCCCCACTCTCTTTGGCTCTTTTCTTTCTCATGCTTACCTTTTCTTCTTCACCTTTCTTTTTTTTTTTTTTTAAGATTTTATTTATTTATTTGAGAGAGAGAGCGTAAGCAGAGGGAGGGAGAGGGAGAAGCAGACTCCCCACTGAGCAGGGAGCCCAACCTGGGGCTCAATCCCTGGATCCTGAGATCATGACCTGAGCTGAAGGCAGGCGCTTAACCCGCTGAGCCAACAGGCACCCCTCTTCATCTTTCAATAAGTCTCATCTGTTTAAAAACTAAACAAACCTACTTGTTGAAATTCAACATTAAGTCCTCTTAGTTCTGTGCACCTATCGTTACTTTGAGCAACAGTTCATATTAGGATGCACTGTTCCCAGTATGTTCCACCCTAATCTAAGAGTGAAAAAGACTACTGATTGAAAATCTGTATTTTACCTACAAAGGTAGTGATCATACTTCAACTATACAGAACTTTATTTATGGGGTACCTGCGTGGCTCAGTCAGTTAAGCGTCCAATCTGTGGACTTGATTAGACTCAGGTCATGATCTCAGGGTTGTGAGATGGCCCCCCCTCGTCCAGCTCTGTGCTGGGTGTGGAGCCTGCTTAAGATTCTCTCTTGGGGTGCCTGGGTGGCTCAGTCCATTAAGCATCTGCCTTCGGCTCAGGTCATGATCTCAGGGTTCTAGGATCTAGCCCCACATCAGGCTCCATGCTCAATGGGGAGTCTGCTTCTCCTTCTCCCTCTGCCCCTCACCCTCACTCATGCTCTCTTTCTCTCTCTCTCAAATAAATAAACTTTTTAAAAAATTCTCTTTCCCTCTTCCTCTGCCCCTCACTCCCCTTTCCCTCTCTCTCTCTCTAAAAAAAAAAAGAACTTTATTTACTATTACCAGATTCTTAAGTATCATTATGAATATATTTGTATGCTTAATTATAATCACATGTTTGCTTGAATTATGGTTCTCAGATGTAATTACAGCTGTTACTGGCTATTAAATAAGAAAATGTATTTGCAGCTCAAAAATTTGTCTTGTTATATTTCCTAGTGGAAAAAGGCATGTACACTGACAGGATGTTAATTAATTTTAATGGAGTCACATTATTATCCAGCACAATAAAACAGTAGGCAAGGCTCTGCTTTGTGGATTGTGAATTATTAGTATTTGTATTATTTTCTGTTTGTCTGCATTGTCAATATTTTTATATATATATGATCATTTTTGTAACTAAAATTGATGTAAGATTTAATTTTAAATACTTGTGAACAGAGAATGAATCACCATTTTCTATTAAATTGCATTAATACGTTCAAGCCAGAAAGTTTATTAAATTAGATTCTACTAACCTTCAGCATTTATGCACTTGTCAAATTACCTAACTTATGCTGTATTATAGGATAATTTTAGTAAAATATATTTTGAATTATTCTAAATTGTCTTAAATAAGTTGACTGATAAATTTACAAAACAATAGTGTTTTATGAACTATGTAATTCAATCTCTAAATTTGACTTATTTCAATTCAAAACAAAGTTATGGTTACAATAAACTTCAGGTTATTAACACATTATATTCCTCCTTTTCCCTCTAACCATCATTTGACCATTTTTTCTACTGTGAGTTATTCTGTTTCCTTTACAATTCTTAAATAAATCTTAGGGGTTTTTTTTTTTGTCAATATGAAAATGCTGTAATTTCCTTATAACTTGTTATTAATGCTAATTTACTCCATAATTTATTTGCCCTTTAAAGCGTCTTTCTCTTTGACATTTATCTTAAAATTTCTTTGTAGGCAGCCAGTTGCTGAGCTGAAGCATTTCATTAGCTGATCTGGATGCTGTACATGCTCATGAAATATTGCCAAGTAGATCTTTGAACATTTTGCCTGTCATCGCTTGTCTTTTCTCTTATACTAAAAAGTATTATGTACACTATTTACATACAAAATACACATTTCTGAAATCTGACTTCCAAAGTCCATTTTTTTATCTCATCCTCAAGGAGTGAAGGAACTTAAACACATAGATTTCAACTATTGTTCAAATGTACTAACATCTCTTTATCTTAGCAAATGTACTATTAATATTGTTATTATTATTTAATCTCTCTTTGAGAACCTTAAAGTATCATTTAAGATACAAGTGTACCTTATAAATAATGAGTAATAGGGTCGAATTTGCTGGGTTAAATTCATTCTCTCAAGTATCACCTCACATGTGTCATTTTTAAAATTCTCCAGGAGTCAAAAATTAAACCAGTGTTGCTGAATGAACTTCCTATGGTTGTGTGTGAAAAGAGAGAGAATGCCTGTTTTATAAAAACATCAATAACTTCATTTCTTTTTTACCCCCTTTCTCTGGATCAGACAACCAATCTTGATATATAAGTGGAAGAAAAATAGGTATTGAGAGGCTTCACATTGCTGGCTATATATCCTCTACAGAGAACACAAGAATTTTACCACTTAAATTCAGATCTTTTATTTACTTCTTTCTTCCAAGATGAGAACCATGAGAATTTTGTAGAAAAATTGCATTCTCTTCGACCAGCTATTTGTACTTATTTTTCTACAAAAAGAAAGTTGGGCTAAATCAAAGCAAGACAGCAAAAGGCAAAATTGATTTTCACAAATCATAATATTTAAAAATAGATGTCACTGATTCCCTTGGCTTGACACATTACTCTTGAGTCTCACCTGACCCTCACATCATCCTTCGGATAGAGGTGGTTAACAGAGCAACAAACAATCAAAAGCCTGAAATCAATCAAATGATGAGTTCAACCAACCTTCTCTCAGTACCTCACACTCTTCAGCCTGGAGAGACTCACAGCCAGGGAAAGTTGCTGTTCCTATTTGTTTATAAAAATATAAAGTGATGTGTACAAAATCGCACGTAATAATAATATTATTGCTAGTAATAGACATATGTTATTATTTATTATGGTTAATAATAGAGTTACAGTTACTAAGGGGCATATTTAAACATATATCATTGTTAAACACATTATAAGAGGCATTAGCTTAAGTTAATTAAAGCTCAGAAATAGATTAAAATGTTTTTTTAGACTGCCTTCCGTGCCTCTCTAAAGCAAACCTAGGACTAACAGACGAAATTAGTAAATTTTAGGTCAATATAAGCAGAATGTTCTAGCAATTAATGCTGCCTTCACTGGAATATGGCAGACTCAGAAGTCTACCTGTGTTTCCTGTTATTGAAGGAAATATAACAGAAGTGGAATCACTAAGTGGGAGGGAAATATCCAGACTCTGTGTGTTAGTAATACCAGGAGACTTGTCCACAGCCTAGACTGCTCTAATAGTTTACGTCCAAAGCCACCTTCCACAGGCGCCCTGAAAAATGAGCTCCCACAGTTTCTCTAGTCTAATGTTCCTTCCCAGTGGTGATTCTAACTAATATATAGTAATTGAGATGATGTGACTATATATGTATATGATTTATTTATTTTCCCTGACTTACCTGAAATCAGTAGAAAAAACAACAGATTTGTGCCAAATTCAGAAGCTCGTGAGCACGCAGGCTCAACTTCTCTCTTTAGAACGTCACTCAAATTTTCTCTCATGACTTCATCTTTTGTCAATGGCATAAACCTGTCCCAAATTCTTTTCCAAACCTATCTCCAAGGAAGATAGGACCACTCTAATTATGATTTACTTCACCTTCACGTGTTTTTCTCATTATAAGGTTTTAGCATGTTAAGACACTCCTGTTGCCAGGGCAACCTAAATGCACAATTGTTTCCTTAAAACATACACCTGCCTTGTCAAAGTCCCTCTGTATTCCTGTCTGGTCTTACTTTTGTGTCATGAAGATCGAAGCATCCTGCAGTTTCCCCCTTCTTATTTTGCCATTTTTCACAAGGTTTTGTTGATCTATACACTCTTTTTCCTTTGATTCACTGACATTTTATTTTTATTAACTAATTCAAATACATTTCACCACATTGAAAACAAGATTTTTTTCCCATCTTTTACATGTTTCTCTCAAATTTTTCATCTCCATTAGAAAAAAATGAAATTAGTTTATGTACTTAAAAAAACCTATATTTTGGAAACATATGAGCATTACAACCACTTTTCAACTTGTGCATTTTTCATTCCATCATATAATCATGTCTCCTTTAAGATACTTAACATGTTCAAATTGACTGTAATCATTTTTTTTTCCTTTATGGTGTTAAAATTGATACACTGGGCCGCTGGAAGCCCTCTGACAAACTAGCCTATCTCTTTTTTTATACTACCTCAGATATTTCTGAAAGCATCCTTGTTTTTGATAACATCAAGATATTTCAAGTCCATTCTTATTTTCCTGATTTTAAGTGGAGTCAGCTATATGCCAAGCAGCCTTCATTACTTTTAGGGGAGAAGAATATTAGAAGCCATATGTTGGCGTTAGATCATACATTAGACTATTCCATGTGATTACAAGAGGCAGGAAGAGTGACACCAGAGGACCCAAGAAGTGCCTGCTTGCGTTATTAACACACACTGAATATTGGAATAGAAAAGTCTATTCACAAATAACAAAGGTATAATATTGTAGCTTTTTCAAAATTATGGAAATTTAAAAGGGTAAAAGTAGTTTGAAATTTTATAACTGATTTTTCTTAGCATAATGAAACAAGTCATATGCAGCTACTAGAGTTTGCTGGAAAAGAATGGACAACCAGTAAGAATAGTGTTTGCCCATAAAGAATTCTGCTTTTTCCTCTTATATATTCAAAACTGAAGCCTGCAACTTGAGGAATCTTAACTGGAGTTAGTTCCTTTCTATGAATGATAGGACTTTCAAATAGATGACCTGGGAAAGAGGTCAGAGGGCCTATATCTTCTTATGTTAATCAGTTCATTACTTTAAATAAGACAGAATTGGTAAATGAAAGAACCAAGATCTCAGATGACAATCTAAAGTTTTGTGGCTGAAATTCATATCTCACAACAAAGACAAATTAGCCCTTGTGTTTTTACCACCTCCTAATGGTTAAAATCTACACTTCCATCACATCAATTATCTGGCCAAATATCCAGTGGAAACAGGAAAACTTGAAGTAACTTGAAATGATTTTCATGTATGTTTACACTTTAATAATATATAAAGTAACAGATATTTTCGGGGTGCCGGGGTGGCTAAGTTGGTTAAGCGTCTGCCTTCTGCTCAGGTCATGATCCCAGGGTCCTGGGATCCAGCCTCGCATAGGGCTCCCTGCTCTGCGGGAAGCCTGCTTCTCCCTCTCCCACTCCCCCTGCTTGTGTTCCCTCTCTCACACTCTCTCTCTGTCAAATAAATAAATAAAATCTTAAAAAAAAAAGTAATGGATATTTTCAAAATGAAGTTCTGGAAATACATCCTGAAGATATATTCCATAAAATAAAACTTTTAAAAATTGTTTCTTTTTTTTAGGGTGTGGCTTTGTGGATTTATGAAAAGTATCACCCTTTGTTATACGGAAACTTTAGGGACAGACTAATTATTGCCAGATTACCTGCAGCTGTCAGCCATTCATCTGATGCTCGTGTCTCCCTCAAGAGCTTAAGCTGTTGCATCAGATAAGAGTTGATTCATAAGCCTTAGCTGTGTTTCCAAGAGCTGTTGTTTTTCTTAATTACATCAACTACAAGTTTGCTGAATACATTCATAGGTATATGCTGAGCATTACATCAAGATCGATCTTCATTTATGATAACTACTCTTTGCTTATTGAGAAATTTATCAATGCATAAGATTATTGTCATACTTTACGGTAGGATTCTTTGAAATTTTTTTTTGTTTTCTAAAAAAATGAAATGGTTTTGAAAGATGTGGGATGTGACAGGAATTTGAGTCGTTCAACAATATGTCATTCTTGAAGGACAAAACCTGAAATTAACTGTTAGTTATGAAATTAGTGAGAGTTCATAAAGAAATAAACATTAAATAAAAAAAGTTCCTACTAATATTTGGCCAACAGATGAGAAGGCAAGGACTTGAATTGGATTTTTCACTAACTTATATTTCTGGCTGAATATTCTGTGTGGCAAGAATTTGCCTTTTTCTTGTACTAACTTGTAGAAGACTAATAGTCATAGTCACTCAAAAATTTTTCTTATTTTACTAATCTTACTGAGAAGTGGAATAGAAATGAAAATAGAAAATGAATTTTCCTTCCAAGTCCAATGTAGTTTAGGACTCAGAATTAGTCTCAAAGTTATGAAATTAAATTTATATAGGAAATGAACACCTTAAAGTTCTCAGGTTGAGTGGCTCTGTATACTATTCATTCTGGACAATTAGCAAACCATGGTGCTTTCTTACCTCTATTTCACCTACTTTACCTTCATTGTTTATTTCTAATGCTATTTATAGTTTGATACTATCTCCAACAACCACAGTTGTCCATATTTTAAAACTTGATTGTTTTATTACAAACATTAGTTTTTTAATATAGCACAGAGAATCCAATGATCTTCAATGATGTTTGCATAACATTTATACAGAGGACAATTTTTGTCTTCAATGATAAGTTAGGTTATTATAACATGATGTTGTAGAGTACCCATGGAAAATCTTCTTACTGTCCCAGAATAAATGCCTAAAGGTCCATAGTCTGACACCAAGTAATGCAAGTGTATTTTCTTGTTTTCCCAGAAGTGACGCCCAGAATCCACATTCTAATGTCAAGTAATGTCAAATTCTAAAATAAAAAACTACCAGCTGTGGGGCCAAACACTTTGAAGAGAGAATTTCTGAAAGGCACTATTTCAGCACAGCTGGAACCATCCGTTATAGCGACCCTCCACTTCTCCACTTCCCCTGGACTATATACAAAGAAGGAAGGCTAGAAGGCATCTTTGAAGGGAATGAGAGTTTGTGGAGCAGCTTCCCACACTCCTCCCATAGGTGAGGAGGAGCATTCAAAATATTCTTTCTGATCCTACATGGGTGAGGATATCAGGACCACTATCCCTTCCACTAAGTTGTGACTTCTGGTCATCCTCATGTAAAATTTTCCAAGCTACAGAACCAGCAGGACACTTGCTGCCCTAAACTTAAAGTTACTGATGAGAGAAGAGAGGGGCAAGAGAGAGGAGAAGAGACAACAACAAGGGGGTATTGTCTGTCTCCCCACTGCGTGATGGGTAAGATTATGTTTCCCACAAGCACAGTGGGTATAGGTTAGAAATTGAGTGAGTTTGCCAGTAGTCTCCAAGAGAGCTACCTACTAGAACAGGAATCCCCAACCATAAGAGGTAATGAAGTGAAATCCCCATGGCAGAAATGGGAAGAGTAAGGGGTTAAGCCTCAGCTGACTCTTCCAAGCCACGGCCATCAAGGGTTAGAATCCATTAGGGCTCTTCACGGAACCAGGAAACATCTGCCCATTAGAAAACAAACATTTGGAGGCCTACCACAGAGAAGTAGCTGGGGAACTGACAGAAAGGGAAGAACAAATTGCCACGGTGGATTTAAGTCATGGAAGAGCATTTCAACGAACAACGGAAACATCAGCCAATTATCCATAGGCAGTTGCACATGGAAACACATTTTGACCCTTCTCCCTCTCTGCCTCCACACCGGAGGACTAAGAGCTTGAAAAAGGACAAGGTAGTAAGAGAGTTTGCTCCACTTCCACCGTTAACACAAGTCCTGAACCACTAGGCTGGACTTGGGGGAAAGGAGAGCTTAAACTGATTAAAAGATTTACGTTCTAAAATAGACTGTTAATAACCAGGAATTTGTATTCTTTTTCTCACATGAAATACCTATGTACATCTCATGTGTGAAAGAAAGTTCTGTTTAATCTGTAACTCTATGGTAACAATTATTTCCTTTCAGTACTTAGAATATATTATTCCACTGTCTTCTGGCTTCCGTTTCTGCTGTTGAGAAGTCAAATTTTAATCTAATTGTTCTTCCTTTGTGATTAATTTGTTTTACCCCCTCATGCTTTAAATAACTCCTCTTTTTTCATTAATGTTTTAATTTCACCACGTCTAGGTGTGTATTTGTTTTAATTTCAGATATCAAATTGAGAAAACTCAATGAATTTTCTCAATTTGATAACATCTGAAGTGGCACTTATCTCTTCAAATATGTCCTTTTCACCATCCTTTCTATTTTATTATTCTGGAACTATTGTTAGGGGTATCTGAAACTCTTCCCTCTATCTTCTCTTTCATATTTTCATGTCCTTCTCTTTGCTGATCCTGGATAATTTTTTTTGCATCAATCTTCCATTGAGTAATTCTTTCTTCAACTGTGTAATGTAGTTGGAGCCTACTTAAAAAAAAAAGAAAAATTCTGGTTGGAAACTCTTAAAAAATTTTTGTTCTTCTTATATTTGCTTTTAATTTTATATTCTGTTCTACCCAAACCCAATGTGTTTTAATGTGTACTTGGGGTTTGTTTTAATCAAGTATGGTAAGATGACAGACATGGAGGAAATCGCCTCAAAGAAAGACTTTCTTACTCACAATTTCCCAGAGAATGGGGCATGCATGCCATGCAGAGCCATGTGGGGAATCACCAGGGTTGATCAGAAGGCAGAAGGAACAAAAGAAAAACAAGGGCAGAGGCTTTATCATGATTTTTGCCAGAAGGAAGGGGTAGGCAAGCTAAGCCAGTTTAGTATTGCATACTTTGAATAATTTGGGGGGGGGGCCTCCGGACTATAAGGTGGTCCCCTATTATTGGGTACCTGGTCTTGGGGTGATTTAAGGCAAAGGGAATCTTGGGTTGGTGTGTGAGAGTTACACAAAAGAGGTGGTTGAGGTTATGGACTCAGGATTATTTGGTTTGAATATGAAAGGCATGCTCATAGGCAAGTCCTTAGCTAGCTCTAGGAATTAGGTAGCCCTGGGAGGGGCAGTCTTCCAAGGATCAGCAAGGCCCCAAGATGACAAAGTATCATACAATTTTAAAACAAACAAATAAACAAATATAATACCCAAGGCTAGATGGGCAAGTATTCTCAATATCTTCTTCTGTAAGGGGATTTCCCCTCATGTTCAGTCACTAGGGTATTGTCCTCTGGGAACTGGGCTCTCAGATTTTTGAAGTTATCTGTGACTCAGACCTCTATGAAATTCAGGCCCGTGGTTTGCCTCCAGCCTGTGCCACAGGCCTTAAAAAATCCAGGCTCGGGCGCCTGGGTGGCTCAGTTGGTTAAGCGACTGCCTTCAGCTCAGGTCATGATCCTGGAGTCCCTGGATCGAGTCCCGCATCGGGCTCCCTGCTCGGCAGGGAGTCTGCTTCTCCCTCTGACCCTCCCCCCTCTCATGTGCTTGCTCTCTCTCATTCTCTCTCTCTCAAATAAATAAAAAATCTTTAAAAAAAAAAAAAAATCCAGGCTCAAGGTTACTAACAATTAGCAGGTGCTCTCTGGCAAACACGGACTCTAGTGCTCACTTACTGTTCTGGATATGTGGGGGGTTTTGTTGTTGTTAATTCTGCCTTCTGATGATTTTTCTTAATTTACTACAATTTTAAAAACATTTTCACATTTAATTCATTATTTCAGGCATTCTCTGCTCTACTAGTCAAACATTTTGCTAAAATTAAAGTCTTTGGGATACCTGCGTGGCTCAGTTGGTTGAGTGACCTACTCTTGGTTTCAGCTCAGGTCTTGATCTCTGATCTCACCTTTGGGCTCTGAGGGTGGAGTCTGTTTCAGATTCTCTCTTCCTCTCCCACTGCTCCTCCCCTCCATTCGCTCTCTCTCTCTCTTTCTCCAAAATAAATAAATAAAATCTTTAAAAAAATTTTTAAAATAAAAAATAAAGTCTTTGATTTACCCTTTAATGTCTCTTTGCTTGTTAAAGGTTATTCTTAAACTCTATTAAAAGCAAGAAAAAAAAAATCCTAAAATACTATCTAATGAAATTTCAATTTGGATTTTTTTCAGGCTTTCAAATAGTTTTGTACATTTTGAGCGATTGCCATGAAAGTGAAGCTACTTGAATTTTTGAATAAATGTTTTGTAATTTTTATTTTCTCTAAGAAATTGAAAACCTTTCCAGTGTTTCATACCTTGCAATCTGAAATTTAATTTTTAAAATGTGAGAACATCTGTCTTCCCTTTTCAATATTGAAACTATTTTTGTAAAAGATGTCAATATTTCTTAACATACAGATCAAATTTTTTGCTCACCTTAGAACAGAGAAGTCATCGACCTTATCTTCTGAATATTCAATATCCTCTAAATGGGCAGTAAGAAAACATTTCAAAAGCCAACCAAAGCCAATCTGTACACATTAGATAATAATATAAATGTGTAGTACATAAACTGTTATCAGGAAATAAAATTTGAATTACATAGGATATTACCTGCAATTTAAATACCATATTAATTTTGTCACTTCGCTTTAATTTCAAGGTCTGATAATACTAAAAAATACAAAAAGCTGATCCTACAACTCTATTATCGTGAGACAACTATGCTTGATTGTTCACAGTTCAACAAATTAAACTAAAACTGTTAGTTTAATTTATTGATTCATTTTTTAATTTTAATTAAAATACCTGAGAGTTCCTAAGAGTCATTTCAGCATTTTTATGTTACCAAATGATGTTGGGAATTCAAGCAACTATTATCATTAATTAACCATCATTTGCATTTTCTTAGAGGAGTCAAGCCAGATCTGAGAGCTAACTAGCAAGCAGGAAGCTTGGGAAAGGCTGGTTTAACAAAAGGGATATGAAGAAACATGTTGTGTATTTCATGTCTATTCCAACATCATTTGCCAATTAAGTTATCTGCCTTGTGAGAATTAAAGTATTCTAGTCTATTTATATCAAGATTAGCCGGCAGAGGAAAGAGGAAGAGAAGAGATACTGAATAACCAAATTTTCCTTCTGTAAGAACTTGGGTCAGTCTCAATAACAATCAAAGATGCGCAATTTAAAACAAGATATTTTTTTGCCTCTCAGATTAGCAAAGAAAACAGTGTGATAATACCAGGGTTAGACTAAGTGGAAGTAAAAAAGATGGTTTTTCGCCCAGTTTAAATAGAAATTGCTAAAAGCCACAGGACAAATTGACATCATATATCATTAAAAACCTTTTAAAATGTGTATATTCTTTAGTCAACTCAACTTTCAGAACTTTTTCCTAAACAAAACAAAACAGAGGTGTAAAAATGTAGATACACAAATGTTTGTAATTGTGAAAGTTTCCGACAGGAGTGAGGTCCTTTACTAAAATCAGATGAAGGAATTTGCATAGTTCTGCTCTTTGGGGAAAGACATGCCTACCAATGAGTTGACTCTTAAGTCACCTGCAAGTAAACCTTTCCTTATGATGGACTCCCATTAGCCTGCTTCTTGCATGGGTGTTTCCTGCCTTTACTAAAAACTGATTTCTGCAGTTCATCACCTCAATATTCACCTAAAATTTATTATTAATAACTTATATGCTGTGTACTCCCAATTTTTATTCTATTTTATTTTTATATCTTAGATTTTCTGGCTCTGATTTTCTTGTAACTTAAAAATTTATTTCTACAGTTTTAATACAAAAACTTTATATTCTTAAAAACTACTTTTAGTCTTAATAACCTCTTTCTTAACTTTTTACTTATTAGACCTCACTTCTTATCTTGAATCTATTTATTTTCAAGTCTATTTAATTTTTGTAATTCAATTGCTTTTTTTATATTTTAAAATTAATATTTTTTCTTTGGGATAAATTCTCTTACCTTAAAATTATACTCTAATTCTGCTTCTATTGTTTTTAGACTTCACCCAATTTAAATGTCTGTTTTTCCATTTATTATTATATTTTAATTTTTTTTTTCTCTCTTGTTGAACAACCTCATTTTCTGGCTCATATTCAAGAGGAGAATCCTGGCCCTGCCCACCCCTTCAGTCCATCCACATGAAGAGATCAGGTTACTTTGTTGCGGCTGTCCTTATTAAGTTCTGCTTTCACAGGAGAAGGTGGGTTTTGCTTGCCAGCTCCATTGAAACTTAACTGGTAATTAATTTGAAATGTAACTGGCAACATGTTGCAACTGCAATCCTATTCTTAACAAAGGCTCATTTGAAAGAAACATGACTGACTGAAGACTGGGGAAAAGTTGTGCAATCCTTCCATGTCTAAGTGCTGCAGTGTGAATCCCTGGATGAAGTCAGATCAGAAAGCCTGCACCTGAATTTATAGTATTCTGGTATTATCTAGATTGATCATACTAAACTTGGTGTTCTCTCATTGGTCTATTTCAAATAATTTTATAAGAAATTGCCCTATGAAAGTGTTGATATATCTATGGTTGAGAAGTTGCCAGGATCATAGTGTCCTGGGAATAACTGCTTTGTTTTTGGTTTTGTATGGCTATTGATACGGTCAGTTCTTGTCATACTGACCCTCTGAATTGTGTAACCCACATTTTTTTTCCTTTTTGTTGGCTGCTAGAGAACACAGAGTCAAAATCATGGCTCATGTCCAACAAGCACACAGTATCTCTTGGCAAATATTTTACTACTCACTTCTAGTTTCATTTTATTTCTCTCATTTCAGTATTCCCTCTGCAGTGATTTTCTTAGTTACATATTTTTATTTTATCCGGATATATTACATGCGTTGTTATACTTCACCTTAAAGAATTTCAACATCTGAAATACTCTGAAGGAGAGAGAAGCAGAAATGATCAGCATTATAACCCCATTTTACACATTAAAAAACCAGAACAATGTGATAATAATAGGAAGCCAGTCAGTAGCAGAACTGAAATTGGAACAGCCACCTTCAAGTTATAAAATGACTTAAAATTCAAGAATCCAAAGCCATCAGACTCTTCCTGTTATAATTGCCAGATTTCCATCAACACTGGGGATCAACCACCAGTCAGAAATAATCAAATTCTTTGTGCTGTTTTCTCTACTTTATTTTGAGTAATATTAAAGTTCCAGAAATATCAGCCCAGGCAAATCCAGCAAGTATAAGTAACTAAAAGTGTTAGCTCCCACCTCTTTGCCATATGTTCAGAAAAATCTCAGACATGTTCAACTTGATGTTTTGTGAACCACCCATCTAGAAACATTGCAAACTTTACTGGGGGCGGGGGGTGTTTGGCAATTTTAAAGTATGCCAGTTTAGTCAAGGATATGTAGAGGAACATAAAAGAAAGATTCATTTTGCCATAAAGATTCAATTTTGCCATTTAATATTAAACAAAATACTTAAATAATACTTGTAAATATTTCAGGTAGTGGATGAAATGATTCTAGCAGACCCAATATCTAAGCCACAAAACTTGGAAATTCAACCTCTGCTCCATAGAACTTTATATTTGTTTTGGAGCTTAATACTGTATAAGTACCAGCCAGAGATTTTTCTTCAAGACTCTCTTTGTTTTCTTCTCTGATTATAGAAGTAACTACTCTTATTGTAGAAAATTAGAAAAGCAAAAAGGATAGAAATAAAAATGAAAACTTAATAGAAATCATTCTAGCTAACATTTTTTCAGCATTTACTTAGTATAAACACATAGATTTGTGCATCTTACACACATTTTCTCTGCCTCCCAACAATGCTGCAAAATAGATATACTGTGTAGCTCTATTTTATGGCTGGAGAAAACAACACTCAGTGAGTTGGGTTAAGTGATTAAGTGAATGAACCACTAATTATAAAAGTTGTAAGTGGCATTTGATGCATTACATTCCAGTTTTTATTCATTTATTCATTTGCAATAAATAATGGATGGATAGATATAGACAAGGAGACAGATGGATAGATAGGTAGGTGGATAAGTAGATAGAGAGATGATAGGTAGATAAATGGATGGGCAGATACAGATATTTTTCTTATTGTTAGGACAATCATGTTTGGAACCTGATTCTGCCACATACAATCACATCATAAGTAATTTTTTTGTGTCTTGAAATTTTACGAAAAATTTAAAAGCCTGCTGAGTCAGTTTAAATTACATCCAGCTGGAAGGGACAGCAAACCTAACAGATAAGCTTAGCATTTAAAACATGTAAGTGCTTATCTACCTACAAGAATTCTGGGGGGTAGGCAGATGTGAGGCAGGCTGGTCGTCCCAGGATGCCTTTAGCAATCTAGCCCTTTCCGTATTTCCCCATGCTGTTCTCAGTACACAGAAGCTCATCCTCCTACTGTCACCTCACCATCATATAGTGGTGCCACGTCTGTAGCTGCCATGTTTCAGAAAAGAGAAAAAGAAAGAGGGACATGCCCAGAGGTGGTGTGCCTCAGAAGCCCAGCTCACCATTAGCCATATCTGGTTCATACAGTATTTCAGTGAACTTACTACTGCTTAACAAATCATCCCAATACGTAAAGGCTAGAACATCAACAAAATGGCAGGCAGCTGCCAAATGGATGGGTTTTACTAGGGAGAGTTAGTCCCTGCTCTGAGTGACATTAGCTGGGCCAGCTCCACTGGGGCTGGAGGACCCAAGATGGCTTCACCTAGAAATTTGGCAGTCAGCTGGGGTGGCTAGAATGACTGGGGTTTGATCTGGCCTCTCCTATTTATAATTCCTCCAGGATCCTTCTCTCTCTCCTCATAAACTGTTTCTAGTTAGACAGTTGGAATTCTTTACATGATGGCTGGCTTCCAAGAGCATGAAAAAAGAGAAGCTGCAAAGTTTATTGAGACCTAGGCCCAGAAGTCAACCGACATCGCTTTCACACAGTCTACTGGCCAAAGCAAATCACAGGACTAGTCCAGATTTAAGGATAGAAGACTTTTGCCTCTTGATGGAAGAAGGGGCATATATATAGAGGAATGGAAGAACTTGTTGGTGGCCATCTTTGCACTAATCCACCAAATGTAGATACTCCTATTCCAGTTACTGTTTTAAAAAAAATTGTAGTAGGGGGTGCCTTGCTGGCTCAGTTGGAAGAACATGTGACTCTTGATCTCAGGGCTGTGAGTTCAAGCCCCACATTGGGTGTAGAGATTACTTAAATAAACAAACTTAAAAAATAATCTGTAGTAGATCAAAGGGTATTCAATCAACAATGAGTCTGCCTTAATTAAAATCTTTTTTTTTTCCAAGGAATTCCCATTCTCTCTCTCTCTCTCTCCCACTGCACCCACCCCCCTTCTAGTTTTCTTATTCTCTGTCACTCTTGCTTTCTCTGCAACACACACATACACATAATCACCTAAGATAAAATATTTTTTTTAAAAAAAGATTTATTAAAAATTAAATATAGAGTTCCCCCCTTTCCCTCTCTCTCTCCCTCTCTAAAAAGCAAAAGGGGGTGCCTGGGTGGCTCAGTCAGTTAAGCATCCAACTCTTGGTTTCAGTTCAGGTCATGATCTCAGGTCTTGAGATCAAGCCCCTAGTTGGGCTCTGAGCTGGGTGGGGAGCCTGCTTAAGATTCTCTCTCCCATTGGGTGCCTTGGTGGCTCAGTCAGTTAAGCATCTGCCTTCTGCTCAGGTCATGATCCCAGTGTCCTGGGATCAACTCCGCATCAGGCTCCCTGCTCAGCGGGGAGCCTGCTTTGCCCTCTGCCTGCCACTGCCCCTGCTTGTGCTCTTTCTCCCTCTCTGTCAAATAAATAAATAAAATCTTTTTAAAAAAAAGATTTTCTCTCTCTCCCTCTGCCCTCCCCCCTAAAAAAATTAAATATACAGTAAATACAGTTTAATCTTAACTAAAGATAGAAAAAAAAATCACACACAAAATTTTCTGTGTGTAGTTGGGCTATAGGTAATCTTTTTGTTATTTTCTCAGTATTTTCTGATTTTCCATAATAATATTGTTACTTTTGTATCAGAAAATAATAATAAATGCTCTTTTCTAAAAGCTAATTTTTTACTAATGGTATAATATTCCATTACATAGATGCAAAAAATTACATACACATTCCCTTATAATTGGATATTTAGGCTGTTAATATTTTTTCCCATTAAATCATGCAAAGATAAATGTATTTGAATAAATATAAATTTCTTTTCCTAGAAACTATTTTCCAAGAAATGTTATTTTCGTTTAGACTTTGACCAGTAATGTATAAAACAGTCTAAGCATATCTTCAGCACCATTGGGTATTTCAGCATTTTAAAAACTCATGGCAATTTATTTTTCCTTGCATTTTTTATTATTAGTGAGCTTGAAATTTTATAAAGCACATTTATTGGCCATTTGTATATTTTCAGGTCTGAATTGTCTGCATCCTTTCCAGTTTTTCTGTTGGAACTAAGATGTTTTTCATTTATCATTAAAAGTCTTCATACAACAAACATATTATATATGGTAGTTTTCATATGTATACTTGCGTAGTTTTCAATATGTATACAATATGCATGACAACTCTAGTTATCAGTTTGTATATAAAGTAATCTGGGGAGAGGAAAAAAATGGATTCCCTAGTCTATATCACTGGTTTTCAAATCAGGTGTGTGTGTGTTCAGGTCAGGAGGAGAGGGCTTACATGAACTGGGCTTTTAAAAATCCCACGAAAATTACTGCTGTAGATTAGTTTTATAATGAAGAAGTTTTAGTCTATGAATAATAATTCTTAGATTTGTGCTTGTTATCATTGCTCATTCTATTCAAGCCAAACGCAGGATTATATTGGAGGTCTTTTTTTGAAGAATCTTTTGCAAGGTTGGTAAAGGGGAGGCAGGAATAAAACATTGTTTTCTAAAAATAGTGACATTTACTTATGAAATTGTGGCATTCTGAACAAGTATACTCTGGGTAATTTAAGGGCTCAAATCCAATAGTTTGTTTTTTTAAAAATCTGCTTTATTTAACATTAAAAAGTGTGTTAAACAGAAAAGCCAGGTCATTCCTCCTTGGCTAGTACTAATGGCTAAACGTTGTATAATTTACAAAGCGCTCTTTGCATACTTAAAAATAATGAGATGATACAATCAAATTAAGTGTATTTTTATTCCTTACAATGGAACAAATTTATCCTATGTATTCATAAAGAAAGATTCTAGCATGCTTGTGACATGTAAATTGTCTCATGAGCATAAAAAAACTCTTTGTTATTGCCATTAATATGGACAATTAACACACAGTTAATTGGGTTACATTTGTTTAGCTTTCAAAAATTACAATGCGGAAATTCTATGCTGATAGAGTACTATATCATAAAAGGAACATGATAGAATGTATCACTCAGGTGCAGAGTTTTAGATTAGTGGGGTACAGTACTACTGTATTGGATATACAGGGCCTAGAGGAGAATAAAGGGGAAATAAATGGAAAATTTTCTTATGTAATATTATCCACCAGAGGGAGCATAGACAGTCAAAAAGAATATAAATAATAACTAAGGTTGACCATTAGACTAAATAGATTTTCCCCTAGGCTTCAGTATTAAAAAGAAAAAGAAGATTTCCTGAATGACACCAGCCGTATTTTAGAGAAACAAAATGTCATAAAAAATCAGATAGCATTTTGAACAGTGCCTTTGTGGCTATATTTGTATTTTGAATCAGGCCTTTCATCACAACAAATGATAAATAAAATATGAAACCTTTGCTTCACACATTGATAGCCAAATGCTTATATAATGCATGCTGAAATTATTTTTCACTTTACACAGTAAATCCAAACCAGATAAGAAAAAAGCACCTATTTTTAAAGTCTATAGCCTCATTTAATCTAGGCAAATGTGAACAGGAGAGAAGTAGTTGCTAAAAGATGACAAAGTTCACCCAAACCAATGAAATTTTAAAACATCCCAAAGTGAACAGAGCCAGAGACTCCACCAGCTGATGCTGCCTTATGAGCTTACCTGCATAGGAAGTGATTCCAATGGCTGCAGAACTGCCTTTCAGAGACGCCAGGGTTTTGAAAAGAATGTAAACCATATTGTGGTCTTACAAGGTCAATATTGAAAGTATTTCTGAGCACATTGCTGTTTTATCTTTTTCTTATGCATTATCTCGAAGTTTCTGGTTTCCATCTTTTTCTATCACTCAGTAAATGTTGAGATCGTCTTCAGTGACCCTTCTATAACTAAAAAGCGTTATTAAATATAATTATTACAGTGTTATGACAGTTGCTGGCCCCCTTTCTATATGTTTACGGAGCTGCCCATGGTTACACAGATGGTAGTGTTGAAGCCTGTGTTCCCATTCTGTCGGGTAACTGGACCTAACTCATAATACGTGTGATTGCCCTAAGCAATCCTCCATCTCGGCTTTTCCAGTTAAGATCAGAGTCTCTCTGCAACCAGTAACTATTTTCCCTTTGTGCTTCACAGGGGTCAAGAGCTCACATTCACCACTATTTCAGATAGTTGTGAAGGATGTATTTTGTTAAAGAAATTTGCTTGAATTTGTGAACATTCTGAAGGAAATTCTTTTTTTTTTTTTTTTTAAAGATTTTATTTATTTATTTGAAAGAGACAGAGACAGCGAGAGCAGGAACACAAGCAGGGGGAGTGGGAGAGGGAGAAGCAGGCTTCCCGCGGAGCAGGGAGCCCGAGGCGGGGCTCGATCCCAGGACCCTGGGATCATGACCTGAGCCGAAGGCAGACGCTTAACGACTGAGCCACCCAGGCGCCCCTGAAGGAAATTCTTAAATACAGAAAGCACTAACCTGTCTGGTACTACTTAATCTATACAATATATGTATATAATATTATGTATATATGTATCTACAGTTTCCTATCTGATATTGCTAATACTCACTATAGCTGTTAGTAGAGTTGTACACTGATAATCAGCATAAGATTGGTTGTGTACTTTTGTAAATAACCAAGAGATATTTAATTAACATTTGACAGATGAATGAATTAATAAATGATATTGAAGTTTGGGCCTTGAAACCATTTTGATTATGAGATGACTTATTACTGGGTCAATAACTAATGAATCGTCTAACATTAAAGGTAGTTATTTTATTTTACTTTATTGGAACACTACTAAAACATATCTGAATTCTGAGCAGTGGTATTAAGCATGTCTCAGTTTATTTTATCGGCTCCAAAACATACAGCTAAAGGTACTAAAGGAAGTATTTCAAAATCACATTTAGGAATAATTCAAAAAGCTAAATCAAAAGGGAATTCACTACTACGAAAAAAGCAAGTTAAAGGTGTTTTTAGCATGTTAAATCTAATTATTCCGGTTTTTATCAGATTACTAACTGAAGTATGTAAGTTTCAGGGCACTGAATTTTGAAAATGCTCTGAAACTTAGGGTATATGCTAAAATCAGAAAGTAATGAAAAAATATGTAAAATAGCAGTTTAGTTTATGTTATAACAGGCATTTGAATGTGAAATTTTGTTCTTTTTCATGTGATGTTGTTTCTTCTCATTATTTTATACCCAACAGCCTGAGCTTCAGTACCAGCTGACCCCCAGGCAAGAAAGACAGTACGGCACAGTAATTTGTAAAGTAAAGCTAATTTTTGGTGAATCATCCAAGGAATTCATTGCTTCTCAACATTTCAAATTAACCTTTTCATGTCACACATTATTAGAAATAAATCCAATTAAATTACATAGCTTCTGTGAAGTAATTTCCCCTCAAGATGCCATTTCCATCTCTCCAGGGAAAACGACATTTTAAAAACCTAAAACTAAAACTAGAGAAATTTTAATTTTAAACTTTGTGTAACGCAAATATATGTGTTGCATTTAACGCTATTACTTTCTCATGTCTGTCATGTGAATAGCTCATCCAATCAAAAATACCCAAGAGCGGGGCTTCCCACAGACCTGATTTCCCCACACAAAGGAGGCATCGTAGCCACTGAGGTAAGAAGCATCTGAAGAAATTTTACATCTTGCATCCTCTTATTTCTTTTAACATTAATTTCCTCTTTCCTTTTGGTACTAAGAACCAAAAATAATCAAGGAAAGTGGCAAAATAAGATGATGAATAAAAGGAAGAGAAAGTAGCAATAAAAGATGATAAGTGATAAAGGGACTAACTACATTTTTAACTCTACTAAATGCATTTTTTTAAAGTGCTCAAAACAAAACAAAGACCTGTAAGGACACCCTTAGCCTGCAGACACTTTGCCCCTGTTCCTTTCCTGAGGCCTGATAGATTATCTGGAGATGTAACTGATCTCACATTCCACAGTTGGGATCCAGAGAAACATTTATTTTGTAACATTCACTCAGGGCTATAAATGTCCTTGAACTTTAGTAATTGTGTCCTTGTTTTCAGATCAATGGACATTTTTGAGCACCAGGTATTGCTAGGTGCTGTATCTTGTGGACAGAAAATGTGTTCTACATATGGTTAGACTATCTGAATTTGAGCTCGGGCTTGACACTTGCTAGCCTGCCATCTAGGACCCATCCTTTAAATGCTCTAAGTCTTACTTACCTCATCTGTAAAATGGGGATACTATCTACCCTGGGAATGTCGACTAATGAAGGTTAGATGCATAAATTATCTTGTCCATTGGAAAACACTAAGCAAGTAACTATTATTATCATACCTCTAGTACCATAAAAAAATGTCTTATTTATTGTTTTTAACTGGTTAAGGTCTTCAGTATAATGTGAATCTTGTACACAGTGCTTGACAAATAGTGGATAAATGAATACATTCATGAGTAGCTCATAGCAATGAAAAACTACCTCACTAAAGAGAACAGTGCGAGGTAGAGCTACAGTGGGATTCCAGTCCCCATTTGCTGCTAATCCCTGGACCCTCTCTGGAGACTGTGTTGCCCAGTAGACACAGAGACCTGGTTTGGAGATGGGCTGTGCTCCCCGAGAGCAACAGAATAATTAGAACCAGATAGTAGCGAAGAAGGACACTTAGCTCTTGCATGTAGACTTATTTCCACGCTGGTATTGTATTTCTGGGATTTTGTTCCACGCTGGTAGACGGGATAGAGAATAAAATGGAATGTCTTCCCTTCACATTCATTCATTCACATTCATCTATTGAATAAAATTTGTACTGTTACCTACACTAGCTGTTAGTAAACCTTGACCTCTAAGGAGTAGCTGATTCCATTTTTTAGACAATCAGATTCTATTTAATGTTACCAATTTAAATTCTATAGCCATTAATGAACACGTTAACTATTCTCATTTCCTTTTGTAAATCTGCCTTTTTTACCTCCTACTACACGATTCCTTTAGCAGAATAAAAGCAGTCAAAAAGCATTTTTTTTTCAACTATTGCTACTTGCCTCAATATCTTCATGAACAAATGTACACATCCTTTACTATGAAGCTGTAAAACGGAATTAAGAGATATCCTCTGGCTATTTTTATTCTGAGACTTTAAACAATAGCACACCAACTTGAAAGGCATGTCAGTGAGAGATGAGCAAATATGAACCAGTGTAGCTCAAATAAATATATACTTGAGTTCCTACTATGTGTCAGGCTCTAGGCCAGGCATTTGGGATAAAAATATGAGTAACAAATGTTCTTTGTTCATGAAGAACTTATAGATAAATGTGTATTATTACTTAGTTAACTATATATAAGATGGAAAGCAGTGAAAGGGACAGAAGGAAACTCAATAAAACCCAGAAGCCAGAAAACTCAACGACGGAGGGTCAAAAGGGAAAGGCTTCAACTCCATATAGGATAGAAGGGTGAGGGTGGTAAGAGCTCCCAGTGTCATTACATTTCTGGGACTCAGTTTCCTCATTTAGGAAAGTAAGGAACTGGCTCAGAACGCTTTGATGACGCTGTGATTTCAGTAGTTTTAAAATATGTGCACAGCATCTTAGATTCTCCCTTCACAGAGTGGAGCCTCATTCTCCTCCCTTTTGAGTGTGGGCTGGGCTTAATGACTCACTACGAACAGACGATGGCGCAAGTGACTGGGAATAAGTCATAAAAGGCGTCGCCTGCTTGCCCCTTGCTCTCTTTATAAAAAAATTATTATTAATAGATTGTTTCTTTTATTTAAGAGGATAGAGTATTGCTCTTCAGTTGGCAGAAAGTAAGTTCTTCTTGCTCGTTTGGATTGCTAATTCTGGGAGAAGCTAGATACACGTAAGCAACCCTACGGAGAGGCCTACCCGGCAAGGACCGGGGGCCTCCGGCCAGAAGTCACGTCACTGAGCCGCCTTGGAAACAGACCCGCCGGCTCCGTCAGACCTTCAGCTGGCCACAGCCCTGGCTCACATTTTTACTGTCATCTCCAAGGAAACCCTGAGCCACAATCACCTAGCTAAGTCATTTCTGGTCTCTAAACTTTCAGAATCTTTATGAGATAATAAACATTTGTTCTTTTAAGCTGTTAGGGTTTGAGGGTAATTTGGTACAAAGCAATAGATAACTCATACAATGACACTGGTGTATAAATTAATAATGTTATATAATGAAAAAAATACTATAAATAAATAATGAGTAATAATTTTATATTTTGGCATAGAGAGTTTGGGAAATTAGTAGGAGTTTTTCCTTACAAAACCATAGAAGACTAAAAGCAAAAGATACAATTCTGTTAGAATTGGACCATATAACTTGATCATAGTCTCGGCTTTGACCCTGCACACAGCAAGAATGCAGCCCACTGGGGTAGTTCATGATCATACAACTTTTTATGAGCCTGCCTGGCACTCAGTTAATATTTGTTGAATGAGGGAGCAATGGAAAATGACAAGGAAATGTGTTAGTTTGGGGATAGGGTGAACACCAATGTTAGAGAAGACCTATTTTGGCCAGACACTGTGATAAAGAGTTCACATGAATAAACAAAGAAGTACTTATATTATTCAAGACAATTGATATGCAAATATCCAGAGCCTAAAACTAATTTGGAAAGAGGGAGAATGTAGAAAAGGAAACTGATGGAAATAAAATCCTCTCAGGCAGAGCAGAAACAGTGATTTTATGAACCCAAGATAATCCTAGAAAATGTGCCTTATCAGTGTCTCAAATAGAAGAATTTCCCCTAGGCTATGTGATTTTCCACAAAGAAAAAGAAAACTTAGTAAATGAGTGTGAATTCATGAAATACAGTTTTAACCAGTGTTTATTTAAAACTATTTGATGCCCAAAACAATTACATGAATAAGGCCTGTTTGCTTACCGTTATCCTTAATGTTGCCAATATAATCATGTATTATTTTTCAAAGGTTTGTACTTTATCTCAGCGTATTGAGCTAAAGCCACAAATAAAGACACAATAAGGGTGATGATAAATTAAAATTTAAAGATGTTGCAATATTTATTGGTTATATACAAAAATGTTTTACTTAAACCGTGTACTTTAAAAATTTATAAATGTATATTCCATTAAATGTCACCTCGATTAGGGTCTAAATACATCATTAGAGTTCTGACAGAAGAGATTTGGGCTTCAAAACAGACCCAATTATCAACTCTCATAGCCTTTCGTTTTTACCTTTAATTGGAATAACGGGCATCACTCTTGCTTCTTATTAGGACTAAATGTTCACACACCAAATGACTTGAGGTAGAAGAGAATTTATTTATTTATTTATTTATTTTTGCAACTCAGATTCCTTCAAATACTAGAACCTATACACACCTATCTAACTTGAATTATGCCTTTTTATCTAAACAATAGTAGCAATTAAAAACAAATAAATTGAGGGACACCTGGGCAGCTTAGCAGGTAGAGAATGTGACTCTTGATCTTGGGGTTGTGAGTTCAAGCCCCACGTTGGGTGTACAGATAACTTAAAAATAAAATCCTGAAAACAAACAAACAAATAAATTGAACTATAATCTCTGTAAAAATACTGAGCACACATTGCTTTGTCTTAAAATTGAGCGTGAGGATATTAAAATACTGAGCACACATATCTGATATTCCTGCTCCAGCTCACTCACAGGCTGTACCTAAAAGAAATATGAGGCACACGTGGGTCATTTATAGACGACTTTCAGAACTGCCCCCTCGTACTTTGCTATTTTTCCTTGTTCTTCTGTGCTGAACCTTCACCTGCTCCCTGGTTCCCTTGTGTTCCGCCCAACACACTGATTGGCTGCCGTCCCACTTCCAGACTTTTGGCTCCATTCCCTATACTCCAAACCACAGTTCTTCTTCTGCACATCATCTCAAATTACACTGATAAGGAGCTCTCTCTTGTGGAAATGACTCCATCCCTTCTACCATACATACGACCCTCCTCACAGCTGATATTTGCCAGGTCTGGCCCACGGAGTAGGCACAAGGTATTACAGGTTTGGCATACGTATGTGAAGGATTATCTGCCCATGGTGTGCACACTGTCATCCGACCTTCCCAGTAAAACTGGGCCTTCTGCCATCTCCAGTCCTCTCTCTGTACCTCTTTTTAAAGAGATCCTGTCTCTGAAAGTGCTTTCTTCAATACTTCTCTCAAGTGCTAGATTATTCAAACCCCCAGAGCTAGAGAATAAGAGCCATTGTACATTCAAATATACACATGCCTTATTCATGACAGGAAGCTTCCACACCTCAGAAATAATTAAAACAAAAACAAAAAAGCAGAAGTTGGAAACTTGGCAGCCAATATTAACGGTTTGTCCATCCCTGATATACACACACAGACAATCCAAAGTGCATTGAACTCAAGCAATGATTGATAGGAGCTCATAACAAAATCCTTGGACCTTCTTCAACCTGACATGAACTACTTGGAAGGGAAAAAAAAAAAAACAAGAAAAAATGACTCTGAGATCAATATTTTCTATCGGTGGAAGGAGCTTGTAAGAAACCATAGAGGAAAAAAACAAAAACAAAAAAACCTTGCCCATGGCCTGTGAGTGTTTTGTCTTTACAAGGCCACATGCCAGTGTATTCCAAGGACTTTGAAGGTTGTGCAGAGCAATACAGAAGGAGGGGAGCAACAATTATATTTTGAGCCCCCTCTCTGTGTTGGGAGCATCAGTGTTTTGCCTTCAAAGACCTTACTTTCTCATGGAAAATACAGAGAAAAACCAAATGAAGAAGTTTAGAACACACGACAGGCAGTGTTAGTGCTGTTAAAAATAAAAAGGAAAAAGAAAAAAATTGAGCAGGTTGGGAAGAAGGAGTGTGGCAAGTCCTGTTAGGCGAAACATGGGGCCTGGGAAGGCTTCTTTTAGGAAATGATATTTCAACAGAGGCCAGAATGAGATGAAGAAGAGTGAGCTGTGCAGAAGTGTGGGGAGAATTTCAGGCGGCAGGAAAAATGAATGGAAAAGTCCAGGGCCAAGAACATGTGTGGAGGGTTTAATGAATAGAAAAAGAACCAAAGTATCTGCAACAGAGAGAAAGGAGAAAAGGGGTAAAAAATTACGTCCTAAAGGTAGTCAGAGGCCAGATTGCACAGGCCCTTGTAAACTGTGGTAAGGGCTGTAGAACTGTTTTTCCCCCCAAGTGCCCTCAGAAGCCATTCTGGGGAGCTTTGATTATTGGTCCCATTTTTTTCACTTGCTTGTAATAGGATGATATACTTACACACATCCTAGGCCATAGTCCTTTGCAGTCCCCTCCCACGTGTGTAACGTGTATTTCCTCACACCATTGACACATACGCCTTGCTTTGGTCAATGGAATTTGACTAATGTGACACAGACAGAGGCCTCCATGTGCTCACATGGGTTGTCTTGGCTTCTGGAGCTCCCCTGATTCCATTTGAGGAGTAGGCTCTAGGCTGTCACTGCCCCGTCAGCAAGGGTCCCAGGAAAAGATTCACGGAGCACACCAGAACCCATCCCGAAGCCTGAAGCAGAGTCACCCCAGCTGACCCGCGGGCAAGTAAAACGAATGCTTAATGTTGTAAACTACTGAGAGTCAGAGTGGTTTGTTTGTCAGGCTTATTGAAGCGAGAGCTGACTAATACACCACTGGAGGGTTTAAATCAAAGGAAGACAGTAATCGGACATATTTTAAGAGGACCACTCTGACAGCTGTTTAAAGAATAGAAGGAAGAAATACACGAGTGGAAATAGAGCAATTCGGGGGCCACTGCAAGAATCCAGCTGAGCAACGACGGTGGCTAGATGGGGGTGGGGGGGTGGGGGGCACAGATAGTGGAGCTGAGGGGATTTGGGGATGACTGGGAGGACATGAGTTGTGAGATAAAGAAAGGAGTGTGACAACACTGTTGTACAGCAATTTTATCATCCAACTTGTTATTTTATCCAGCCCACCAGCCCAGCCTACGTTGCTAAGCACAAAAATCAGCATATAAAGAGTGTTTTTGTCAACTGCCATACATTCAGTGACTATAGTTGCTATAGCAGCCAAGCAAGTCTCTCTGGGCAGCCAGGTGCAAACCAAATTGTCTTCGAGAATCCTGGAGCTGAATAGGGAGATTTTCTCTAATACCACATGACAAACTTCATCATTGCCTTTTTATTTTTTTTAACAAGAATATCTAAATCAGGATGCTATCTATGGCTTAGTACATAATTCTCTTTTTCTGAAAGCAACTCTGTTTTTCCATTTTGCAGTTTGTGGTTTGTGCTGAGAGTTTTACAGGTATTGCTGTTTCAAGAGGTCATTCAGCCAAATGCTAGGACATCTCCCTCCTCAGCTGAATGGGTACCTAGCCTTGGGTTTCAGAAATGGCTCAGACCAGTGTACAGTCCTCATTCACAGCAAGGGCTTTTGACTCAAAAACGTATCTTCTCTCCTACCTAGGAAACCAAGTCAGAGAGTACTGGAGCCTCAAGGACCACCTGGCCTCTCTCGTCACACTTCGTTCAAGCGTGGAGCCAAACTAAACCTGGAAGTTTGATCCTGCCTCTCTTCCCATATGGCTCACCCTGGCATTCCTTTCACTAAAACCAAGATTTCCTACTTGCACAAAATACACCCAGCTCAGGAACTCTTCTTGTACTCTGCTGGTGGGAATGTAAATTGGTACAGCCATTATGAAAACGGTATGGAGGTTCCTCAAAAAATTAAAAATAGAACTACCGTATGATCCAGCAACCCCACTTCTGGGAATATGGCCAAAGGAAATAAAATCAGTATCTTGAAGAGATATTTGCACTCCCATGTTCATTACAGCACTACTCACAATGACCAAGATATAGAATCAACCTGAGTCTCCATGAATGAATGAATGGATAAAGAAAATAGGTTATATATGTATGTATATATATATATATATATATATATATATTATATATATAAGATGGAATATCATTGAGTCTTAAAAGAGAAGGAAATTTTGTCATATGCAACAATATGGATGAATGGATGAAACTTGAGGGCATATGCTAAACGAAATAAGCCAGGCACAGAAATACAAATACAAAATACAAATACTTCATAATCTCACTTATGTGAGAAATTCAAAAGAGTAAAACTCATAGAAGTAGAGAATAGAATAGTGATTGCCAGGGGCTGAGCAGTGGGGGAAATGTTGGTCAGAGAATACAAACTTTTAGTTATGCAGGATAAAAATGTTCTGGGAATCTAAAGTACATCATGGAGACAATAATTAATACTGTACTGTATACTTAAAATTTGCTAGGAGAGTAGATCTTAAATGTTCTCAGCACAAAAAAATGACAACTATGTGAGGTGATAATATGCTAGTTAATTTGATTATGGTAGTCATTTCACAATGTATACATAAACAATACATCACGTTGTACACCATAAATATACACAATTTTTGTCAATTATACCTCAATAAAGCTGGGGGGCGGAAGTACACTCAGCCCTCATCAGTAGTATAACAAAGGGAGAAAGACAGCCTCCAGGACTCCCACATGTACTCCCTTCACTTCTCCCATTAAAGCTTTAGTCTCCAACTCCCATGATGTGAGTGACACAGCATCTTACAGTGCGCCCAACCCACCATCTGCATTTATATCTAACCGTCTTTGGTTCTACTCTGTCCATTTTGTCCACAACGGTCCTTGATAGGCATTTGTGCTCCTCCTCCCTGAGGAGATCAGAATGAGGGAGGACAAGCAGGTGCCAGTACTTTGATGAACTTATTTCTATTTCTGGATATCTACCACACAGCATAGTAGATTACGTACTTCTTACTGTTGTACCATATGACATTCAGAATCAAACAATTTAAAAATGACTAATGCCCACCTGCCAGCCAGGGAAGGAGCTACTCTGGTTGACCGTAATAGAGAACTAGCCTCTAAAGCTTGTGGCTATTCATAATAGACAGCTTTGATGTAAAAATGACAGCCAAACATTCATTAAACTCATTAAAGTCCTAAGAAACTCAAGAATACTCAAAATAAATTGCATTTTGGCACAAAGAGTTTAAGGAGAAATCTCCCAGGAAAGAGTTTAGAATTGCTAGAATTGCTTGCAATCTGTAGGAGGGCTACATTTCCTGCATTTTAAAAAGAAATCTCATAAATGTTCAAGAGAGATTTATTGTCTGTGGTTTCTATGCAGCCAGCAAGCACTAGGTAAATAAGATGCTTTTCTGGTGAGAAAGCTGTTGCTTGTTCTTATATCCTTGGTGAGTATGAACATGCTATCACAGTACAATTAAATCCATGTTTAGAGACACTAACCAGGCACAAAACCTGCATGGTGCAAACACACTCCTCAGGGAAATGATTGCTTCATGCACTATCCCTCATGGCTTCTCTTTCCCTTCCTGTTCAGGGACGCATGTGCCACTTAGCCTCTTCCATCACATTAGAGGTCACAGAGGACTGGTGGCCTTAAATGTCTTGTCTAGAATCATAAGAATCCAGATAAACTAAAGGATTAGTGTCACAGGTTTTCAAGAGCATAATACTCTCTGGAAACAATATCATTAAGACAGCCCTTCAGGAGATAATGGAATCTTTTCCTTGGGATTTTTATTAAAAGGCCTTTCATATCCTGAAGTATGATGGGGAGAACATCCATTGAAATGCTTCTCAGATCTACAGTTCACAATATTTGGAGTTAATATCTCCCTATTTCCCCAAATCATGTTTCATTAATGTGATTTTCCAGGTTTTGCCTTTTTGTGTGTATGTTGTAGCTTCAACAAAATACATTCAGTTGCTGTGCTACTTTGCCTAATGGATTTGGATAATGAACAAGGAAAAACAGAAGAAAGATAAAAATAGAACTCAATCGTTATTTACAATCATGTGCCATTTTCTAAGATGGCCTTGGACTTGCCTATAGCCTAGTTTCTTTATCAGTTTCTTGTTTTTTATATTTTGATAACCTTTTCTCTGCAGAGCTGGTTTACTTTACAGCTGGGATTTTAAAAATATTTTATTAAATATTTTGAATCTAAGAAAAAAAAGATAGCCTTTCAAGGATCCATTATTGTTAGGTCTTGAGAGAGAAGAGATTCTTCAACATCTTTTGAGAAAGTCAAACTCTATGTCGAATGCTCTCTTGAGATAAATGTTTACATTTGAGGAGTCAGGAACTGTAGTTAAGTTCCACTACTCCCTCCCATAGGACCTTGAGCAAGGTCCATTCTTGACCTCCGTGTATCCATTGTTTCCACGGTGATTCATGATGTGTGTTTGTGTTCCCTCCTCACTGAGGAGGTGGGAATGAAGGAGAGGCGAGGAGGGCCAACACCTTGTCAACTTAATTCTTCTGTTCTCGATTCTCAACATACAGTACCGAGTACTATGCCTAGATAGTATAGAATGAGATAAAGCCTTTGATTTTAGGAATAAAAGATAATAAATGCTTAATCAATTTGTTTAAACATTTTTAAAATCAATATACATATTTGGAAGAATGTTTTTAAGACACACAATGTATATATATGACCTCTGTATCTGACAGCCTACTAGACATTTCTACTGGTATGTCTCTGAGCACCTCCAGCTCAACACATTCAAAACCAAACCTAGTATTTTTTTCCCCTATGAACAAAGTCTTCCTTCTAAGTTCCCTAACTCAACATTTATTTCATCTGGTCAGCCAAGCTCCAAACCAAAGCATTGTGCTGTGCTCTTCTCTCCCCCATCTCCATTGTCCAATCACGCAATAAGTCAGAAATCCTGCCTGTCATAATTTCAAATTTATTCATTCTTTCCCATTTCCATAGTCACTGCTAGACTTTTATCATCTCTCATTTTGATTATAAAGAAACCTCCTAACTAGATTCTCTGCCACCTGTCTCTCATTTCCCTCCAGTACATCTAGCACAGTGCCAGAATTATTTTGCTGAAACCCTTAACTGATAAGGTCTTTCATTGACTTAAAAACTGACTTTGGTGACCCCCTGTTGCCTGTAAGATAAATTCAAAGTCATTTCAACAATGATTCTTTTTTTTTTTTAGTATCTATTACTACAAGCCATACACTCTACTAAGTATGATGAATACGAAGATGAAAAGGCAGGGACTCCTAAGCAGCCCATAGTGTACTTCTAGGAGAATCAGATGTATTAACAGCTATTTAACAATACAATGCAATGTATGCAACCACAAGAGTGTGCCCATGTACAAAGCAGCACAGAATAGGGAGTGACCACTTATATTAGGGGCTTCAGAATGGGGAGCTGTCTGAGCTTGGATGGGTATGCCAAGTAAAGGGAATGGCACGTGCAAAGTGCATAAGAATGAAACAGCACTCTGGGACGTATTTATTGCAATTATTTTTATTGCTAAGAATGTTGATATCAAGAACTGAGAGCAGAAACACTGGACTATGAGTTGCTCTTGGGTATGGTGTTAGGAGGTTGGTAGTGGGGGTAAGGTGGGTAAGCTGGGAGTGGTCAAGACACAAAAACAACAGGTGGGGGGGGTGACAAATTTTAGTTGAAATATCCAAGTGCAGGTCAGAGATGGAAAGCTTGAGAAGGACTTGACTCCTCATTGCTGGAGGGTAACGCACAGAAAGCATGAAAAAAAAGGCAGGCAGCTAAAGGAGCAAAAACTGGCCCTTGGATGACGGCCAGCAAAGAAACAGACCTCAGTCCCACAACCACAGCGAAGTGGATTCATCCAACAACTTGAGTTTGGAAGCAAATTCTTCCCGCGTTTCTAGTAAGAAATGCAGCCCAGGCGAAACCTTAATTTTAGCCTTCTGAAGCCCTAAGCAAAGACCCCAGCTGGGCTCGCACGGACTTCTGACCTACAGATATTGTGAGAAAATAAATTGTGTCACCATTAAACTTGAGGCAATTTGTAACAACAGCAATAGAAAACTAACACAACATGCCAGATCACGTTCAAATTAGTTGTGTTTACACACTGATTATACTCATTAGAAGTTCAGTTCATTGAACTTAGGAACCACCCATTACCCCTCGGTGAGGCTTTTGTTTTAGGATTATGACTGGCCCAGAGAGCAATTACAATCAAGATTCAACCGAATTTACTGGAAGATCTTTAGCTTCCTCATCTCTGCCTCATAACAGACCTTCAGATTGTGACGTGTTTGTTATTAGTTTCATCTGAACCTAAGCACTTCTTCCTTTGTGTTTAGAAGAGCATCTCCTTAATACTGGGGTCACAGCATGATCCTGAGTTCCCTTCAAGAATCTAGACATTTTGTTTGAGAGTTACTTCAACGAATTGAGATGCTTTGTCATCAACGATTTCTGTAACCTAGCCCTAATTACATGCCCTATACCATGCCCATTTCTGTGTCTGCCTGATAGCTGGGTCCCCTGCTGTCTTCTCGTGTGTAAGTTGGGTTCTTGAACATGGTTTCTCTTATTTGGGCCAGGGCCCAGGGCTTCTCCCCTGCAAAAGTTACAACTCAAGTTATCGGGTTTGTAGCCCTCAACTAAGAGTCATTCTCCCCACCCCATCCCAGGTGTGACCTTCCAGGTAAACTGCCAGTGTAAACCAAAAATTCTGCTAGATCAGCACCTCCTCTTTCTGGGAGTGCTCCCCCCATGCACCCCTTCCCTGGAGATCGGATGCTCTAATGGCTGCAAGGAGACATGATTTACAGGTTACAGAAATAAAAACATGTTGATTTCATATTAAAATCTTTTCTTTTTTAGAGTCAAGAAATTTTTGGAATCTAATCTTTCAGGATCCATTAAAAAATTCTAACTGCTTCCATTTCCTAGACTCCTGTGTGCCCCTGATTTCCCATGTGAAAAATGAGGACAGTAATAATAACTAGGCTGTGGGGGAGGACTGAGTGAGTTAACAGATGAAAAGTGTTTCAAGCCAGCAATTCCACTTTGGGGAATATGTTAAATAGCCCTAAAAGCATCCGCTAATAAGACTATATGTGTAAGGATGTTCGGTGCAACATTGTGGTGGCAAAAAATAAAAACTGGAAACAGCATAAATATCTATCCAACTGTGTATAGTTAAATAAATGTGGTACGTACACATTACAGAACATTATGCAGTTGTTTTAGACATCTGCCAGATGTCATCTCACATCCTCTCAGTCCACATTTTACTCCAGCTGTTGCTGTAGCAACCAGCTGTTTATAGGTGTAATTGACAGCAACCTCCTTCAGCTGCATCACGTATCTCTTGATTTGTGCCCGGAGTCTCGGTCCATCAACATTTGGAACATTTGCAGGAACTCATAGCCATTTCAACACAGATGCCAACCTGCAATTGAAAAGAACACAGGGCTTATCCTGTCTATTAGAGAGTGGGAACGAGCCTATAAGTGGTTTCTCTCCTGTCCTTTAAGCAGACAATTCTGAGATGTATTCGACAGTGCTCCTCAGAGGTCCTAGTTTCCCACAGTTCTGGCCAGCTCCATAGGGAACCACTGGATGACTTTCCCTTTTCCCCCATTTATTCTTTCTAGTCCTCCATTCCTGGTCCTTGGGCTCACTTTCCAGAATAAGCTGTCTGCAGGCAAGCCTTTGTCTCAGGCTTTTTTTGGGGGAAACTCAGGTTAAAACAGTAGCTATTTTAAAAATGAGAAATACATCTGTGGACCTGGAAGGCTGTCTATAGTATATTGTTAAATAAGGAAATACAAAGTGCAGATAAATGTGTGTAATGCCATGTATAAAAACAAATAACACTAAACTTTGTGTGTTTCTATAACCTTGGAGAGAGGTCAAAGGTGCCCATCAAGTTGTTGGCATTGCTCTCCTCAGGGAGGTGAAAGGAAATTGTTAGCTTTTCCTTAGTAATTTTTTTCATTATTTTACTATAGTCAGCATGTCTTAGTTTCACATTTTAAAATATTTTGAAAAGAAAAATGATCTCTAAAATTGGTATCAAGTCAACATGCCCGGAAAAAGAACTTCTAACCAGGTGATAAGGAAGACAATAACTGTACTATTGGACTTAAGCTGAAATACAAACTCTCTCATAAGCCTTTTTATTAACCTTGGACAAGAAAATAATTTCTTACCTGAGACCTTCATTATAAAATAAATACCGAAAACTATACTCACAAAACTAGCATACTGGCTGTGACTGAGATACACTCCAGAGATCCCTGAATGAAGAATGAGCCACTCAATAAGGACTCAGGATGATTAATAGATAAACAGATGGACATCCGCTCCTGCAGCACTTCCAAAGGTGTATATAGCAGGGGCTGAGCCATAGAATGAGAACACCTATTCTCAAGAAAGAGCCTGGTTGAAAAAATAAAGGATCTCACAGAAGAACAGCAGTAGTGCTAACATGACATGCAGTATAAACCTCAGTTTGGAGCTCTTCAAACTTTATCGAAAGAAGCACACAGTAAGATCTCACACAAGAGGGGCGCCTGGGTGGCTCAGTCCGTTAAGCGTCTGCCTTCGGCTCAGGTCATGATCCCAGGGTCCTGGGATCGAGCCCCACATCGGGCTCCCTGCTCCGCGGGAAGCCTGCTTCTCCCTCTCCCACTCCCCCTGCTTGTGTTCTCTCTCTCGCTGTCTCTCTCTATCAAATAAATAAATAAAATCTTTAAAAAAAAAAGATCTCACACAAGATTTTATAAAACTTAAAAATCTAATCTGAATAAATTTCCATTAGCCTCATTTGCTTTTATTCCTGGGTGGGTTCATTTTGAATTAGGAATGGGCATTGACCATATGCATGTATGTGTTTTAAAGAGGATGCTTTTGAGTACCTCCCCAGAAGTCTAGACCTCTGCTTTGGTATCTGGTCCCACTGGTTAAATATGCAAGAGGTGAAGAAAAAACCCTTTAAAATATGAGACAAAAGAATGAAAGAAGCACACTTTAAAAGACATACTCTGTCAAGAAATGGTTGACTTATGGCATGCAATAATGAGTACACTTTTCTATGGCACTAAATAAGTGGACCAAGTAGGCACACCCTGGGATGCAAAGGCTAAGGTGATTAACCACTGTGATGGTTAATTTTATGTGTTAACTTAGCTAGGCCACAGTGTTCAGATATTTGGTTGTTATCAACTGAATGTTTGTTTCTCCCCCAAACCCCCCGCCCAACCCATATGTTAAAACCCTAACTCCCAATGTGATCGTACTTAAAGGTGGGGTTTTTGGGAAGTAATTAGGTTTATCCAGGTCCTAAGCCCCCATGATGAGGTTAGTGTCCTTATAAAAAGATGAAGAGACTAGAATGTGCTCTCTCTCTCTCTCTCTCTTGCTCTGTCTCTCTCTCCCCCTCTCTCTCCACACTAAGAGGATACAGCAAGAAAGTAGCCATCTGCAAACCAGGAAGAGGGCCTTCACCAGACACTGAAGCTGCCAGCACCTTGAGTTTGGACTTCCCAACCAAGAGAACTATGAAAAATTAATTTTGTTATTTCAGCCACTGGTCTATGGTATTTTGTTATAGCAGCCTGAACAGACTAAGACATTGGTCAAACATTATCCTATTTCTGTGATGGTGTTATTGAATGAAGTTAACATTTAAATGGGTGGACTTTGAGTAGAGTAGATTGTCTCTCATAATATGGGTGGGTCTCATCCAATCAGTTAAAATACTGACAAGAACAAAAGACTGCTCTCTTCCAACAAGAAGGAACTGGAACTCAGCTGCCATACTGGCTCTTCCTGGGTCTGCAGCCTGCCAGCTTTCCTTATCAGATTTTGGACTCACCAAGTCTTCATGATCATAGGAGCCAATTCCTTAAAACAAGTATTTTTATATATACACATCCATGGTTGTGTTTCTCTGGAGAATCTGACTAATATTGCCATAATGTATTCAAATGCTCTGGAAAGTGAATTGCCTCATTAATATAATTAGTGATAATTATAACAGTGAATACTCACTGAATGCTCACCTGAATTCCAGGCATTGTTCTAAGGGCTCTACAATTCAACTCACTGATTGTGCACAATAATGCTATAAAGCTATCATCCCCATTTACCATTGAGGAAACTGGAGCACAGAGAGAGCATGCTGCTCAGGGTTAAACTGCTTCGTGAGTGGAAGAGACATTTATAAACTCTTGGGTGGTGTTTTATTGCCCAAACTCCTAACCATGACAATAATTATTTTTATTTTTATTTTTATTTATTTATTTATTTTAAAGATTTTATTTATTTATTTGACAGAGAGAGACACAGCGAGAGAGGGAGCACAAGCAGGGGAAGTGGGAGAGGGAGAAGCAGGCTTCCCGCTGAGCAGGGAGCCCTATGCGGGGCTCGATTCCAGGACCCCGGGATCATGACCTGAGCCAAAGGCAGACGCTTAACCAACTGAGCCACCCAGGCACCCCTACAATAATTATTTTTAACAAAGAAATAATACCAGGCAAAGACACAATCCTAAAATTAAATTTCATATCTTCTTTCTCTTGGATTCAATCCCCCCCCCCCGCCCCGATTCTCTGCTTGGAATGATCCTTCTTTCATCGTACACCTCTATTTCCCTGTCCGCAGACATTCAGTGCCTACCCTCAGGACTTCTCACTGATCCTCATCCTCACTCTGCCTTCTCTTGGAGAGCCACAGTTTATTGGTATGTCACTTTCATCATGTATTCCTCATTCTCCCTTGTAAGTTCATGACTGATAATGCAAGTACATCCAGGCAACTTGTTTACTTGTCTATCTTGTATTTCTTCCTCCTTCTTCCCATACTATTCACATTATAAACTACCAACGGCTCATATAAAAACCTCTGGTCTTCCTTTCAATTCAACCTTCACAACACTATACACTCTTCTGGGTTTTCTGATTTTTACAACTTTAAATTTTGGAAAGAGCTAATAAAAATACAAAATAAATCTTGCCTATAGACATGCCAATAAATCCTGTGCTGTGGAGAGACAGTCTCCCCACCTCCAAAAAACCAGTTTTGCCTCTATTTGCACATTTATTTCAATATTCCTGATCAATAACTGTGTCTGTTCTTTGGATTCTCTTTTGAACAACTGCCTCATTCCCTTATTGTGAATTAAATAAAATCTTTAATACATGCTTATCTTTTATCTTGTTCAAGAATCATGATTTTACTTTTCTTTAAAAATTATCCTAAACACGGGGTGCCTCGGTGGCTCAGTCGGTTAAGTGTCTGCCTTTGGCTCAGGCCATGATCTCAGGGTCCTGGGATCAAGCCCCGCATGGAGCTCTCTGCTCAGCAGGGAGTCTGCTTCTCTCTCTGTGCTCTCTCTCTCTCTCAAATAAAATCTTAAGAAAAAAAATTATCCTTAAACAAGATCATGTCATTTGTCCACTTTCAAACTTTCAGTGTCTCTTTGATGACTAAGATCCAAGATTCTTGGATTAGCATTCAAACTTCTTTACTACCAGAATACAAGCTACACTCATTGTTTCTCTAACTTTGTCCTTATACACACTGTCCCCTTGAGCCTGGGGGTCTTAGTCATTGTCCTGAGTGTCTCTTGATGTCATGGTTCTGCCTCTGGCTTTAGTTCGGTGTATCGTTGCCTGCATCTAACGCCTGTTCTTCTTTCATGGACAAGATCAACTCTCTCTCTTTTTTTTTTTTTTTAAAGATTTTATTTATTTATTTGTTAGAGAGAGAGAGCGCGTGGGTGAGAGAGAGTGAGCGAGAGTACAAGCTGGCGGAGCTGCAGGCAGAGGGAGAAGCAGGCTCCCTGCTGATCAAGGAGCCCGATGCGGGACTCGATCCCAGGACCCTGGGATCATGACCTGAGCCAAAGGCAGCCGCTTAACTGACTGAGTCACCCAGGCAACCCACAAGATCAACTCTCATCTCTTCTGTTAAATCTTGCATAACAATCCCATACAAATTCTTCTTTTTTTAAAGCATTTAGCATTGTCAGTATTCTTTTGAGACTTTGTAAGTTGCCCTTTATTCCTTTAAAGTAGATATCCTGTTGCTCCAGAGACCATATATTCTTTTATTTCCCTGTATCCACCACAATACCTAGCCCAATCCCTTGTACCATGCCTCGGTTATTGGTTTAACAATTGACTGGGCACATTAGGGGGAGAAAAGCTTCTATCACATGCTCTCTCCCAATCTCCCACCCTATTCCAAAGCAAAAGTACACATTTCACTTTTAAAGTCTAACAATTTTTATACTTGGGAAAATTACTTTAAAAAACTAAGGAGGTAAAGATAAGCACACACAATAATAGCTTGATTACACTCAACAGGGAATGCATCTTAAATTCCTCATTATGAATATTTTAATGAACAGTATCAATAAAAGCCTCTTACCCTTTGGCCTATTTGTGATGCTAAGGATTCAGTTAGTAATAATAGCTCTTTGAGGACAGAGGGAACTCAACATAATTTACTTTTCAAGAGCATAAAAGGCAAAGATCCTCCAGGGAAGTTTTATAAGCCATTTCTAAATAGAAACAATTACCAAACTTTCTAAAAACACCGATGAATTGTTAGGTTTGATAAAAATAGATTTAAGCTCCATCTGAGAAAAATACAGTGAACAGACTTATAGAAAGCAAAATATTTGCCATAAAAAAGAATCCCCAAGTTCTACAAAACATCTACAATGCTCAAATAAAGTACACTTGAAAACCTTGCAGTTGCTCTGTTAGTGAAGGTCACACGTCTAAATTCAGAAGCTTTTGCCATCCTCATTGTCAACCTTTCCCTCATGCTCATCTAGAAAGCTGAGTGATTAAAAGCATGAACTTGGTAGTTGAGGTCCTGACTCTACCACGTGTGTGACCTGGAGCAAGAGACTCAACCTTCCAAAACCTTAATTTGCTCTTTCACAAAATGGAAGTCATGATAGCACCGCCTTGCAATGTTCCCGTGAAGATTAAATGAAATAATGCACGCAATGCACCGAGCATAGAGCTGGGCACACGCTCTGCGTCCGGGAGATGTCGGTTGCTGTTATTTTGACATAATCCATCAGAGGGAGGAAAAAAACACAAAGCAAATGCTTTTGAAGAAGTAATAATGATGATTGAGACATATGTTATTTACAAAGCCAAGAGTATGTCGGAATTGACCTGACACAGAATTCAGAACAGGTATAAGGCTTAAACAGTAAGTTGAAGTGAGAAGCTTTTAATAGGAACCATTAGTAGAAGTTTCAAGGTAACTTCCTTTACAGACAACTCTACTGGCTAAGACAGACGGTGGGAGAGAACATACTGAAAAATAGCCAGATTTCCCTCAGGCTTTTGGTTCATTATAAATTATTTAATGCACACATGTTATAAACTAAAATCTCTACAGAATAGAGCCCACTATATCACAGAATTTAGGTTTAATGACCTTGGACCTAATCCAAAGGCTTTTAGTTACATGAAGTTCCATAAAGACTTTATTAAAATAGGGTTACAACAATCATATGTCCTAGTCTCTGAAGGTGGCATTCTAGAAAAAGCCAAATCATATAATTTATGAATTGAAAGATTCTTACAGAATTTCTCATTCAACTCCTCCATTTTATAACTAAGGAAATGGGAACATTGAGAAACTGTCTAGTAATGTACTTTAGTGTAAATCCAAAAAATGCATTTAAAGGGATGGTCCCAGTGAGGACTTATTTTGACACATCTTCAGGTGCTTCTTAGCAGAGCAGAACAAGCCAGGAATGAGGCAATAATTCTGAGAAAGACATAACAAAATTTTAAGCAGACATATACGGTTTTCTTCTTAGAACTGATAAAAGTGACCACGTGGTCTTCTATTTCCTCACTGCTCCCCCACCTTGCTAAGCCTTGGTGTATGGACCTTTCATTTAGCAGCGGCTCTCACTACTCAGATGCAGAATCATTCTTGATGATGGCAAATGGCACATGAACACACAGACTCCACCAACATCTCCGAGATGAGGCTTGTGATTTTAAAACCTAGAGTGAACCCTGGTCTCTCACAGCTTTCTCCTATCCACCATCACGTTTAGCTATATGACTGTCCACCAGTCTTTATGACTGGCCCTATTCACAAGAATAATAGCAACAGTAAAAAAAGTCCTTTGTACATTGATATAGTGTTATAGGTAATGATAATTAACTGGGTTAATTACCATCGCATACCAGGCACTGTTCTAACAACAAACCCTACGAGACAGGTGTATTAGCACCCCTTTCATGGAGATGAGGAAACAGGGGCAAAGAGTGTTAAGTAAATTGCCTCAAGTCACTGGCTAGCATCCAAGTTCAAGGAGTCCAGCTCCAGGACCTATACCTCTAATCTTTATAGTCTTAATCCCCATATTCTTCATCACTGGATTCCACTATACATCATTTAATCCTCGACAAAATCTTTTGCAGTATTATTCGTTCCACTTTACCAGTGATAAAACTGAGATTTAAAGAGGTTACAAAACATGAGTATGTGGGAGAGCCAGGATTATAATCCAGGTCTCACTGATTCCAAAGCACACACACAATATTAAAAACTGCTTTTCTGGCTTTCGCAGCACTATCTCCTGCTGAGACTAGAAACCTGGGGCCCTGGCTCAGCTTCTAGGAGCTGCATCTCGCTCTCTCTAATCCTGGCTTAGGGAGAGACCATCTGGAGCCACGATATGGCCATCTACTCTATACCAACTATCGTTACTTCTTGCAAACCCTTCCTGCCCTGCTCCGTCATGCGGCACTGTCATGCTGCGTTTGTCACCCTTTGGACACCGTACATTGGATGCTGGCCACTGCTCTGTTGGGAACCCAGACAAAAGCCAGGTTAATTTCCTCAGCCCTGGCCCCAGCTTCCTTTCTCATCCCATTATCCCATAGCACTTAGGGCCAGGATCCCTTCTGGTCCAAATGATCCAAGTCTTTACAGCCATAGGATATTCTTAATTTAAAATAGTTGAATGCGATGCTATCTATCAGCACTTCTGTTTTACATTATACATGTGCGTACATATATTTAGAGATATAAATTATATCTTTATCTTGTGTATTTCAGAAAGTAACTAACAAACTCTGACCAAAACACACGCAGTGATGGAAACACGTGCCTGCACCAAAAACGACTTGTTCATCTTCATCATGGTGTCTCAGCGCTTCCCTTTGAGGTATATACATACATATCGCGGCTCTTGAATGATTCTATTCCTAAGTCATATGGGTGCTCAACTGCACTGCTTAACGGGATGGGATGTTTTATCCTTAAGTCATTAAATTGTGTGTTGAAATAGCTATGTGAAACTCAGCACGGGAATCCAGATGTGTCCATTTTAGTCAGCGCCGACTTGGAAATGCTTTAAATGGCTGGATCAGCTCCACTGCTAATGAGCTGATTGCCCTTGAAAACAGCACACACCCTTTTTTTATTGCTCCTGGGACGATTAGAAGAGCCATCTGTCAAGAATTTGGTCCAAGAGATCAAAAATACCTTTAAAAGTATTTACCATATAATTTTCATGCAAGTTTTTAAAAAAGGATGGGTGATTGATATAATATTAAAGATACGTACATAAAATTAGGTGCTGCCAAGAGCAGAAAGGAGAGGCTATGGCCCCGAAAGTCATTTGTTTGTTTCTTTTTGTGCATTTAATTTTAGTCTATATTAGCTCCCTAATGCAAGAGTTTGTTTAAAAAGATCATTGCTTTGAACATTTGATAGATATTTTCTTTTATGTGGACAGTTTAAAAACATTTAAAGCAATGCCAATTCTAAAAGTGCTAACTGTTGGAAATCCCTTTCCAACTAGACATTATTGATGTCTGCAGGTCTGAGGAAACCGTTTTTTTAGATCCTGACAGTCCCTGAAAGTTACGCATTTTGCCAAAGTCGTAACTCTTAAGATGGGGCAATAGTTGCCTATTCATTCCTGCAGATACATCTTGGCATAATTATGTAATCATAAGCTGAAATGCTCTCCTCTGAACCAAAATGACCTTTCAGAGGTAATGGTCATAACATTTATCACCATTTTAAGTATTTTTATTAAATGTCATTTTCAGTCATACATTTAGCAGAAGACTTTAAATTTAGCCAGAAAAGAAAATTCTAAGAATACTGAGAGAGACTGGTTGCACATTCTTCCTTAGATATGAAAGGGAAGAATTTCAGCAACATCATCTGTAAACCCTGGTGGCTCTCATAGTAAGTGTACACATTTTCTTAAAAAAGGGTGGTGTTTACATGACATTACTAAAGATCAACAGAAACTGATGTCCAGAGCAAACATAACCAGTGAGTAAATACGGGAATTCTGCTTCTACCCACTAGGGTAACTGCTGTCAGAGATGCCCCACACACTGAATAGGCTCAAGGGTAGGGCACGAGTTGTTTCCTACGCCTTGAAGCAGCAACAAATAACAGAAACAGCCCGACTTTTAGAGCTGGACCATCTGATCTGGGTCCTGGTTCTTCCTCTTCCTCTTCCTACATTGGTCAAGTTACCTGTGCTCCTAAGCCTCAAGTCATTCTCTAGTAACAGAATTACCGTGAAGCATGGAGTCCATTTCTTAAAGACCCAATTCCATTACTTCTCTCCTGGTTTTGCCAATCAAGGCACTAGAATCTTAACTGGAATAGCCACATATGGGTCACTGCATTTAGGAATCTATATTAAACAATAGCTGTAAGGGTTATTTCATTGTGAACTTTATGAAAAGAGCAAAAATATTTATTTTAATTAACTGAACCTACACTCTATCATGACAGATACACCAAATTCAAAGCGTAACCTTATATATACTGTACAAACAAGTTTATTAGTATAGTCTTCTAAAGGATTTGCTTGTTTAAAAAAAAAACTCTTGGTTTTTAAATTTCTAGAAAATTTCTATCCTTCCAGAAATAGAAATAGAATCCAGTTCACTCTCCTACTAAATTAGGTCTGGGGTATCTGTTTCTTTCAGGCTCTTAATAGGTTTTAATTATACTTATGTACTTGCCCAAAATACAGTCTTCTAGTACTGGTCTTTCTTTCTCTTAACAGATATTTATTTAGCTGCTATCATGTGCCGGGCACCGTACCTGTTGATTTCCTCAGAGTCAGTTGATTTCTCCAGAAGGCTTCGCACTTGGACAGGTATGCTAACACGCTGGCTGTGTGATGTGATGCCTTGTTCAGGGGAAGAGGGGGTGGGCAAGATCAGTTTCCTCTGTTTTAGTTGTTCCATTCTCTCTGCAGGACCAATATTCTTCTCCACGCCGTGGGAGCTTCACAAGGGTTTGAATGCCTTTCGGCAAGAAAGTAATTTCCTGTTTGGAGCATAAAATGAAATCAGATCCATATGCTCAGTGCCATTATACTTTCAATGTAATATATTTAATGCTCTTAGCAACAGTAGTTCAAAGTCATTCCTATTTAATCATTTCATGCTCACTGTCTCCTAGTGGTCATGAAAAGTTACATAGCAAAATCCCGGGGAGATAATATTCTTCTGTAAGTGCAAAGCATTTAATCCCTGTTGTTATAACCGGGAAGGCATTTAATGGTGGGTGACAGGAAATAGACAAATAGGTAATGGATTTTGAGTAATTCAAGGAGGGAGGAGAGGAGAGCAGAAGCTAAGGGTGGGGCAACAAGGAGTAGCCTAAAGAAGAGTGTTAACAGCTAAATCAAAAAATCCTTTTGAAAACCGGCCTAGAAGGAAGAAGCTTTATTTTTTCAATGTTATTTTAGAATTAGATCATTGTAAGGGTGAGTCTATAAAATTAGCTAATAATTCCCTACCTGTTCCTGTAATAATTATTTCTTATTCCTTTGAGTATGTTTTTTGGAAAATTTTAAGACCACCTAAATTATTATTAATTTCTCCTTTAGTCTGTATGAGAAGGTAAATGACTAATAAAGACTCTGCCAGGAGGATACGCAGTTTATAACCAAAGAGAGTAGCATTCATTGAGAGGGAAGCCATCAACTGAGAGACGATTTTGAAGAATCTTAGGAGACTATAGAGAGATTAGTGATGATGAGTCAACTTCCAGGGACAGAAAGTGATTTATACATAAAAAATATTTAATATATACCATTGCATAGCTCTCCAATAAAGACATTATAGGACAGCTTGAGACCATTGGAGGTGAATTGACTAATTACAATGTTAGATTCCCTCTCCTCTTTTTTTTTTTTTTTTTTTTTGCCTTATACTCCAGCCGCACTCCAGCTTCTGGAATAAATTCTGAACATGTATGGTCAGTCACGTCTTGTGCATTTGTTCATGCTGAACATACTTCGTAACCCCTTTTCCACCAATCCAAACATTTCTCATTCTTTAAGTTTTAGCTTAAATACTACTTCTTCATAGTCTGAACAACCTGCACCTTCCTTTACACATCCTTGTACCTGGGCTCTTATTGTTAGTCCTTTTGTTTTATTCTCTGTGTACAAGTTTGTTTCCTCAACCAGCTTATGAAGATAGTTTGCCTGTCTTTGCATATTCACAGCACCTAAGAGAGTGCTTCATAACTAATAAGCATTCAGTATTCTATTTAATTCAGAATAAGATGTAGGGTGTAGTTTGAAATATTAGAAGACAGATTTAAATATCTGTCCATTAGGTGGTATAGCATTTAGTTAGTTCAGGTTTCTCTCAGAATTTCTTTGACTCTTTTGTATTCTAGAGAAAAACATAACAGCCCTGCATTATGGCATGGGATTTTGGGGCGGATCACACAGGCAAGGCATATGAAAGTGTATTATAAGCTGCAGAACACTATACAGAGATAGGATCTTACATTTGCAAAATAAACTGTGATTTGACCACATTGCACATGAGTTTCCTTCCATGACTATGTAAGCTTTTCTTCACCCTTCCATGATGACTCTGTAAATGGCTGCAAATTCTTAGATGCTCCTCTCATGGAGAAGTGAAGTCCAATTCCATGTCCCCCTCCTCCCTCCACCCCTCACCACTGGATTCTTGGCTGTTTTTATGACTCTCTCATAACTAATAGAATGCACAGATCTGACACTGTGTATAATGAAACGCCATAAAGCTTCCACATGGGCCTTCTGGAATGCTCATTCACAGGATGCTTCCTCTCAAATTCTGGCTGCCATGCTGCGAAAAGCCCAAACTACACAGGGAGGTCACAAATAAGGGCTCCTGTGGACAAGCCCACTTTGGCCTGTCCTTTAGCCATCCAGCCCGATTACCAAGCATTGAGTGAAAAAGCCAGCAGATGATTCTAACTAGGGTGCCATCCTAGTCAACCCAGTCATTGTGGAGCAGAAAAAAGCCAGCCCCACTTTGTCTTTCTGAATTCCTGGCCCACAGAATCCATAAGCACTATAAAACACTTGTTATTTTATACCACTAAGTCTTGGGGTCATTTCTTACACAGCAATAAATCACTGAAAAAACTTCTCATATATGTCCTGCCAACTTGACCCTTACCATTCATGAGCCGTGACAGCCAGGACAGGCCAGGCCACACTAAGGCAGAAAACAACCTAATAATCTCAGTGGTTTTAAATAACAGATGCTCATTCCTTACTCACAACACATGTCCATTGTGGGTCAACAGGGAAGTTCACCTCATCCTAGTTACTCAGGGACTCAAGCTAATAAACACTGCCAATCGTCAGGCTAGAGGCAAACAGAGCTCTGAAGGGTCTTGTACCAGCAGTTACATGTTAAGCCTGGAGATGACACGTACTTTTGCTGTTGGCTCATTGGCCAGAGCTAGTCATATGGCTCCTCCTACTCACAAAGGTGCCAGAAGTATTAGTCCTATCATGTACTTTGGAGGAAGAGAACCAGAAATATTCCAGAAGCATTACTAATGATTACCATATAAGCTCTTTCATAGACCTTGCCTGCCTGGGCTTCCCAGTCAAACTCGCTACCTCAACCTCTAGTTCTGACTTTCTGCCCTGACCTGTGTTACTCTCCCCACCTCCCCAGGCCAATAGCTTATTCTATTGCTACCATTTCACCATTTAGGAGCCGTATCTATTGTCTAATCTTCCTGCCTACCCTTCCTGCACGTTATCTGCATATAAAGCAGTGGCACTGGTGGTCTCCATGACAACCAAGACTATCTAGTGCTTTTGCTAAACTCCTAATCATGAGTTGTTTTTTTGGTTGTTGTTTCTTTCTCTTTCTGTCAGAGCCAAAATCAGGTTTGTATAGAGAGTTCACCATTCTCCTTTCACCTGAAATTAAAAAAAAAAAAGTCTGGACTTACCCTCTGGCCTGAAATGATTACTTACGTGAGGTATCAATTAAGATATTTATAAAGAATAAGAGGAGGGATGGAAGTTAAAACAAATGATGTAAGGAGGAAGAAGGAATTTTGCTAAACGAGAACACAGAGCAAGATTCCAAAGTAGGAAAGAGAGGGTAAATACAGAAGGGAATGGACCAGAGTGTATTTTGGTGCAAATTCTTGACTAGATATTAAATTTAAGGCAAAATGCTTTTTACTTATTCATTTTTTAACATTTTGAAAGTTCATATTCCTTGCATATAAAATGAGGAAATATAATACTTCCCTTACCTAAGTAATAAGGTAGTTGTAAAGATAAAATTAGTCTAAGTAAAAATGTATTAAAAGTAGAAAGTACTATTCAACTGCAAAGTAATATTATTACATTTATTTCAAATAAACACAGGAATGATGGTTAAAGAGTCTCATAGCTTTGGAGGGATCATAGAAAGTGTTAGAAATTCTCAACCTATAATATGGCTCAACTCAGATGTTTAAAACTTCTAGGTACAAGGTGGTGAATGACAGGCATAATTAATGCTACGGAATGTGAGGCCACCAAATAAATACAATGTGGAGGAAATCTTGCCAAAGGCCAAAATCCAGAAACATAATCCTCTGATAAACGCCTTTGAATGTACTGATGACCTAAATAATTCAATAGCCTTCTATCCTTAAGATTTTAGCAAAATTTGACATGCTTAGCAGTTCTAAATGAAATGTGCATGTTTGGAATTCCATGACTTTAAGAGCTTTCCCTCTATTATCTCTTGTTACTCTTTTTCTGATACTTTTGGTAAACCCTTTTCTTTCCCATGTCCTAAATGTGTACACTTCCCTAAGTTTTGAGAATCTATTTTCATCCCTTAAAATGACTTCAACCAGCCAAGCTTCAAGGATGACATGCACAACTCTACTTTTATTCCTGGATTTTCTCACACTTTCTAGACTCAGATTTCCTCCTGCCTCTAACAAGACTATCAGTATAAATGGCTGGCTACCATTAAGCCAATGGTATCGCTCACCATGAGAAGAATTTGACACAAACCACCTCATTAGATCCATATACAAATCTATGACTGAGTGCAAAAGCTATCCCCATTTTACAGATGAGGAGACTGAAACTCAGGGGAATGGAGCGATTTACCCAAATATGTGGTAGGGGAAGCATTCATGCCTCAGTGTGTCTTATTTCAGAGCCTTATCTCCTAATTCCCGTGCCTTCAAATTTTTCTTATGGATACACAATCAGCATCTCAAAATCAAGACATCTAAATTCAAAAATCAAAAACTAGCAAATCCTAAATTGACATTTTTATGATATGCCTGGTATATATAGTGATATGTATTAGTCATCAGTGACTATGTTCAATTATTTATCTTCTAGAAGCTACAACTCAGGCAAAAAAGAATTTTGTTTTGAAGAGCCTATCAATTAAAGAGTACTTGCTGGATCTCTAATAGTCAACATTGGAGAAAAAGCGAAGCAATCACTTCCAAATTTTTCTACATTACCTACTATAACCATGCTTCATGTCAAAAAAAAAAAAAGAAAGAAAAAAGAAAAACAACCCACGATGACTATTTTGTGTGAAATAATAAGCTTAGTTTATATCTTATAATGGAGTTGATAACTAAACTTCTGCAGATTTCAACAAAGAAAAATATATTAAACATTAAATGTTAAAAATAAATGATTCTCGGGCGCCTGGGTGGCTCAGTTGGTTAAGCGACTGCCTTCGGCTCAGATCATGATCCTGGAGTCCCTGGATCGAGTCCCGCATCGGGCTCCCTGCTCGGCAGAGAGTCTGCTTCTCCCTCTGACCCTAACCCCTCTCATGTGCTCTCTCTCATTCTCTCTCTCTCAAATAAATAAATAAAATTAAAATAAAATAAAATAAAATAAAAATAAATGATTCTCTCTTTTTTTTTCAATCCGATCCCCACCTCCTTTCCTAAGGCATACCAGCATGCTCAAGGTAAAGCCTGAAAAATCCATTGTAGCAACTTACGATGAAATCACATCAAAATGAAAGTATCCCACACAACTTGCAGTTGCATTATTACTTCTTAAATGTTTCGTGGTTGTACTTATAAGACATTTTCTTTCACACGAAAATATTTGAAAAGCACTGTCTTCTTATGGAGATATTTCGGTGGGAATATTCACTGCAGAGGTTGTGGAGCAAGGGGGAAGCTGAGAGTTCATTTCAAATCTCTGGTTGATGCATGATTTTCTGTTCATCCCTGACAAAAGGCCATGCTTCCTCAGAGCATTGCCACATGAGGTGCCCCATGAGGTTACCTACTCCTGTTTCAAAGAACTTCCACTGTCAGGAAATGCTTTATTAGACAAAATTCTACCCCTGTCCTCTGGAGTCCTGAACAATAGGCCTGATGTGTCTTAGTACTACAATCCTTTAATTATTTCAAGATAACTATCATGTCTTCTGTCTTCCAGACAAAGTATTGTGAGGTAAGGGCTTACTTTTGAAAGGATATAATTATTTCAAAAGCCTTACACAAGATCTGAGACTATATGATTTTGAAAAGTCTTCACTAAGAGTTTCAGCTGAATGTCCTCCTTCCTCCACCCCTGCTATGTGCCTCCAACCACCTCCTCTGTCTGCACTATCCAGGCAAGTCCACTATGATTTGTTCCTGGCAGAGGAAATTACTCAGAGGTGATATTAGAACTTCATATATTTATCGAATTTCATTAACGTACATATGTTATGGATCCATCTCGCTACTATCTGACCTTGTCATTCCTATAGAGTGGCTCACCTCTGACTAGTTGCTTTGAATTTCATCCTGTTTTGTGCCTAACCACCACTCACCAAGCCTTCTTCTGTACCGGTTATCTACCTATCTGCTTTACTAATATGGCAGCACTTTACCTAAAAGTAGTAATTTGTATATTTTGAGTGTTGTCTCACCCTCTGCTTTCTAAATAGTACTCTGAGAACCTTTCCCCTAACCCACAGCCAAAGAGCCAAAGAATGGAGCCATTAGGCACTGTTTGAGACAATAAAATTTTGAAGCCGACTCAAAGGCTGAATTTTTCCTCTTCTAGAGACAAGATGAGTTAGAGGACATGGAACGGGAGGGTCCTCATTAAGAAGGTAGAGGGGCAACTCAGACTAGTTAGTAAGTGGTGGAGAAATCTGAGCCTTCAAAGCATGAATGGAGTCTGCAAAAGGTGGCGAGGATTGAAATGGGTCAGGAATGGGCTCAAGAAGACCCTTTCATTAAAAAGGATGAAAACTTACTTCTTATCTGTAGTCACAAGAGGATCTACAATTACCAACAGCGATCCATATTTGGTGCCTTCTAAAGTCTATTCGAATACTTTCCTTTGCAGTATTTCAAGAATTGTGATTTCTACATTTGTTAATCACTATTTGATCAGTATATGCCTCTCTCCACCTGAGCACACAGTTCCATGGGGACTGGCAGGACCATGTTGCATTGCACTTACCATTGTGTCTAGGCGCCTAGAAGAGTGTCTGATACATAGTAAGCATTCAGTAGATTTTTGTTTGACAACGAATAAAGTGTGAAAAATAAATGATACTCATGTGGAGAGATTACAAGTTCATCAAGAATAGGTCATTAGCCGGGGCGCCTGGCTGGCCCAGTCAGAGGAGTATGCGACTCTTGATCTCTGGGTTGTGAGTTCAAGCCCCAGGTGGGGTGTAGAGATTACTTAAATGAATAAAACTAAAAAGAAAAATAAGAACAGGTAATTAGCTACCTGTGTATGTTTAAGTTAACTATTAAGCACCCTGATGAATAGTTTATCATTATGTTGTTCAAGTTTTCCTCAACTAGTTATTCTGTGGTATTCCACAATCCTTCATTAAATAGCCTATTCAGGCGTTGTAAACCAAACACGTCTGAACTGGATAGAAGCATTCAACCACCTGGAGTCCACCAGTGTAGACCCCAGTAAGAGACAGCTACAACATTGGCATTCTGGCAGGAAGAACCACACACATGGTGTCTGAACACAGACTCCTCCAGGTTTGGATAAGCCAAATATTACATAAGAAGCAAGGGTCAGCCAATGTGGGTTCTTCCTGACCATCATTCCTAGGTTCTGCTCCAAAGCTCATTTTTGGACTATCTCAAGGATTTGTTATTTATTTATTTATTTATTTATTTATTCGGCAGCCAGTTTGAATATTCAAGGTAATAGAACACTGAAAATATCAAAGAAGTTGATTGCATTCCAATTTTTGTTATTTGAAGCACTTAATCAAGTGATTATGTGTGAATTGTTTCTTTGAATAGGAATAATTTTAAAAGAACTTATTTAGCATATGAACTCCATGTGAAAGCCAGGCAGACCTCCTTTGACCTTGAAACCTAGCTAACCAGACCATTTTTCCCCCTTCTCTGTTTGATAAAGGGCTCAGTGTTAGGCTAGATCTCTTAGAATCTCAGAATTGGTATATACATTTGGCAGGGTGAGGAAAAGACTTACAAGTGATTATTTTGTTCTTGGAAAGCAGGGGCTAGCAGCATCGGTCACATTAGCTGTGCAGTATGGGCATCTTTCCGGAATTTCCTCTCAATGGCGGGTTTGTTTTTGTTGTTGTTTTTGTTTTGTTTGTTTGTTTGCTTAAAGATTTTACTTATTTATTTGAGAGAGAGAGAGAGAGCATGGGGGTGGGAGGGACAGAGGGAGAAGCAGACTCCCCGCTGAGCAGGGAGCCCCATGCGGGACTCCATAAGGGGACTCCATGGTCATGACCTGAACCAAAGGAAGTTGCTTAATCAACTCAGCCACCCAGGCTCCCTGTTTTGTTTTTCTGCTTAAGTTTGAGATGGAGGAAGAAGTGAGCTGGAATGTTGCGCTTTATCCCTCTTCTACCACAATCCTCCTGACCACCTTTGACCCAAACTTTTTCCATTTTCAATCTAACTAAAGCTACTTTTCACTTTGAGGAAGAGAGAGAGACACACATACTCAGAGAGAGAGAGACTGAGAGAGAGAACAGGGAAAGAGAACACAGGAAGTCTTATTGAGAGAGGTATGAGAGCTCCTGAAAGTTTGCCGAGTCTTAGCAGGGAGGGGACAGAATGTAAGCCATCAGGGTTCCTCGTGCTCCTTTCTCCACTGTTTGCATTAAATATCACTAGCTTTTGAGAATGGTTGTTCTTCAAAATTCAGTCACTGGTCTCTGCCTGATTCAAAAATCCGTCCATGCTGTGATTTGGAACCATGGGTTTAATTTCCGTTTGCTTCTTTTTAAGTGACTTGATTTTTAAATGATGAATGAAAGCACTTTCTCTCAAATTAATATTGTAAAATATGATTGACATTTAGAATTTGCTAGTTTCCATTCTCAAAAGCCTGGGGAAAATTAAGCAAACAGTTCCAAAATACCACTAAATTATGCTTAGTATGACTACTTGAAGCACTGTTAAGCCACTGTTAAATTTAAATGTTTAGATTCATGTGTCATCTACTTAGGTACATAAAGTTATAATTGACCTCATGTTAGAAATCGATGCTTTCTTGGTATTTGTCAAGGCCTGAAGACATAAAGTTTTCATCTAAATACATAATTATTCCTACTCTTCTTAAATTGATAAACTCTTAGCCAAGAGTATGAAATACTGATTGATGCCACAACATTGTTTGTTAACATTTACTTTGTCTTATTTTAAAAGTGATACATGCCAACCAGGGAAAATACTGTGTGTGTGTGTGTGTGTATAATTGTATATAATGTAGAAATTTAATGGTACATATGTATATAATATAATACATATAATACAGATGAATAATAATAACAGTGTAGGCATTGGTTATTTTATATATAATAATGTATATGATTGAATATAATATATAAATTACATAGTATTGATACACAAACACACACACTTTATGTAGTACATATACCCACACTCACACACACACAGACATAAATGTCCCATAAACATAATGGTATAAACATTGGTTAGTTAGTATAAGTTGTCATCAAAAATTCCAGTTTTCTTTTGGGATCCATCTCCCATCTCCCCACGTGGCCCCATCTCACCCCTCTTTGCTTTCTATCTGTGTAGTGTGGGTAGGTTTCCTTCCCCATTCAGCACATGAATGGAACAAATGACTCATGCAGAAGCCAAGCAGAGCAACACAATCCCCCTGAGTTAGGGATTAGGTCAGTGGTGGACACATACCCTATACTGGTCCAATCAAAGAGACTTTTGGGACATTTGCTGGGAATATTTGGACAAAGATATTCTCTCTTTTCTAACACAGAAATTCTATAACCATTGTAACACTACGTGGAGATAAAGAATGAATTCAAAACAATGATTAGCAGAGTAGAAGGATGGGAGAAACTGCTACCTGAAGACGCTTTATGAGTCCTAAAGCCAGTTGTTCCTGAATCCAGGTTTACTTTTGGACTTCATCTGATTATAAGAGCCAATATATTCACCATATTTAATTGAGTTTTCTGTGACTTCCCAGAATCTTAACTATAACACTGATTGCCCAGAGATCACTACAGAAATTTCACACACATTTTCCCATCTTTTTTTATATCATTATATAATTACAAGTGGGTGACATTTTCATAATGAAAGGGACCTTATTAAACATAATTCTATAAATATAATTTCTGGAGTGAATAGTAAACTACATATTTTACTAATATCCTTGACTTACAAATAAATTATATCCATTTTATTCTAGCTGGTTTCTAAGTAAACTTAAAAATCCATCTAATAAAAGTTGATCCATTAAAACTATTGGGGGAGATGCAAAATGGTATAAACCCATTGGGAATCAGTTCAGAGATTTCGGTTCGACTGTTAGATATTTACCCAAAAGAAACAGTCACACAAAAACCCGTACGTGAATCTGAATATTGGTTTTATTCACAAGCTCCAAAAGCTGGAAACAACTCAAAGTTTCTTCAGTTGGTGAATAAATCAACAAACCATAGTAATCCATACAGTGGAATACTACTCAGCAATAAAAGGAAGAAGGCGGGATGTGGCAGATAGAGATAAGAAATGGAACAAAGACAACTGTATCAACCACACAGAAGACGAACAAAAAATAAAAAAGCATTATAAAATGAGACATAAAACAAGTCAGGAATATGTCTAACAGTAAACAAAAAGTAGTGAATGGATTAAATTCCTATATTGAGTAACAGAGACTTCAGACTGCAGTAAAAAAACCGAATAGCTACGTGCAGGTTTATGAGAGACAAATCTGTAACCAGTAACAGAAAAGGGTCGAAAATAAAGCAACAGAAGCAAATGCTGAGGAACTGAGAGTAAGTGTAAAAGTAATGCAGGTTGACTTATCTCCCTACTGCTCCCCTTTATCTGTTTCCTCTATGTTTTTTCCAATTTATTCCACGGTAAACAACGTTTTTCACATATCAACCTATTCACCCGAGTGGAAAATGATCTTTCCACTCCATAGTTTTAACCAAAATTAAACCTGAAACCTCTACATTGGAAGCTGTCCACTCTCCCAAGCTTCCTGTGTGCTCTGCTGTGAGCTTTTTTCTTTCTGTGGTTAATGCAGCTTCCTGTTTTCCTCCTCCAGCCACAAAGAAAAATCCCTGTGCCTCTAAGATTCAGACTACACAACTAGCTCAACTTTTGTCCCTCTCGTTCTCTGTTGCTCCTTATTCTCCTGCATTTATTAGTCTTTGGCACATGGTTCCTTCTATCATGGAAAAACTTAAAGTCATAATGGCCTGAGAGTTTTTTTCCTTAATAAGGAAGGACTCTAAGGAGGTTCCTATGATTCCCTCTTCCTGGTGTTCACATCTTTGTACAAGCCCCTACCCTTTGGTCCAGGCTGCGGCCTGTGACTTACTTCCATCCAACAGAACATGGCAGGGATGATGGGATGTCACTTTAGCATCTCTCTTTGCTGCTTTGATGAGGTAAGGGGCCGGCTGGAAAAGCTCACATGGTGAAGGACTGCAGGAAGCCTCTAGGAAATGAGAGTAGCCTCTAGTTGCTAAGGGCTATCTTCAGCCCATGGCCAGCAAAAAGCCCTGGCCCTCAGTCCTACAGCCACAGAGAAATTCAGTCAACAATCTGAATAAAAGTGAAAGTAAATTCTTCAACAGTTGAACCTCCAGATAAAAATGTAGCCTGGCTGGGGCGCCTGGGTGGCTCAGTCATTAAGCGTCTGCCTTCTGCTCAGGTCATGATCCCAGGGTCCTGGGATGGAGCCCCATGTTGGAGTCTGCCTCTCCTTCTCCCTCTGCTCTTCTGCCCTGTTTGTGCTCTCTCTCACTCTATCTAAATAAAATCTTTTAAAATATATATATATATCAAAGTGTTGGCCGGGCTATATATATATATATATATATATAGCCCGGCCAACACTTTGATTGTAGCCCTGTAAGACCCCAGGCAGAAGAACGGGTTAAGCTGTGCTCAAACTCATGACCCACAGAAACTCAGATCATAAATGCTTGAAGCCACTAAATTTGTGATATTTTGTTACACAGCAATAGATAACTGATGAAATAATTTCCATTTGTGTTTCTTCCAAAAAAACAGGTACCTGCTGTCATACCTCTACCTGACACCTTGTTGTTCCCTGGGAACTAAAATCTCTGGAAATTTAAACCAAGCTGTCTGACTCTCTGAGCATATTTCCTATCTATCCTTTCACTTCTAAGTGCTGGAAGTTGGAAACTTCTAGTCACTTGATCTTTCAGATGCCTATACGTCTTCTTTACCGACTTCTGCAAGTATCGCTCTTTTTCCCCTGAGCGTCCTGGACCTAGTCAATGACCTAAATTTTTATCTGACTTGTACCATTGATTCTCTTGTACAACTATCCTCTCCTGTTCCTGCTCAACTAAATCACAAAAATGGTAAACCCCAGGGTTTCAAGATCATCCCCTACCACCGCATAAATGATTGCCACTGCAAGAAATTACACGGACATTCAGATCAGCACCTCTGAAAAATTAAGATTTCCATGAAGAGAGTGCTTCTGCATCCCAAACTCATTCAGAGAATTTAGCTCCAAACACTTAAAACATTCTTACTGGTTTTACCATAATTCCGCATCCTGCTCTTTGTAAAACAAATATTTTTTTGCCAAGAAATATGTAGATTATTTTGACTACTCCAAATATTATTTTTTGAGGGGCTTTGCAAAGGATGTAAGTATGTTATTTTGAGCTACCCCAATTGGAACTCATCTTAACTCCTAATCCTGTTTATATTTGAGATACAAATGAGAGATACAAATGAGCCTTCATACTCTCTATAACGTCTAACTCCCAACATACTTAAACTACCTGAAGTCCTTGTTTCTAAAATACTTTAGCCTTAAAAAAAAAAAAAAGGTTCTGCATAAGCTATTATTATCTTAAAGAAAATGTTGAATTTAAGGCAAGAAGTTTGAAGAGAAGTTATGACGACCTATTAGAAGAAAAGATCATATTCTGAACTTAATATATATTGTCCCATCAATCTGTGTTCTTTTTAGCTTTGTTAGATCAATGTGGTAAAAGATGGACGTGAAAAGGTGCTGTGATTACTGAAAAGCACAAATATCATTTGTTCCGAGTTAGGGAAAATTTGTGAGAAAATAGAACATTTTCTGTAACTGAATTAAATACTTCCAGGAATATTGAACTCATAAAGACACTGGGAAAGAAGAAATGATCGCTGTGCTTCTTTAGGAGCCAGTTGGCGAATGTAACCACTGAGTGAGAGACCTGAGTTCTCAATCTGACTACGAGCCCACCCTGATACGTGGCCCATCCTTGCTTAGTCGCACCTTATCCATCAGAAATGATCATCATAAATGCTGCCAGGATATTTTTCTAAATGCTTAGCATGCTGAAAGGAAAGAGTCTAAGCAAAGAAAGCACTTTTATTATAAATATGGACACTAGTATAATCACCAGTGAAGTTGGCTATTTTCTATCCCTGAGGATAGCTTTATTTAGAAATTCATCATCTACAGATGGAAAAGAATAAATCTGTTTAAGATGTGTATTTTTTGCCATCATTAACGTCAATCAAAACCAGAGGACTGTATCCCACCAAAGTAACAGGATTGCTTCAGTATATGTTGTCCATGTTTAACAGACAATTCATTGGCTAATCAATCAAAGAAATCGCTGAGAACATTTTCATTTTTTAAAAATTTTTTTTAAGATTTTATTTATTTATTTGAGAGAGAGAGAATGAGAGACAGAGAGCATGAGAGGGGGGAGGGTCAGAGGGAGAAGCAGACTCCCTGGTGAGCAGGGAGCCAATGCAGGACTCGATCCCGGGACTCCAGGATTATGGCCTGAGCAGAAGGCAGTCGCTCAACCAACTGAGCCCCCCAGGAGCCCCTCACTTTCATTTTATTGAAGCCCAACTTTCAGGTGGTTAAAATGAGCAGTGGTATTATTCTCATTGCTTTGAGCTGTTCAACCCTAATGCACAAACATTTTGACCTCCACCCCTCATCTTCTCCCTCCAGTATGTCTAAGAACCTTTCAGCAACATGTCAGCAGTCAGCATCTCTTGTCTCTTTCTACTCGCAGGATGGCAACTTTAATTAGTAGTCTCCCCTCCTCCTCTCATATGCTCTCTGTACTGTAATATTTTACTTGCGATTACCCCAGCCCTCCTACGGACTCCGTTAGAGAGTAAGCCAGGAGCAGACTCTCTCTGACTCAAGCTTGTGGTTCCTCCTTTGTTTTTCCTGGCAGATACAGTTCCTTCATTACATGTAACACCTACGGTAATTGCTGCTGCTTCAGAAAATCTTTTCTGAATGTTATTAAGACATGCAGGAGGGAAAAGTGTTCACAAAATAGAGATACTACTTTCATTTCCATTCCCGCATTCTCTGAGGGGAAAAAAAAAAGTGGGAAGCTTTTTACCCTGGTGTCTCATTAATTCTGACAACACCCCTAGAGGCAGGGAAGTGACAAGACCATTATTCTTGTTATTGTGGAGAAAACACTGAAAAACCCAGAGAGGTTAGATATCTTGTTGAAGGTGACACACAGTTATTGGGAGCCTGGAGGGAAGGAAACATACACACAAACCTCAGGTTCCTGACTCCCAGGTAGTTCAGCCATTGCTCCATTCTGCTTATAGGTATCCGTTTGTGAAGTCCACCCTGCTGTTGAGTGCTGGTAGGCTGTTAATTATGTGATAAAAATGTGGGGTAACTCAGACCCTGAAAGATCTCAGACTAACCTGCTTGTGCAGACTTAGCAGTATGAAGTATTATACTTCCAAGCGAACGTTCAAGTGTGAAATACAAAAGCTATCGTGATTTAACGGACTGGTAAATACTGCGGGTCTGGGGTGCTTGGAATGTATCCCCTCCTGCTGGTATGTCATCACGTGTGGGTGCTGGAAACCTGAAAGCTACATTTCCTCAGAGTCCTTTGCAGTTAGTGTTCCAGGTGTAAATGAGGTGCTGACAATAAGATGTACCTATGCAAAATATGGAAGCCAGAAATGAAGAGGAAATATTTCTAGGCTCTTTAATCTGCTCTTGCTTGCCAACATGGCTCTGGAGATATTGAGGGGTTTTGCAGCACAATTTAGCATCCCAAATGTGGACAGGTAGCTAAGCTGGCTTTGGCAAAGCTTCCTATCTTAGCAGCAGCGGTGGCTGTGGCTTTCTGGCGCATGGACCATAGCCACGTGTTTCTGTTTCCTGCTCGTGGGACTTACATGATGTAAATGGCCCTAAACCTACCCCAAGCCAATACAACTAGACATGGCATAATTTCCACTAGAATAATACTTCATCTTTTTTCCAAAAATTTTTAGAAGAGTCATAGCATTCAAAATCTGTGGGATTGCCTGACAATCACTGGAAAAAGTTTCTTTCCAAAGGAACTACTGAGAATATTGCCTATCACGCAGCTCATTTGCTTTTGCTATGTCTGCTTTCCACAATACTCTTCTTTCCACTTCTGCTCAGATCTATCTCCCCATGCAGATAGATCTTTCTTATAATTCCCAGTTGGAAATAACTTCTCCCTTCTCTGGCTTCCTTCAGCACTTTATTGGATTTCTCATGGGTACTTCTTCCTTGCTGTGTGAAATATAGGGGAGCTGAGGAGGGAGAAGAGGGAAGATTCATAGGCCACCACCAGGAGAGCATGGGTAAGATGTGCTGCAGGACCCTGGGTAAGAAAGGACAGCAGAGAGAAGTTGTTGTTGTCATTGTTGTTGGGTCGTTTCTAGCCCAGAAAGAGGGAAAAGAGAATATGTCATTGGCGAAAGGGGAGAAAAGAAAAGTGATGTTAACCAGGAAAGGAAATGAGCCCCAAGAAAACACAAGAGCAATGTCACTAGGATGACCGTATCTCAGCTGTTGGTTCTAGAAGTCTAAAAGAAGAGCATCCATTATGGTTTCTGACAGCCTAGAGAGAAACACTAAGGAAAACAAGATTCAGTTTCTTATGATTTACTTAGATGTAATGATAATAATACAACAACAGCAACAATTAATTTTTTTTTTTTAAAGATTTTATTTATTTACTTGACAGAGAGAGACACAGCAAGAGAGGGAACACAAGCAGGGGGAGTGGGAGAGGGAGAAGCAGGCTTCCCGCAGAGCAGGGAGCTCGATGTAGGGCTTGATCCCAGGACACTGGGATCATGACCTGAGCCGAAGGCAGACGCCTAACGACTGAGCCACCCAGGTGCCCGCAACAACTAATTTTTGTTCAGCATTTATTATATTCCAAGCACTGTGCAGAGTATTTACGAGTGTTACTATCCCATTTAATTGTGTGACAATTCTATGAGTAAGTACTATTATTAAACCCATTTTACAGATTAGAAAACTGATGCGCATAGAGGTTAAGTAAGTTACCCAACCTAATAGGTGACGCACTGACTTCTAGGATTATGCTTTTAACCACTATGCTATAATGTCTCTCTACATTGAGATTGGCCTAGAAGGCATCATAATTTTTACATAGAATTCACAGATATTTAGTAACTATATTATATTTTTCCATTTAATTATTTTTCATAGCCTTATTTTATGCATTGTTGGCAAAGAGGGAAAAAGAAGAGCATTGCCCAATATAATCATCCTAGTTTTAAGTGGCCTGGATGGAAGTATTTCCAGCAATGGGGACACTGCTAGGCAGATTCCCCTGGGCAATCTGTGGCATCTTTTTACGTGCATATTTTACCTCAACTCCTAGATAGCCTGCTCCTTGTGGATTGCATTTACAAACACGCAGGCCAGGTACAAATCAATTTACAGTGTGCATGAACCTGAACAAATTACTTAATCTCTCTATATATTAGTTTCCTTATGTGTAAATGAAGATATCATTGAACAATTATAAAAATTAAATTTCTATCTCCTTAACCCTTCAGTATCTTTCCCTCACAGAAGATATCCAGTAAATATTACCCTGTGGTGGTGGTTGTTGTTAATAAACTACTGATGGTTATTGAAAATCCTTTAGTGAGAACACAGGGTAATGCCTCCCTGAAGTGTTCTTTTCTTAGCCTACAATATCGCTGCACTTGACAAGTATTAGAGACAAGGAAAGGAAGAGCAAGAGAAATTGGGCATTTGATTTTATGCATATATTGGGATTTAGAAAAAAATAGTTTTTCATATCTATTGTCATACTGTACACAGGGTGAGGTTGATCAGTTGTTATTTTAAAAAAAATCATTTTGATTGAATTTTTAGCTATCACTACCATACCTATACTTTAGGTAGGATATACCTTCTTCATTTCAATCATTTGCACAATGAGGAGCTAATGAAATATTTAGAACATTTATTCTTTCAATATTTAAATTTAATTAGCTTTGCGGATAGACAAACTCATCCAAAGAATAAACATTTATAAACCTAGGCCCACATTTGTCATGCATTCTCATCTAGACAACTGCAGGTCCTTTCACTTGACCCTGATATGATTAAAAAAAAAGCATGCATGTTCTTTACAGCCAAATGGGTTAAAATGCAATGCACATAGTCACAGATAGAAAATATGATGAACAAACACTTTTTTTCTTTAGAATTTGACATAGAATTAATTTAAAGTAGGTATGAAAAAATGACTAAGACAATAACAGTAGAAATAGAGAATGTCAGTGGGGTAGATGAGTGAAAACACCGATCCAAAGGAAGGTAGTTGTAAAAAAAAAGTGACAACAGGCCCCGAATGGAGTCACCTATGCCAAGTCTATGTCACCAAACCAAGACTTAATTCCTAACCTAATTGCAGTTTCAGCCTTTTCCAGGAAAGTAATCTTATCTAGTCAGTCTGGAATTTTCTGGTCAGCACTAAGGAGGTAATCCAGCTAATAGACCCCTGCTGTCCAGTGTTTTGCTAGAATAACTTCCTTGTCCCACCTCCTTGTACTTATAAAAATCTTCCTTTCTTCTTAAATTTTTTTGTTTTACTTATTTTTTTTTAAATCTTCCTTTTTGAATAGCTCTTCAAACTCCTTTTTGTTTGTTAGATGGAGTATTGCCTGATTCATGAGTTGTGGAATAAAGCCAACAAGATCTTTAAATTTATTCAGTTGAACTTTGTTTTTTACCATAGTCAAATTTTCAAACAAGCACAAAGTCGTATTTCCTTTTATAATTTAAGCATCCACTGTAGGCAAAACTTGGGTTACACATTGTAGAAGATAGGAGAGTGAATAAAACAAGTACCTCTTTGCAGAGTCCTATAATGTATCATTAATTAGCATAGCAAAACAATGAATCAAGAATAAGTGGAGGGGCGCCTGGGTGGCTCAGTTGGTTAAGCCTCTGCCTTCGGCTCAGGTCATGATCCCAGGGTCCTGGGATTGAGTCCCACATCGTGCTCACTGCTCAGCGGGGAGTTGGCTTCTCCCTCTGCCTGCCACTCCCCCTGCTTGTGCTCTTGCGCACTCTCTCTCTCTCTCTCTGTCAAATAAATAAAAATCTTAAAAAAAAAAAAAAAGAATAAGTGGAGACTAGGGCCTTCATATCTATATGAAGATACCTTTTTTCCCATCTCATCACAGCTAATACACTTTTATATAACTTACTTCACAGGCCTTATCTTATTTAATCCAATGAAGTAGATTCTACTATAATTTTTATTTCTCTTCTACAGACAAAGAAACTTGGATCGAGAGTTGAAATTACTTGCATGAAGTTCACATGGCAGTAAATAATCATTATAATGTCTTCACAAAGGGTCCTTGGTTGGTTGGTTAGACAATTGGTTTCCTTCAGCAAGTGCTTTAAGCGTTAGGAATGTGTAATTTGAACGATACTTCAACTCTCCTGGTCTTGACAAGGACAAATGGCTGGAGGGGCCTCATTTTTCTTCGTATATAAAATGAAAGACATGGAAGGTAATATTGAAGTTTCATCCTTCTTTTCAAATGCTTCAATTTTAGAAAATTTTATGAATATTAAATTGCAGCAACATATTAAGCATCATAAGAGGCTACATGTAGACTTCTGTGGATTGAAAGCACCAATTTTCTCTGAAATTATCCATATACTTATGCAATGAATATCAGAATCTTCTGAAACATCCCAATAATCAAAATGAAGGTAATACTGTTGCCTATGAATCCCAAGCCCTAATTTAAATGGACTGTACAGAAGAAAACTATTTAATATTGCATTCATTAGGGATCAAAATGCTGAGTTAAGGGATACTGTCAAACTCACCAGTTTGGGGTTGGATAGGTTTCTCTGTCATGACTGTTTATGTTTGTTTAAGTGTTTCCAGAAAAACATAAGAAAATGCTAGGGGATTAGAAAATAATCAGGAAAACCAATAGTTCAAAGCATATCTCACCATAACTCTTATAACTAATCAATGCATGAGGTGCTCCTTATGCTTTGTCTCTGGCTTCTTCGTGAGAATCTTAATTTTCTGTCTGGTTTCCACTCAATTTTTCCATGCCTACTTGCATACTTGAGTACATATCCAGTCTTTAATTAACAAAGGAAAATTTAAACATGAAGAATAAATGAGAAAAGCCAGACGTGGAGTGAAACGTGCTTGTCCCTTGGAGAAACCAAATGTAATTCCCGAGAACTGATGTTTCCATTGCAGCCCCGACTTCATCCCTTTTCAACAAGAGGCAGAAAATCAATGATCAGATGTAACTTTCCACTTAAGGGAGTGCAACTTGTGTTTTTATTACAAGTATGCCAAAAGTCTTAATTCTTAAATGATGACAAATTATCTGCATCAATAGAAGTATGATTCAGTTTCATTTATAAATGTATATAACAGATAGTCCCTAAAGTTCTAGAGCTGCTTTGCAAGTGGAGTGTTAAATATCAAAGCGGATACAAAGGTTTATCCCTGTGGAATCTCCTCTGGCAGTAGAACCTCTCCCTTTCTTTGTAATCTCTTCCTTGTTTAAATAGAACGCTTAACAGTTTGATGTTTTGCTAATTGTTCCTGAATTAGCACCAGCATTAGTTCCTACTTCTTGCATCTTTGGGACCAAAGAAAACAAACAGCCTCTGACCTGCTGGCTTCACTGCAATCTGCCTAGACAAGGTCTTCCTCCAGAAGCCATGCGGTTTCTTTCTAAAAGGCTCTCAGGAAGACTTAGCATTTAGATTTCCTATGAATTTTATTCTTGTTAGGTTTTCTCCAAAAATGTCACAAGAAACTA